>NC_084740.1:20899096-21126596 GCF_033978785.1 Entelurus aequoreus
CGGAACAAGCAACACAGTCACCCAGGTTTTGGCATCCACCTGAGCCACAGGTTTACCTGTACCCGCTCCTAAGGTCAAAGTTACCAGGCCTTCGGTGGTGATGTCATTAGCACGCACAGATGTGAGAGCCTTTGAAACACCACCAAGGTGGGGTGGTACTTTAGGTGCTACAGAGGGTGTAGAGGTCGTTAACGCCCTCTCAAGGACATTCATTTTAATAATTCCTTTAGAGTCTGTATCAGTCAGGTCAACCCCCAAAACAACATAAAAGGGACGATGGGCACCACTTACCATAGTATGTTGTCTGCATCCGACACCAATGGTTCAGGGTTGAGTCGTAACAAATATAGAGGTTATTACCACGGTAACAGCTATTGTGTCCCCCGTAATTAATCACACTGCACAGGTCAAAAAATAAGTCTTGCTATCCCCTTTGACCCAGTCTATTTAAAGTCCGCTGTTTGTTCTTAGACACTTGTCAGTCACTGTCGTCAGGAAGGAAGAACTGAGACACAAAGACAGTAGACCCCGCCCAAGCACCAGTCCGTCAGGGAACACTACCGGGTGTAACATCCTGCCTTTCGTCTATCAATATCAGAGTAATTTAGGTAACAAAACGGGGATAAACATAAAACTTTTCACTTAATGTAAAGACACATGTAGTTATGCTGAAAACAAGCAAGAGAAATTGGATAACTTCGAGTATAAAGGCTGGTCTCAAATAAGGATATACAATATAGAAGTTAAAAAGAGTAATATAGGTAGAAAATCTCTCTCTCAGCGTCGTCTTCTGGGCTGTAGGATTATGTGTGTGTAATTAAAGCCTCGCTCTTCTATGACCTAGAGGGGGAGAGGTTACTAGCACAATCACCCCTTATGTGTGTTACCTCGGTAACACACACTAAAAATGAGTCGTTTTCTGCTCCCGTTCTTCTTCAGATGCCTCAGGCTCAAAAGGCGCTGCTGGGGGGTCGAGTGGGGCAGATGATGTGGCTATGTCAGCAATGACATCCGCTGGTAATCTGTCAGGTTCTTCAGCAGGAGTGCAGAGGGAGAGGTGGTACCAGGTGTCCCCTTTACCAGCTAGTCGAAGGGCGTGAGACGTCCATTCCACGACCTTGAAGGGACCAGTCCACCTGGGCTCCGTCCACTTGCGTTTGATGACCTAGATCTTGACCCTCTCAGCGGGCGGAAGGGAATCTGGAGTGGCGGGCTGTCATCCTCGTATCTGTACAGAAGAACTGGCACACAAATTCTGCATTTTTTTGTGTAAAATACCATGTTGGTTTTACGCTGAGTCCTCCTTCCATGGCGGCTGCTGGTCCTGGGCTGACCTGTATGCAGCTCATAGGGTGAAAAACTCAAAGGGCGGTAAAACAGTTTTATTCACGGACCTTCGAATGATCATTAACGCTAATTGCAACATGTCAATCCAATTAAATTTGGTCTGTGCACAGATTTTAGCCAATTAGTTTTTAATGTTCTGGTCCATCCTTTCAACCTTACCTTGGAACTCAGGATGGTACCCCAAACCTGTGTTCTAGTCCGAAAGCCTTTTCGACCAAGGCTAAGTGAGTTTTTTTAATTTATTTTTTTAAATGGTTGCCGTTGTCTGACCTAATCTTTTTGGGGAAACCATGTCGGGGTACTAGGTCATTCACAAGTCATTTAATTACTGATATTGTATCCTCTTTTGAGGTTGTTGTTGCTTCCGGCCAACCACTGTGATTGTCAACACAAGTCAGTACGTACCTTTTCCCTTGTACCGTATTGATCATATCAGTGAAATCAAAGACTATAAATGGTTCACCCTCACCTCCTCCCTATTCTAAATTTGATCTACTTAACTACTATCGATGTGTAAAATCGTTATTTTCAAATTAAAATGTAGTTATAACTTCTTACCCACGGGAAAAATGTTAAAACTATGGAATGTGTCAGAGTCGGATTATTGTCGATTTTGTTCCAAGGAGTCTGTATCCACCCTCACTCACCCCCTTCTGTTTCTGAAAAAGGACTGTGTTAGTCATACTATCACTTTCAGAAACATCTAAGAAAAAGGTCAGCTAATAGTCAAGTAGCGGAGGACAAGTCATGTTTGAAGTCAATGATAGTCTCTTTAGCCTCTGTGGTCCACTGGGGGGTGTTGTTAGGGTAGGGGACCCCTTAGCAATATCACAAATAACTCAAACTCAACTAAACCCTAACTTTTATGTAACTTATTCAATATGGTGAAAGTAACAACATATGCTCATATTTATATTGTCACAAATACAAGAAAAATACTACCCTTATGGCGGATGCTTTAGCAATAGTATTTTGAAATTTTACCACACCTGGTGGCCCCAATAATTGATTAATCCAAGATGGCTGCGCTTCAGAGCAGCGGCTTCGTGCGAGCGCTCCTGGAAGTGAGGGCAAAAATACCCCTCAATTCAGTCAATTTCATGGCTGGCTCACAGCGTGTTCACTCCGTGATCACTTACGACCGACTTACAATTCTGGATGTGGAGAGATCGGGCCATTTTGGGCTGATAGATGCGTGTACGATGGACCTGCTCGCTAGCTTGGGAATTCTTCGCGAGCTACATCCAGCAGTGGCCTTTGAAGCAGCGGCGTCGACTACCAGCGGAGACGGTCAGCGAAAGAGACGTAAGCGGTGCGCTCGGAAGCAGAAGCGGGGGTGTCGGGCGGGGCTAACAACAAAGCTAAATGCTTTGTTGTTAGCGGGGCTAACGAAAAAGCTAAATGCTAATCCACAAAGAAGCGCTAATAAGGAGTCTGTTAAGCTAGAACTAGCCAGCGCCAGGCTGGATAATCCCTGCACACATAGCAATTCTTCTAGAATAATATACAACTCACATAATGTTTTTTCTGCGTCAGAGGTGGACATGCATTTTACTGAGGTGGCAAACAATCTAAAAATTCCTGTCATATCAATTCCTAGATATGGTCGAAATTATTTAAAGTGCACTATGCATAATAAACGTAACATTATTAATATTGCTACTACGGATACTTTCAACAAAAACTCCTCAAAACAGCCCACTACCTATAATATGGGCTTTTTAAACATAAGGTCATTGTCTTCCAAAACGTTATTAGTTAATGAAGTCATCAGAGACAACAATCTTGATGTCGTTGGTTTAGCCGAGACCTGGCTCAAACCAGACAAATTTTTTGCGCTGGGTGAGGCGTCTCCTCCTGGCTATGCGGGAACGCATATTGCCCGCCCCATTAAAAGGGGTGGGGGTGTTGCACTAATATACAACAAAAACTTTAGCCTTACCTCGGACCTAAATAATAAATATAACTCGTTTGAGGTGCTCACTATGAGGTTTGTCACACCGCTGCCTCTCCACCTGGCTGTCATCTACCGCCCCCCTGGGCCCTATTCGGACTTTATCAATGAATTTTCAGAGTTCGTTGCTGATCTAGTGACGCACGCCGACAATATAATCATAATGGGAGACTTTAACATCCATATGAATACCCCATCGGACCCTCCATGCGTGGCGCTCCAGACTATAATTGATAGCTGTGGTCTTACACAAATAATAAATGAACCCACGCATCGCAACGGTAATACGATAGATCTAGTGCTTGTCAGGGGTGTCACCACCTCTAAAGTTACGATACTCCCGTACACTAAAGTAATGTCCGATCATTACCTTATAAAATTCGAAGTTCGGACTCATTGTCAACAAACTAATAATAATAATAATAACTACTATAGCAGCCGCAACATTAATACTGCCACAACGACGACTCTTACTGACCTACTGCCTTCAGTAATGGCACCTTTCCCAAATTATGTGGGCTCTATTGATAACCTCACTAACAACTTTAACGACGCCCTGCGCGACACCATTGATATTGTAGCACCGCTAAAGCTAAAAAGGGCCCCTAAAAGGCGTACCCCATGGTTTACAGAAGAAACTAAAGCCCAGAAATTATCATGTAGAAAGCTGGAACGCAAATGGCGTGCGACTAAACTTGAGGTTTTCCATCAAGCATGGAGTGATAGTTTAATAACTTATAAACGCATGCTTACCTCAGCTAAAGCTAAATATTACTCAAATCTCATCCACCTCAACAAAAATGATCCTAAATTTTTGTTTAGTACAGTAGCATCGCTAACCCAACAAGGGACTCCTCCCAGTAGCTCCACCCACTCAGCAGATGACTTTATGAATTTCTTTAATAAGAAAATTGAACTCATCAGAAAAGAGATTAAAGACAATGCATCCCAGCCACAACTGGGTTCTATTAACACAAATATGACTGTATATACGACGGACATTGCCCTCCAAAATAGTTTCTCTCTCTTTGATGAAATAACATTGGAGGAATTGTTAAAATGTGTAAATGGGACAAAACAAACAACATGTTTACTTGACCCAATTCCTGGGAAACTTATCAAGGAGCTTTTTGTTTTATTAGGTCCATCAGTGTTAAATATTATAAACCTATCACTTTCCTCTGGTACTGTTCCTCTAGCATTCAAAAAAGCGGTTATTCATCCTCTACTCAAAAGACCTAACCTCGATCCTGACCTCATGGTGAACTACCGGCCGGTGTCCCACCTACCGTTTATCTCGAAAATTCTCGAAAAAATTGTCGCACAGCAGCTAAATGAACACTTAGTGACTAACAATCTCTGTGAACCTTTTCAATCCGGTTTCAGGGCAAATCACTCTACGGAGACAGCCCTCGCAAAAATGACTAATGATCTATTGCTAACGATGGATTCTGATGCTTCATCTATGTTGCTGCTTCTTGATCTTAGCGCCGCTTTCGATACTGTTGATCATAATATTTTATTAGAGCGTATCAAAACGCGTATTGGGATGTCAGACTTAGCCTTGTCTTGGTTTAACTCTTATCTTACTGACAGGATGCAGTGTGTCTCCCATAACAATGTGACCTCGGACTATGTTAAGGTAACGTGCGGAGTTCCCCAGGGTTCAGTTCTTGGCCCTGCACTCTTTAGTATTTACATGCTGCCGCTAGGTGACATTATACGCAAATACGGTGTTAGCTTTCACTGTTATGCTGATGACACCCAACTCTACATGCCCCTAAAGCTGACCAACACGCCGGATTGTAGTCAGCTGGAGGCGTGTCTTAATGAAATTAAACAATGGATGTCCGCTAACTTTTTGCAACTCAACGCTAAGAAAACGGAAATGCTGATTATCGGTCCTGCTCAACACCAACATCTATTTAATAATACCACCTTAACATTTGACAACCAAACAATTAAACAAGGCGACTCGGTAAAGAATCTGGGTATTATCTTCGACCCAACTCTCTCGTTTGAGTCACACATTAAGAGTGTTACTAAAACGGCCTTCTTTCATCTCCGTAATATCGCTAAAATTCGTTCCATTTTGTCCACAAGCGATGCTGAGATCATTATCCATGCGTTCGTTACATCTCGTCTCGATTACTGTAACGTATTATTTTCGGGCCTCCCTATGTCTAGCATTAAAAGATTACAGATGGTACAAAATGCGGCTGCTAGACTTTTGACAAAAACAAGAAAGTTTGATCATATTACGCCTATACTGGCTCACTTGCACTGGCTTCCTGTGCACCTAAGATGCGACTTTAAGGTTTTACTACTTACGTATAAAATACTACACGGTCAAGCTCCTGCCTATCTTGACGATTGTATTGTACCATATGTCCCGGCAAGAAATCTGCGTTCAAAGAACTCCGGCTTATTAGTGATTCCCAGAGCCCAAAAAAAGTCTGCGGGCTATAGAGCGTTTTCTATTCGGGCTCCAATACTATGGAATGCCCTCCCGGTAAAAGTTAGAGATGCTACCTCAGTAGAAGCATTTAAGTCTCATCTTAAAACTCATTTGTATACTCTAGCCTTTAAATAGACTCCCTTTTTAGACCAGTTGATCTGCCGTTTCTTTTCTTTTCTTTTCTACTCTGCTCCGGGGTGGACCGCTAGCCTGTCCATCAGATGGGGACATCTCTACGCTGCTGACCCGTCTCCACTCGGGATGGTTCCCGCTGGCCCCACCATGGACTGGACTTTCGCTGATGTGTTGGACTTTCACAATATTATATCAGACCCACTCGACACCGAGGATGTCGTTGTGGCTTGTACAGCCCTTTGAGACACTAGTGATTTAGGGCTATATAAATAAACATTGATTGATTGATTGATTGATTAAGTCAAGCTCATGTTGTAGAAAGTCGAATGATGCGGACACGTTTGTTACTGAATACTTTCTATCAGACTTCTGCCATGGCAACTTTGTGTATGTAATGAGCAACTATAATTATTTGATATGCTTAAATGTGTAATGTTTGGCAGCTACGCCGTGTCTTATCATTGCACCTAAGTTCTTTGGTTTTGTAGGCGAGACAGACAGCAAGGGAACAATGTGGGACACTATTGTGTCCATATTATACCATGCTAGTTGTTTCAAAGATAGGTCAACATGAGCAACCACACCTTGAGTTCCAACATATATAAATATACAAAGGAGTCAAAGGTCTCCTGGTATGAGTGTCTAACTGGTGATCATAACATATGGCGAGTCGGGTGGCAGAACACACGGAAGCATCTCAGTCAGTCAGGGTTTTCACTGTTAGAGCAGTTGGATGTCAGCCATTCCTGTTGTTTCAGGCTGTGGTATGAGCTCCTGGAGGAGCCTTGGTAGTGGTGTCGCAGCTGGGTGGTTGAGCCGTCAGGTAACACCAGGAAGGTTCCTTCTGTGCGATATTGAATGTCAGGGTACAGTCTGTAAAGGAGGTCATTACCAATCTGGCAGGGTGTGTGCAGGTCAATCACGAAGGGGTGCTTTAGTGTGTGTCCCGCAATCTGAACCGGAAGTGGTTTGGTGACAGGTAACCTTCTTGTGACCCCAGCGAAGCCTTTGACCTTTAAAGAGGAAACACACAGTTTCTTTGGTACCTCTGCATTCAGAATCGAATGGGTGGCGCCAGTGTCAATCACGAACTGATAACATTGTCCGTTGACACTCATGTCCAGCAGGGGGCCAGTCTGTATCTCCTGCTGGGGCCCCTGCGGTGGGCGTCCTTTGCCACGCTTTTGTGTTCGTTTGTTGGCACTACGGAACCTTTCCTGTTCGAAAATGTTCGGACAGTCACGACTCCAGTGACCAGGCTGGTCACAGCCGAAACAGTTTCCACCCCGGACTGGCTTTGAAGCACCGTGTTGTCCACCACCCGAGTCCAACCGTCTGGTCGCACGTCTGTTGAGGATTCTTTCCTCCACCTGTTGGAACTCAGAAGCAAGGTCACCCAGTGCTGAATATACCCTAGCTGATTTTTTACTAATTAGTTCTTTTGACCTTTTATCTTCAGCGATCTGTAAATTAAGGAGTTGCTTCCTTGCTGCTCTGTCATTAGCCTTATCATCCTCATCTTGAGGAAAGAGACTGCGCATAGCAGTAGCTATGTTTGTAACGTATGGTGTTATCGGTGAGGTCGAAGATTCAGCCTTTAATCCTGCTTGTTGTTCTGTATTTTTGCCATCTTGTGTGGAAACACAACAATACAAAATGCTTCTAGAGTCTGCTACGGAGAGAGTGTATCCTGCTGTTAGCTTGTCTAATGTGTTGAGCCAAAGACTCCCACCTTCAGACACAGGTGGAAGTTTGTCAACAATGGCTTGCATGTCTGCCACAGCAAAAGGCTTATATTGAAATCTGCCGCTTTTATCAGGAAAAAGTGGATATGCGTGTCCCTCCAGCTTTTTTGAGCGTGTGTTGTATGCATGTGGTTCATGTGGGTGTTGGTCAATGTAGCCTTCCAATGAGCCATTAACAGTTACAGGAGACCACAAAGTCTGGCTCTGTTGTGTGTTGTTCAAGAATGTCTGATGTGCACGTGAGAGACTGTCATCTACTGGGGGAGGGCATTTGTTTATGGCAACAAAATGGTCTGGCGTGTAAAGTAAGGAGTTTTGCGTTGACTCATGCATTATCTGCTGTCTAGTAAGATTAGGCATATTCGGGAGGTTTTCCGCTGGGTGGATGTTATTTTGGGGCTTAGGCACCAGAGGTGAATTACACTCAGGAGACAGCGTTAGTTTTGGAGGAGGGTTCAATCTTAGAGAGGCTGTGTGAGCACCCTGTCTAAACAGGCAATCTGAAGACAAAGAGAAACTGGTATACAGAGTATACATGGAAAAATATGAGCTGATTCAAACATGATAATGAATGAAAAAAAATAACTCTTAAACATATGCATTATCCACAGTATGTATATATATATATATATATATATATATATATATATATATATATATATATATATATATATATATATATATATATATATATATATATATATGTATGTATGTATGTATGTATGTATGTATGTATGTATGTATGTATGTATGTATGTATGTATGTATGTATGTATGTATGTGTGTGTGTGTGTGTGTGTGTGTGTGTGTGTGTGTGTGTGTATATATATATACGTATATATATAATATATATATTATATATATATATATATATATAATATATATATATATACATATTCAGGAGGGAGATGCAGGGGCATACTAATTACAGGGGCATCTCCCTCCTGAAAAAGGGAAACTCTATGCCCGTGTCGGGCTTGTGTGCCTTCAGAAACTTGAGCCATGTCTTAAAGCACCTCTTCCTGGGGGTGTTTCAGTGTTATAACTTCAACTTCATCTTTACTTTTTACACCAAAATGCATCCGTTCTCCCTTTTCTGTCTACACACTGTGTATGCTTATAAGTACTCCGTGTGTGTGCGCTGCCGAACATGCTCATCTGCTCGTAAAACCAGCAATGTCACCACGTGACGACGCACCGTCATGCTTTTCAAATAGAGTATAGTACCCTTTTTGATTTATTACTACCGCGATACTATACTAGGAGCGGCATACCCTAAAACCTTACTCTGAAGGCGGAAATATTGCATCTCCAAATTCCATGTCAGTGTAGTTTATACAGAACAGCAAGCCATGAAAAAGAGAAAAAAAATCACTTTGGACTTGAGCCATTTACTAGTGTGTATTTACCGCCTGGTTAAAGTCTAACCTGGCAAGGACATTGTTTCCTTTCTTTCCCTTCTACAATCAGGGGAGTTCAGCTTGACTTTGACTGCTCCCACACATGGACTACATCCAATTAGGAAAGTATTACAGAATACAAAAATATTCCCTGATTCTGTCCTCTCTCACACACACGGTTCACACACCCACCAGCTTTAATCATCGTCAGCCTTTTCTCTCATTGATTAGCCTCCGCCCGTTTACCCCAGCCAATTAGGCTTGTTAGTGCGTGCCTTGATTGCGTCATGCATCAAATGCCACACACAACATGGAGGCGCAATGCATTGTGGGTGAAAGACTCTGAGGTGTGACCTCCCCCCACTTCCTCAGGTGAGGAAATGTGAGCTCCTTCTGTGCACTCGTCTGCCTCGCTTGGATCGCCTGTTTCTCTCAGCGAAATCTGAGCATGCAAGTGGGGTTGTGTGCACATTGTTGTCATTGTGTAACCTTATCACAATCCTTCTCCGGGGTCAAACTATGACCATCATGCGAGCTGAATTGTATTTACCTTTATTAACTGTCATGCAAGTGGGGAAAAAAAGTCAACCACTATTTATGATGAACAATAAAACCACACAAAATGCACTATTAACAGTGATGACAAAAGATTGATGAGGAAATTTGCACCTGCGCATATGATCTATAAAACCTGCGAAACAGGCTTGTAGGGATGATATAGCCTCTTGTTTTTTCCTGACCTAACGTATATTCAGCTCTACCCCGGTATTGAGCACTGTATAACGGATAAACCACAGAAACCTCGACTTAATCAGCCCATTAAAGGCCTACTGAAATGATTTTTTTAAATTTAAACGGGAATAGCAGATCCATTCTGTGTCATACTTGATCATTTCGCGATATTGCCATATTTTTGCTGAAAGGATTTAGTAGAGAAAATCGACGATAAAGTTCGCAACTTTTGCTCGCTGATAAAAAAAAGCCTTGCCTGTACCGGAAGTAGCGTGACGTCACAGGAGCTAGTATTCCTCACAATTCCCCATTGTTTACAATGGAGCGAGAGAGATTCGGACCGAGAAAGTGATGATTACCCCGTTAATTTGAGCGAGGATGAAAGATTCGAAGATGAGGAACGTTACAGTGAAGGACTTGAGAGACAGTGATGGACGTATCTTTTTTCGCTCTGACCGTAACTTAGGTACAAGCTGACTCATTGGATTCCACACTCTCCTTTTTTTATTGTGGATCACGGATTTGTATTTCAAACCACCTCGGATACTATATCCTCTTGAAAATGAGAGTCGAGAACGCGAAATGGACATTCAGTGCCTTTTATCTCCACGACAATACATCGGCGAAATGCTTTAGCTACGAGCTAACGTGATAGCATCGTGCTTTAACTGCATATAGAAACAAAAAAATAAACCCCTGACTGGAAGGATAGATGGAAAATCAACAATACTATTAAACCGTGGACATGTAAATACACAGTTAATGCTTTCCAGGCTGGCGAAGGTTAACAATGCTGTG
The DNA here is from genome assembly GCF_033978785.1 of Entelurus aequoreus. Lineage (NCBI taxonomy): Eukaryota > Metazoa > Chordata > Actinopteri > Syngnathiformes > Syngnathidae > Entelurus > Entelurus aequoreus. The sequence continues at coordinate 20,909,666 of NC_084740.1, forward strand.
CTAACGACGCCATTGAAGCTAACTTAGCAACTTAGCAACGGGACCTCACAGAGCTATGCTAAAAACATTAGCTCTCCACCTACGCCAGCCAGCCCTCATCTACTCATCAACACCCGTGCTCACCTGCGTTCCAGCGATCGGCAGAAGGACGAAGGACTTCACCCGATGCGTTTGGCGGCCCGGAGACGTAGGAAGTCAAGGTGAGGTCGGCGGCTAGCGCGGCTAGCGCTCCAACAAAGTCCTCCTGGTTGTGTTGCTGTAGTCCGCTGCTAATACACCGATCCCACCTACAACTGTCTTCTTTGCAGCCTTCATTGTTCATTAAACAAATTGCAAAAGATGTCCAGAATACTGTGGAATTATGAAATGAAAACAGAGCTTTTTGTATAGGATTCTACGGGTACCATAACTTCCGTTACTCTGACTTCGTCACGCGCATACGTCATCATACCGCGACGTTTCAGCCGGATATTTCCCGGGAAGTTTTAAATGTCACTTTATAAATTAACCCGGCCGTATTGGCATGTGTTGCAATGTTAAGATTTCATCATTGATATATAAACTATCAGACTGCGTGGTCGGTAATAGTGGGTTTCAGTAGGCCTTTAAGTCATCCAGCAGCAATACAATTAAAAAAGGGCATTTTTTACATTCAAATATTTTTAATATATTTGTTAAAATGTTTTACATTCAATTTTTTTAATGTGTTTTAATCAGCCCAATAAGTCATTCAGCAGCAATACAATTTAAAAAAGGGCTTTTTTTTTTTACAATACATGTTTAAGAAAAAAATTGTCAAATTAATTTACATTAAAAACAATGTTGTTGTTTTAATCAGCCCATTAAGTCATCCAGCAGCAACACAATAAAAAAGGGCTTTTTTTTTTACATAAAAAAATGTGTTAAAAAAACAGCAATACAATTAAAAACATTTGTTAAACTGTTTTACAGTAAAAAAATTAATTTGTTTTAATCAGCCCATTTGTCACAAGTTGTTGGTGACGAACCCCAAGATGCAGAGAAGGCAGGATTTGTGCGGGAAAACATGATTTAATGTGAAAAAACAAACCAGTAACCAGGAACAGCCAAACTGGAAAACAGGAAACAGGATCCAGCAAACAGGAACAAAAAGACAGCACGCTGCAAACAGCTACAGGATACAAGTACAGCTTCAACGACGACAAGTATTAGCGACAATGACAGGTAGTGATGACAATCACATCTACAAGTATTACAATGACATCGACAATCAATACTCCAGCCCAGACTGGATGGCAAGGCAGGTTTAAATAGCAGCTGGCTGATTGACACCAGGTGTGGCCAGGTGCCAATCAACCACAGCTGAGGGCAAACAGCACTCAGGGAGACAAGCAGGAAATAACCAAAATAAGAGCGCTGACAGGAAATAAAGACAGAGGAAAAACCAAACAATAACTAAACTGTCAGTGACAAACCTGACACCATTAAGTCATCCAGCAGCAATACAATTTTAAAAAAGGGCATTTTTTACAATAAAAAAATGTAAAAAGTTTGTAAAATTAATTTACATTAAAACATTTTTTGTTGTTTTAATCAGCCCATTAAGTCATCCAGCAGCAATAAAAAAGGGCACTTTTTTTTTACATAAAAAATTTTGTAAAAATGTGTAATTTTTTTTTTTACATTAAAACAACGCATTTGTTTTAATGAGCTTGTTAAGTCATCCAGCAGCAATACAATTTTAAAAAATTGCATTTTTTTCATTAAAAAAATGTTTACATAAAAAAAAAATGAATTGGTTTTAATCAGACCATTAGGGTCACCCAGCAGCAATACAATTGAAAAAGAGCATTTTTTTAAATTACCTTTTTTTTTTTTGTAAAAATGTATAAAACATTTTTACAATAAAAAAAAATAAATATATATTTTAATCAGCCCATTAAGTCATCCAGCATCTATACAATTAAAAAAGGGATTTTTTTTACATAAATTTAAAAAAACAAACATGTAAAACATTTTTACATAAACAAATAAATAATTTGTTTTAATCAGCCCATTAAGTCATCCAGCAGCAATACATTTAAAAAAAGGAATTTTTTTACATTAAACATTTTTTTTTAATTTGTAAAAAATGTAAACATACAATTTTATTTTAAATTTTTTTTAATCAGCAAAAACATTTTAATCATTTTTTAAATTAAAAAAATAAATAATTGGTTTTAATCCGCCCATTAGGTCATCCAGCAGCAATACATTTAAAAAAATGATTTTTTTTTACATTAAACATTTATTTTTAATTTGTAAAAAATGTAAACATACAATTTGTTTGAATTTTTTTTAATCAGCAAAAACATTTTAAACATTTTTTACATAAAAAAAATTAATAATTGGTTTTAATCAGCCCATTAAGTCATCCAGCAGCAATACATTAAAAAAAAAAAAAAAAAAAAAAAAAAAGGGCATTTTTTTATTTGTAATATTTTATTTCTGACAGTCCAAATATGTGAGGCACAGGCACAGACGGAATATTCTCTCTGTCCAGCGTCTTTCTCACAGCCATCTGTGCCTAATTGTGCCAGTTTGCAGGCACATTCCAGACGTGCTAAAAATAGAGGCAGAACAGTTTGGTTGGTTGGTTGAAGTTTATTTGGAACATGTATACAGTTTAAATATGATCACATATTTTCACCCTTACAACTCTGTCCAGCGTCTTTCTCACAGCCATCTGTGCCTAATTGTGCCAGTTTGCAGGCACATTCCAGACGTGCTAAAAATAGAGGCAGAACAGTTTGGTTGGTTGGTTGAAGTTTATTTGGAACATGTATACAGTTTAAATATGATCACATATTTTCACCCTTACAACATGCCTGAAAAGGAGTAGGAAGAAGCAAAGCTTATATAATCTTACCCCTTTTCCACATCTTTATTTCCTGTTTTCAATTTGTAACACACCTAATATCAATGATTTCTAAATACAACAGTTTTCTTAATAAATAGTTCAGTCAGTTACGATTCTAAATACAGTATATTATACAGCATTATTCACATGAGAATAACATAAATGCAGTCTATTATACAGCATTATTCACATGTGAATATTATAAATACAGTCTATTATACAGCATTATTCACATGTGAGTAATATAAATACAGTCTATTATACAGCATAATTCACATGTGAATAATATAAATGCAGTCTATTATACAGCATTATTCATATGTGAATAATATAAATACAGTATTATACAGCATTATTCACATGTGAATGATATAAGTACAGTCTATTATACAGCATTATTCACATGTGAATAATATAAATACAGTCTAATATACAGCATTATTCACATGTGAGTAATATAAATACAGTCTATTATACAGCATTATTCACATGTGAATAGCATAAATACAGTCTATTATACAGCATTATTCACATGGGAATTATATAAATACAGTCTATTATACAGCATTATTCACATGTGAATAATATAAATACAGTATATTATACAGCATTATTCACATGTGAGTAATATAAATACAGTCTATTATACAGCATTATTCACATGTGAATAATATAAATACAGTCTATTATACAGCATTATTCACATGTGAATAATATAAATACAGTCTATTATACAGCATTATTCACATTCATTGTGAAGATGTAACCATGTGGTGAAGATGGTACATCAGTCAGTGATTTAGCTGTGCAGTTTACATTTGTTTCTATACAACCAGGACGCCATATTGTTGGAATTATGGTGGCTTCCGGCGGTTTAATGTTGTCTCATCGGTAAATTGAGTGGTAATACAGTAGGGATGCACACAAACACTGATAACTGATGCCTGACTGAGTCAAATGTCATTTTTCTTCTTCCTTATTTTGTTCTGCTTTCTTTCTTTTGCCAAAAATTGTGTTAGCATACCATTGCTCCCCTGGGAGGTGACGGAACACTAAAACAAAATAATCCGAAGAAGATCTGACTTCAGTTATGTTTAAATGTATTTTTAGTTTTCACAGTGAGAGAGTCAACACAATCTTCTTCTTTGTATCAGTATGTATTTTGTTTGAGGACAAACATGACACAAACCTTCCCAATTGTTAGAACTACCACTGTTTAATATGTTTAATATGAGGATTTGGTGAACGTCCTTTTGTCCTATTAATTTTGGCGGTTCTTGAACACACCATAGTGTGGACTGTTTGTTTACATGTAAAATCTTTCACTCATTCTTTGTCTCATTTTGTCCACCAAAGGTTTTATACTGTGTGTAAATGCACAAAGGTGAGCTTTTTTGATATTATTGACTTGTTGGAGTGCTAATCAGGCATATTTGGTCAGTGCATGACTGCAAGCTAATTAATGCTAACATGCTATTTAGGCTAGCTGTATGTACATATTGCATCATTATGCCTCGTTTGTAGGTTTTTTTGAGCTCATTTAATATCTTTTACTTTTATCCTCTTTGTATATAATTTAGTTTTGCATGTCTCATGACACATTATCTGTATGTAATATTGGCTGCATTTCTGATAGTTGTTTGTGTGCCATGTTGTTAAAGACAACATCTATACCTTTGGCCATTAAAAGCCAGTCATTTCCAGCAGTTATCTCACCTTCTGAGTAGCCTCTGATTTACTAATGGTTTCTAATGTTGTAAAAATGTGTAGAATAAACATTAAATTTCAACATTTCTGTCAACGAAAGATTTGCTTCAGCCTGCGACACATAGTCATTTTGATAGTAGGCTAATATAGCTGATATAGACACTTACATCATGTGTTGCCTTCATTATAACACTTATATAAGACTTTTAAAGTCATTTTGATAGTAAGCTAATATAAATAATATAGACACTTACATCATGTGTTGCCTTCATTATAACACTTATATAAGATTTTTGAAGTCATTTTGATAGTAGGCTAATATAACTAATATAGACACTTACATCATGTGTTGTCTTCATTATAACACTTATATAAGACTTTTAAAGTCATTTTGATAGTAGGCTAATATAGACACTTACATCATGTGTTGTCTTCATTATAACACTTATATAAGACTTTTAAAGTCATTTGGATAGTAGGCTATTATAGCTAATATAGACACTTACATCATGTGTTGCCTTCATTATAACACTTATATAAGACTTCTAAAGTCATTTTGATAGTAGGCTATTATAGCTAATATAGACACTTACATCATGTGTTGCCTTCATTATAAGACTTATATAAGACTTTTCATTTTTTGCGGCTCCAGACTGATTAGTTTTTTGTATTTTTGGTCCAATATGTCTCTTTCAACGTTTTGGGTCGCCGACCCCTGGGCTAGGCTTACAGTACCACCCTTTGAAAACCCCGATCTTTTGTATTCAAAGCACATAAAGTTCAAGCAAAAATACAAAAGCTGTGTTAGGTTGCACGGACATGAGTTTGCAGTTAAAGTTGGACATGTGCGACCAGGGCCGCCCCTCCTCATACGCAGATCACGCGCTGTGCGTGGAGCCCTGCAATCTGTCAGGGACCCTGTTTTACTGGAAGAAGCGCATGTAGAATGAATGACAGGGCGCTTTATATGAGCATTTCAAATTGAAAGGTAATCTTAGCCCCTTCCTGCTCTTTTGCCAAAACACCTGGAAGGTATTTTGTCAAATCTTCCCGAAATGTTCACGGTGGCGTGCTGCATTAATGCTGGTCTTTTAAAGGCAACTACACCAGCTTCCAGCCCAGGTCGGAGTTGTCTCCGGAAGGATTGCAAATATTTTTTTTACATTTATTTTTTATCGCTTGTCCCTCTCGGGGTTGCAGGAATATTTGTTTTAATCGTGTTAAATGTGTTATTTTTCTCTATGCTTCTCTTTCTCTCCCGTGAATTTGTTTTGGTACGTAACATTCAAGTTTAGAATAAAAAAGTGTAAAAAATCGTTCCACATGAAATCAAATTCTGCTCGGGGCTCCGATTGAGTCAGGGGCAGCTGTCAGTTAACAACACATCGTAACAACATCCTCTTGTAATCTGCACCCGTCCTGTTTATGCTTGGCAATTAGCGCACTGGGGGGCATCAGGAATGCTGCAATGCGTCACCATGTCTGGTTTACCACCCACGTACGTTGCTATTAAGCAGTAACAACACATTAGTAAAGACTGAATTGACAATTTAATTTAAATAGTATGCAGTGGGGTTGTCTCGAATACCAATATTTTGGTACCAAAATGTGTTTTGATACTTTTCGATACTTTTCTAAATATAGGGGACCGCAAAAAAATGGCATTATTGGCTTTATTTTAACAAAACATCTTAGGGTATATGAAACATATGTTTCTTATTGTAATTTAGTCCTTATATAAAATAGTGAACATACTAGAAAACTTGTCTTTTAGTAGTAAGTAAACAAACAAAGACTCCTAATTAGTCATATGCAGTAACATATTGTGTCATATATCTACCTATTATTTTGTCTACATTATTAAGGACAAGTGGTAGAAAATGAATTATTAATCTACTTGTTCATTTACTGTTAATATCTGCTTACTTTCTCTTTTAACATGTTCTATCTACACTTCTGTTAAAATGTAATAATCACTTATTCTTCTCTTCTTTGATGCTTTACATTAGTTTTGGATGATACCACACATTTGGGTATCAATCCGATACCAAGTAGTTACAGGATCATACATTGGTCATATTCAAAGTCCTCATGTGTCCAGGGACATATTTACTGACTTTATAAACATAATATGAATTTTAAAAAAACAAAAAAAGATTTTGTGATGTTAAAAAATATCGATGTGATCATAGTAGTATCGATTAGATATGTTATTGTACTTGGTATCATTACAGTGGATGTCAGGTGTAGATCCACCCATGGCATTTGTTTACATTGTGACGCCGGTGAGCTATTGTATCCTCCTACGGTGTGTAGTGAAGCATGTTTAGCTATTCCTCGTCCTGCAGTGATAATGATACTTGTAAGAAACTTACTTTATTTGTTGCCATGGAGACAAGGATTAGTGATTCAGAAGTAGCTAAAACACTGGATTAATGTTAGCCGCTAGCTAGCTAGCCATGTCTTAAAGCACCTCTTCCTGAGGGTGTTTCAGTGTTATAACTTCACCTTTATCTTTACTTTCTAAGCCAAAATGCGTCCGTTTTCCCTTTTCTGTCTACACGCTGTGTCTGCTTGTAAGTACTCTGTGTGTGTGCGCTGCCCAACATGCTCCTCTGCTCGTAAAACCAGCAATGTCACGACGTGATGGCGTGCCGTCTAGTTTGCAGTGTTTTAGCTACTTCTAAATAGCTAATCCTCGCCTCCATGGCGACAAATAAAGTAAGTTTCTTACATGTAGCATTATCACTGGAGGACGAGGAATAGCTAAACATGCTTCACTACACACCGTAGGAGGATACAATAGCTCACCGCTCACAATGTAAACAAATGCCATGGATGGATCTACACCTGACATCCACTGTAATGACACCAAGTACAAGAGCGTATCTCGTCGATACTATTATGATTACATCGATAATTTTTAACATCACAAAATCTTTTTTTGTTTTTTTAAAATTCATATTATGTTTATAAAGTCAGTAAATATGTCCCTGGACACATGAGGACTTTGAATATGACCAATGTATGATCCTGTAACTACTTGGTATCGGATTGATACCCAAATGTGTGGTATCATCCAAAACTAATGTAAAGCATCAAAGAAGAGAAGAATAAGTGATTATTACTTTTTAACAGAAGTGTAGATAGAACATGTTAAAACAGAAAATAAGCAGATATTAACAGTAAATGAACAAGTAGATTAATAATTCATTTTTACAGTTTGTCCTTTATAATGTAGACAACATAATAGGTAGATAAATCACACAATATGTTACTGCATATGTCAGCAGACTAATTAAGAGCTTTTGTTTGTTTACTTACTACTAAAAGACAAGTTGTGTAGTATGTTCACTATTTTATTTATGGACAAACTTGCAATAATAAACATATGTTTCATGTACCCTAAGATTTTTTGTTCAAATAAAGCCAATAATGCAATTTTTTGTGGTGCCTTTTATTTACCGGTATCGGGACAACCCTAGATTAAAGTCAAATGCAGTGTTTTTAATGAATACTTAGGCCTACTACACTGGAGAGCCCAGTTTTTTTCGGAGGTGGTACTCTGTGCAAACAGTTAGAGGACCACTGGGCTAACGTTGAGATTACTTTTTGACACTGGAACAGACCAGAGCCTCGTCAAGGCTGCACAGGCACAGGTGGAGTGTGAGATCCGATCGCGTCAAGCCAAACGAGAAGAGAGGAGCTTTCTTTCCCCGCCCGAGTCTCTCTTTCACTCTCCTTTGTGCCCTAATTGACTCTCCCACGCTGGCCGGCATACCTTTCGTGTACGCCGATACTCTTGTGTGCATTGTTTGCACGTACACATTTGGGTTTTCCCCCCATGATGGACACACCCCGACGAACAGGCGGTGAATTCAGCGAGAGAGCATCGAATCCCCCCCAGGATGCTCCGACTTTGTGTTCCGAAGAGATAAGTTGAATAAGGCAGTCGTCTCGTTATTGATTTCATTTGAGTGCAAATTGGATTGAAAGGAGACATTGCTGTGGAAGCATCTTACACAGGTGTGATCACACCTGATATTTTCCTTTTCACCGCCATCGATCCACCTCGCCTTTCCCCTTCTGCTTTTTCTTCTCTTTGCTGATGCTGAGCCACTTTTTTATTACTGCTGTCTCCGCGGATAAGAGAGACTTACATTAAAGCTGTCATGAAGCCCCCCCAGCACACCCCCGCCTCTCCACGGTTACTTGGGTGAGATGGACTTCGACAGGACTCACCGCAAATATTTCATAACAGCTCGCGGTTATGCACAAGGACATTCTTTGCTTTCATTCGCCGCCACAATAGATTCACAGTGAAACAATCAAGATGTGATGTGTGCAGACTTGTATTCAACATCAGTGAATTGAATTGATGGAATTACAGTCCATTGTTAGGGTTTTAATACAATATTATTAAAACCCTAACAATAGTTTAAACCACCGGTGTCAAACTCAAGGCCCGGGGGGCCAGGTCTGGCCTGCCACCTCATTTTATATGGCCCGTGTAAGCCTGGAAATAATGTGTCACTTCATCTATTATTGTGTGAATGCTCCAAAGCAAAATTCATCTATTTATTCTTCCTTCTTCAGATTTTGGCACGTTATACCTTCCACATTTTTCACCCGATTCAAACCGTTCCAACTTCAAACTGTTCAGCCTATTCAGGAATAGCGGGCTTTCCCTTGACAAATTCCCAGATTTCCCAGAATTCTAGGTTTTCCAAGACATTTTTCCCATTCAAAATGAATTGGCCATTTTTCAAACTTCCACCATTTCCACATGGTGGAAATGGTGGACGTGTTTTTTTTTTAAAATTTTTCAACATTACACATGTTGTAATGTTGTCCAACACATTTCACCATTCTGGAAATTCAAACATCCTCTTTTCCAACTTCAAACAAATTCCAGGATTTTCCAGAATTCCAGGTTTTCCAGGACATTTTTCCCATTCAAAATGAATTAGCCATTTTTCAACCTATTCAAACCATTCCACCTTCAATACATTCCACCATTCTGGAAATTCAAACTTCCTCTTTTCCAACTTCAAACAAATTCCAGGATTTTCCAGAATTCCAGGTTTACCTGGACATTTTTCCCATTCAAAATAAAATGGTCATTTTTCAAACTTCCACCATTTCCAAATTTTTCAACCTATTCCAACCATTCCGCCTTCAACACATTCCACCATTCTGGAAATTCAAACTTCCTCTTTTCCAACTTCAAACAAATTCCAGGATTTTCCAGAATTCCAGGTTTGCCGGGACATTTTTCCCATTCAAAATTAATTGGCCATATTTCAAACTTCAACCATTTCCACATTTTTCAACCTATTCAAACCATTCCACCTTCAACACATTCCACCATTCTGGAAATTCAAACTTCCTCTTTTCCAACTTCAAAAAAATTCCAGGATTTTCCAAAATTCCTGCTTTTTCAAAGCCCTATTTCCACCCTTTTTTCTGGCGACTACTCCTTCCACATTTTTCAACGCATTTCAACCGTTTTACCGTCAAAACATTCCTAAATACTTAATATTTTGAGGGATTTTGTGTTCTGTTAGTGCTCAAGGCAAGCTTGTTATCAGTTTATAGAAAAATGTGGCAACTCATTAATTTGGGTTAGGGTTCTCTCTCTCTCTCTCTTTTCAAACCGTTCCAACTTCAAACTGTTCAAACAATTCCAAAAATGTCCAGGTTTTCCCCATTCAAAATGAATTGGCCATTTTTCAAACGTCCACCAGTTCCACATTTTTCAACCTATTCAAACCATACCACCTTCAACACATTCCACCATCCTGGAAATTTAAACTGTAATTTTTCCAAGTTCCAAAAAAATTCCAGGATTTTCCAGAATTCCTGCTTTTTCAAAGCCCTATTTCCACCCTTTTTTCTGGCGACTACTCCTTCCACATTTTTCAAGGCATTTCAACCGTTCCACTGTCAAAACATTCCTCTTAATCAGGACAAAAAACTAAGTTGTTTTTTAAACTGGATTTAATTCCCGTTTTTCTCGAAATTCCAGGAATTACATAATACCGTTTCTCAATTCAACATGTTACTACTTCAACATTTGTCCTCCGTTTTGAATTTTTTTTAACACCAACCATTTCAATTCATTCAGACCATTCAAGTTTTTTACCATTTTCCACAAAATTCCCACTTTTCACAGATGAGTGGTCCACCCCGGGTCCTGACTTTGAACAGCTAGCGCATCATCTGTGGTCAGCTAACAACCTCTCCACGCAGGAGAGGGGGGCAGAGCAGAAAAGAGACGGCAGAGCAACTGGTCTAAAAGGGGGGTCTATTTAAAGGCTAGCGTATACAAATGAGTTTTAAGATGGGGCTTAGATATACAGCACAGGCCAAAGGTTTGGACATGTCTTCTCTTCATTCAATGCGTTTTCTTTATTTTCAGATTGTCACTGAAGGCATCAAAACTATGAATGAACACATGTGGAGTTATGTACTTAACAAAAAAAGGTGAAATAACTGAAAACATGTTTTATAGTCTAGTTTCTTCAAAATAGCCACCCTTTGCTCTGATTACTGCTTTGCACACTCTTGGCATTCTCTCCATGAGCTTCAAGAGGTAGTCACCCGAAATGGTTTTCACTTCACAGGTGTGCTTGAAGCTCATCCATGGAATGCCAAGAGTGTGTCTGGACTCTTATCAATCGACTTGTTAATTTCCTGTTAATAGCTGCTCACTTTCTGCTGCAACACACTTCTTAAACTGCACGAAACACTTATTTCTTGGTGTTGTTTAAAGCTAGTTTAGCAGTTAGATTAGATTAGATTAGATTTAGATTTATTGGTCCCCTTGGGGAAATTCATTGTCACTGCCGTACATTTGAACAATAGACATTACACATCACAAAAAATAACAAAAAGACATCCTACATGACCAACACACATTTAGTGTTAGTTTAGCAATTAGCATGCCTGCCCCTGGTTTCCTCTCGGTGTGTAACATGCTTACCCTGGTCCTCCAGTGATAATGTTACTTAGTATACTAAGCAATGCAGTTTATTTGCTGTACTGAAGGTGATTATTATTAGTATTAGTTTCACTCCCCACACATAATTAGCTGCTCACCATAGTTTTCTGCACACACACACACACACACACACACACACACACACACACACACACACACACACACACACACACACACACACACACACACACACACACACACACACACACACACACACACACACACACACACACACTACTCCCACTTATTTTCCTCACTTCCTAAAAGTGGATCCTTGGGTGTGAAGCATCCAGCAGCGAGACTAGACAAGGTAATTTCCTGCGGAAGTCGGAGAGGAGAAATAGGGTGGGGGCGGGTGGCGCTTTCGGCGAGACGAGGGCAGTAGGTCTGGGCTGGGATGGGAAAGGAAAGGAAGGGTGGAGGATGATGAGCTCATAGTGAGGCTCAAGTTGATCCAAGCCCTGCGGAGGGAGGTGGACTTATAAAGCGGCAGGAAGGGCGGGGGTACGGGGCACAGGTGTTTTGGGTGCGGGATGTTGGATTGCATATAGAGCGTGTCCAGTCAATGGCCTCAACTTTAACTGTACAAGCCAGTTCAACTAGAAAGGCACGTAGTGGTGTGCCAACGTAGACTGGTGGTGCTCTGCTTATCAAAACAAAGCATTTTACAGTCACAAATGGTCTGCTCTGCACTCGTCCATGATTCAAACAAGATGAATCATGAGTTTGCACCATCACTTTAATACACTGCGACTTTTCTGAACCATGGATGAAGAGCTGCAGCTATGGAATATTTTAGTAATCGAGTATTCTATCGAATATCCCGATCGATTAATCGAGTAATCGAATAAATCATATTTTTGCTTAATTTAAAAAATACATTTTTTGTTGTCCGCATTGCCGGCAGTAAGTCGGACACGTTCCCAGTGAGGGTTGGACTCCGCCAAGGCTGCCCTTTGTCACCCATTCTGTTCATAACTTTTATGGACAGAATTTCTAGGCGCAGTCAGGGCGTGGAGGTGATCCGGTTTGGTGGCTGCAGGATCTCTGCTTTTTGCAGATGATGTGGTCTTGATGGCTTCTTCTGGCCAGGATCTTCAGCTCTCACTGGATCGGTTCGCAGCTGAGTGTGAAGCGACTGGGATGGGAATCAGCACCTCCAAATCGGAGTCCATGGTTCTCGCCCGGGAAAGGGTGGAGTGCCATCTCCAAGTTGGGGAGAAGATCTTGCTCCAAGTGGAAGAGTTCAAGTACCTCGGAGTCTTGTTCACGAGTGGGGGAGGAGTGCGGCGTCTTCAGTAATGCGGATGCTCTATCGATCCGTCGTGGGGAAGAAGGAGCTGAGCCGGAAGGCAAAGCTCACAATTTACCGGTCGATCTACGTTCCCATCCTCACCTATGGTCATGAGCTTTGGGTTATGACCGAAAGGACAAGATCACAGGTATAAGCGGCCCAAATGAGTTTCCTCCGCCGGGTGGCGGGTCTCTCCCTTAAAGGCCTACTGAAACCCACTACTACCGACCACGCAGTCTGATAGTTTATATATTAATGATGAAATCTTAACATTGCAACACATGCCAATACGGCCGGGTTAACTTATAAAGTGCAATTTTAAATTTCCCGCGAAACTTTCGCTTGAAAACGTCGCGGTATGATGACGTATGCACGTGACGTCACGAGGTCAAGGGAAGTGTTTGGACCCATACAAACTGCTCTGTTTTCTTCGACAAAATTCCACAGTATTCTGGACATCTGTGTTGGTGAATCTTTTGCAATTTGTTTAATGGACAATGGAGACTGCAAATAAGAAAGTTGTAGGTGCGATCGGTGTATTAGCGGCTGGCTGTAGCAACACCAACACCAGGAGGTTGTGTTGTGTTTTGAGCAGGATAGCAGACGCACTACGGTGAGTACAGCTTTGGCTTCCAAACATTTGATGGCTTGCCCGTACGTGCGTGTCGATATGTGCATGTCACGTACGTATCTTTGGGGAAAAATATGTTTCTTGCCGACTCTGATGGCGGCCGGGGTGTCGTCAAAAGCGTACAACGCCCGCCGCCGCATCTAAGTTAGCTTCGCCAAGCTGAAAATTATTAACCGTGTATTTACATGTTCATGGTTTAATAGTATTGTTGATCTTCTGTCTATCCTTCCAGTCAGGGTTTTTTTAAATGTAGTTTCTATCTGCAATTGAGACTGATGCTATCACGTTAGCCCCGTAGCTAAGTTAGCTTCTATTTTTTTAGCTTCGCCAAGCTGAAAATGATTAACCGTGTATTTACATGTTCATGGTTTAATAGTATTGTTGATATTCTGTCTATCCTTCCAGTCAGGGTTTTTATTTATTTAGTTTCTATCTGCATTTGAGACTGATGCTATCACGTTAGCCCCGTAGCTAAGTTAGCTTCTATTTTTTTAGCTTCGCCAAGCTGAAAATTATTAACCGTGTATTTACATGTTCAGTCACTGTGAATGTCCATTTCGCGTTCTCGACTCTCATTTTCAAGAGGATATAGTATCTGAGGTGGTTTAAAATACAAATCCGTGATCCACAATAGAAAAAGGAGAGAGTGTGGAATCCAATGAGCCAGCTTGTACCTAAGTTACGGTCAGAGCGAAAAAAGATACACACCGCACTACACTGTAGTCCTTCACTCTAAAGTTCTTCATCCACAAATCTTTCATCTTTTCGCTCAAATTAATGGGGTAATCGTCGCTTTCTCGGTCCGAATGTCTCTCGCTCCATTGTAAACAAAGCGGAATTGTGAGGAATCCTTTGTCTTGTGACCTCACGCTACTTCCGTTAGGGGCAAGGGTTGTTTTTATCAGATACCAAAAGTTGCGATCTTTATCGTCGTTGTTCTATACTAAATCCTTTCAGCAAAAATATGGCAATATCAAGTACGACACATAGAATGGATCTGCTATTCCCGTTTAAATAAAAAAAATTCATTTCAGTAGGCCTTTAAAGATAGGGTGAGAAGCTCTGTCATCCGGGAGGAGTTCAAAGTAAAGCCGCTGCTCCTCCACATGGAGAGGAGCCAGATGAGGTGGTTCGGGATGCCACCCGAGGTGTTTGGGGCACGCTCGACCGGTAGGAGGCCACGGGGAAGACCCAGGACACGTTGGGAAGACTATGTCTCCCGGCTGGCCTGGGAACGCCTCGGGATCCCCCGTGAGGAGCTGGACAAAGTGGTTGGGGAGGGGGAAGTCTGGGCTTCTTTGCTAAGGCTGTTGCCCCCGCAACCCGACCTCGAATAGGCGTAAGAAAATGGATGGATGGATTTTTTTTGTCCTGTCCAGCTTCTCAGGCAAATCATATAGTTGATGTAGATAACCATATCGGCTGTACAAATGTACTCTACAAAAGAGAAGTGTGGGATACTTTTCTTGTTGCCTTATTTGTATTTTGACTTTATTAAATGGATTTATATTATTATTTGGTGCAGCCGGGCTGGAGCAATATTTTTGCTTAATTAAGGTTTAATTATACATGGTAAGATGTGCCCTCAATTATTGCGTTTGGGACCTTATTGTCTTTTATTTCCTAAACGCCTGTTTTCATTATTGAAGGCTGACACGCACAGCTGAAATGCGTCTGTGGTTGATTGTGCCAATTCCTACAGCGTCTGCCATTGCGAGTTATGTCGACGAAAAAGTTGACTAAACTCAAGTGTATTTAAAGGAGCGGTGTTGTGCAGTGCAGGGGGCGTATGATCTTTCGTAAACACGCTGTGCAATACCTAACCAGTCCACGCGAAACGTGAGCTTTGACTACTAAACGAGGCAAAATGCCGTAAAAAAATAAATAAAATAAAATAAAATTAACGACGCCTCAAGGCAGCGAAAGTAAAATAAAATAATAGTAATAAAATAAAATAAAATTAAATTAAATTAAAGACGCCTCGAGGCAGCGAAAATTCCTCGAATATATTTTTTAATCGAATTACTTGAGGAATCGTTTCAGCTCTACAGGGGTGCCCATTACGTGGATGGCGAGCTACTGGTGGATGGTGGAGGGTGTGTCAGTCCATCGCCTGCCAGGCATTAAAAAAATAGACCTAAAAATTAGCGATCATCAATCTTTACTATGACGTCACTTTCATCACTTGATTGACATTCACAGCACCCGAGGGTCTTGTGAGATGACGCTGGCTGCTGCTAGATCATTATTAAGAAAAAACGACCTTCACAATAAAAGCGCTGATTCATAAATCAATATAAAGTATTGTAGCGTCCCGGAAGAGTTAGTGTTGCAAAGGATTCTGGGTATCTGTTCTGTTGTGTTTATGTTGTGTTGCGGTGCGGTGCGGATGTTCTCCCGAAATGTGTTTGTCTACTTGTTTGGTGTGGGTTCACAGTGTGGTGCATGTTTGTGACTGTGTTAATGTTGTTTTATACGGCCACCCTGAGTGTGACATGTGTGGCTGTTGACTAAGTATGCTGTGCTTTCACTTGTGTGTTTAAAATTGACTTGATCATTAAAAGTTGAACCAATCGTTCATTGGGTCAGCATTTCTTGACATCTTCAAGCAAAGACATTTGTCAAACCCGTTCAACGCTACATTGGTGTCAGAAGTGGGATGGCTTTCTCAAAGAAGCTTGAGGATCTCATCAAGTGCTGGGAGAATGCACTTCCGGATGAAGACCGACTACCTCGTCACCAGGAAGAGGAAAGGAACAAGCGCCGCCCTGGTGGATTGGAGGCTCAACTACCTCACCACCAAGTAAATGAGAGGAACCTGCGCCGCCCTAGTGGACGGGAGGCCCATCCACTTGGAGGAAGAATGGAAGCTCAATATGATGGGACAAGATTGGAAGCTCAACCAGATGGAAGAAGTGCGCCTCGTGTTGGAAGGAGTGCCTGGCGAAGAAGTGCCTCTCCTGCGGTGATGGTGGACACAAATTCCCTGCGAGATGACTACAGGCCAAGCATCGCCACTCCAAAGCTTCCTCACTATAGTGGAGAAGGCTCTATTGAATCCTTCCTCCTCCAGGTCCAGCTAGCAGCACGTTTGAATGGCTGGTCTGATGTGGCAACCGCAGGGCATGTGGCGCTGTCCCTGGAAGGCCCAGCCTTACGGTGTTTGGTCGATTTACAAGAGGAGGAATTGGCTGATTGGGGGGCCATGCGCGAGGCTCTTCAACAACGTTACGGGCGGCCAATCCATGCAGACGAAGCACGAGAGCAGCTGTACAAGCGGCGACACCTTTTGGGAGAAAGTCTCGGAGCTTATGCTGCGGACCTTCGCCGTCTGGTGCGAAGGGGCCACCCAGTGTTTCCAGAAGTATTACAGGAAGAGCTCACCGTACAAGCCTTTGTCCATGGTCTACAGCCTGAACGACTTCGGGAACATCTCAGACTGTTTGCTAAACACTCTCTTTCTGCCGCATTGACTGAAGCCGAACGTGTGGAGCACGTCCTGTGTCCAGATGGCCGCCGTGATGTTCCGCGAGTCCGCCAGGCTGGATGGGACGAGACCGAACGAGAGGGAACCGACCAAGTGACTGCAACGCCCCGGCCACGCTTCTCCCGGAGAAGGCAGACCGAAGTGAACTGTTACCGCTGCGGTGTCCCTGGCCACATTGCAAGACACTGTCCAGCCCCTGCCCCCATTGACGTTGCCGCTGAGGTGTCGTCAAACTAGAGAGGGGTGTCAGTGTCGGGGAACTGACACCCGGGATGGTTTCCACTGTACCCGAATGTGACGCACAGCGCTTGGGCCGCCTGGGCAGGGCCCGGGGGCTATACCTGGAATGTGAGCTTGATGGAACAGTCTGCAGAGCCCTGGTTGACACGGGGTCCACTATCTCCATCATCCGGCCGGGTGTCCTTCCCCACTTGCAGCGCAGCTTGCCATCAGGCTGGACAATCACCAACGCCCGAATTACAACCGTCACCGGTAGCAAGGCTGCCATGCTGGGCCAAAGGACAGTGTGCATTAAGGTGGCGGACCAAGAGAGACGACACCCATTCTGGCTGGCCGACATTCAAGACCCCTGCATTGTTGGGCTTGACCTGTTGGAGCTGTGGTCGATGTGCCTAGGGCCACGCTTCATCTTGGTGAGAAAACAGTTGCCCTCCAGGGTACTGATGAGCCAGGCGCCTGCAGAGTGACAGCCCCCACAGAGCCATCCCCGGCTACGGCCTTCATGGTGGACCAGGAGAAGTCTCAACCTAACCCTTCTACTAATACTAATCACCCAGGACCTCAAGTGGGAGCTGACCATCAGCTCCCTCATCAAGAAGGCCCAGCAGAGGATGTACTTCCTGCGGCAGCTGAGGAAACTTAAGGTGCCGACCGAGATGCTGGTGCAGTTTTACTCAGCCATCATAGAGTCCATCCTGACCTCCTCCATCACAGTGTGGTTCCCCGGCGCCACAGTCCAGGATAAGAATAGACTGCAGCGCATCGTACGTGCTGCTGAGAAGGTGATTGGCTGCAAGCTCCCATCCCTCCAGGACTTGTTCTCCTCCAGGACCAGGAGGCGTGTGGGTCGGATCACAGCTGACTCTTCTCACCCTGGACACACACTGTTCTCCCCTCTCCCCTCAGGCAGGAGACTACGCTCCATCCAGACCCACACCTCCCGCCACCTGAACAGTTTTTCCCCTCGGCCATCAGGCAAATGAACAATAACTCCTAACAGCAGCTCCTTGAATTCCTTCTAAGTCTATCTGATAACTCAGTCACAGCTCTTTTTATTACTAAATATGTGTTATATGTGTTTTATGTCGCACGTTTGCACCAAGAAAAATTCCTAGTTTGTGAACCCGTTCTCAAACAATGGCAATAAAACTATTCTGATTCTGATTCTGATAATAGACCGCCTACTATAGAGACCCAGCAGGCTATTGCAGAACTGTTAGAGCGAAGCAGTCAAGGCCTGGATACCACCCAGCAGGAGAGACTGAAAAGCTTACTGAATGCCTTCCAAGACATTTTTGCAGCGAAAGATGAAGACTGCATGCACACCAGTCTCGTACTCCACGACATTGACACAGGAGACGCACGACCAATCCGGCTACACCCACGCCGTCTGCCCCTTGCCAAACGAGTGGCTGCCCAGGAAAAAATCGAGGAGATGCGCCAGGCGGGCGTCATCGAGCCCTCCAGCAGTCCATGGGCAGCACCCGCAGTTCTGGTCAAGAAGAAGGACGGCTCGTGGCGGTTCTGCGTCGACTACAGACGGCTCAACGATGTAACCCGCAAGGACTCCTACCCGTTGCCGCGCATAGATGATGCGCTGGACTACATCACTGGCTCCTCCTGGTTCAGCTCCCTGGATCTCCGAAGTGGCTATTGGCAGGTGGAGTTGGCCGCCGAAGCTCGACCAAAGACAGCGTTCACAATAGGTCAAGGACTCTGGCAGTTCAAGGTGATGCCGTTCTGGCTTTGCAACGCACCTGCCACGTTTGAACGGTTGATGGAGAGAGTGCTGGCATCCATCCCCCGTGATCGCTGTGTGGTGTACCTGGATGACCTCTTGGTGCATGCTGCAGGATTTAAGGGGGCTCTACAGAACCTCCAGCATGTGTTCCAGGCCATTCGTCAGGCTGGGCTGCGATTGAACCCCAAAAAGTGCCATTTGCTTCGGCGTGAACTTTCCTTCCTGGGGCATGTCGTCAGTGGGCAAGGTGTTGCCACTGATCCAGCCAAAGTTGCCACTGTCCGTGACTGGCCGGCGCCAAGAGATGTTAAAGAGTTGTGGAGTTTCCTGGGACTGGCATCCTATTACCGGAGATTTATCAAGGACTTTGCAACGATTGCTGGCCCCTTGCACCAGCTCACACACAAGGGACAGTTATTTGAATGGACTGACAGCTGCAATGAGGCCTTTGCACAGCTGCGAGAGGCCTTGGTCCGAGCCCCAGTGTTGGCCTACCCAGACCCCAGCCGACCTTTCTTGGTCGTTACAGATGCCAGTGATGTCGGTGTGGGGGTTGTGCTGTCACAGGAAGGGAATCACGGCGAGCAGGTCGTGGCCTTTTACAGTCGGGGGCTGAGCAAGCCAGAGCGGAACTACTGTGTCACCCGTCGGGAATTGTTGGCCATTGTCCTGGGCCTTCGTCATTTCCGTCCCTACCTTTATGGTCAACGGTTTGTGTTGCGGACAGATCACGCCTCCCTCACCTGGTTGCTGAACTTCAAGGAACCCGAGGGGCAGCTGGCCAGGTGGGTTGAGATCTTGCAGGAATATGACTTCACGATTTCTCATCGACCAGGCCGCCTGCACGGCAACGCTGATGCACTGTCCAGACGGCCCTGTGAGGAGGCGTGTCGTTTCTGCCAGCGGGCGGAAGAGCGGTGCATGCCAGACCCATCAGTAGCTGCAGTCAGGCAACATGACATCACAGTCGACCTGGACAGCTTCACCCCCCAACAATTGATCGACCATCAAAGACAAGATCCAGTGCTTGAGAGAGCTTGCAGCTGGGTGGGGGCACAGCAGCGGCCGGAATGGACCACAGTGGTGCACTCGGATACTGAGACCAAAGCACTGTACTCCCAGTGGGACAGCCTCCTGTTGTCTCGCGACCTGCTGTATCGTCGCTGGGAAGCTCCGACAGGACAACATGCTGCCCTCCAACTCGTGGTGCCCCGTGTGCTGCGGCCTCAGGTCCTCGAAGTGATGCATGGCTTCCCAGGGACTGGCCAGAAGTTGTCCGACGTGGTCTATCGGATACGACTGGCACCTCGGAACCGGCTGGTGGTGCTGCACCGAGACCGCTTGGCCCCATACCAGCCATTGGACCAGAGCCGGGGGCACTTGGAGTCAAGCACCCTGCCAGAGAGGGAGATACCCCCAGGGAGCAACGAGGATGCTGAGGTAACCCCCCCTTCCGACCTACCTGCAGACAGTGGTAGCAGCCAGCCGCCATCAGAGGGGCGTCGACGACGCCGGTTGCCTCAGCACTTGCGGGACTTTGTGATGAACGCATGGGCTGTTGGGGACAACGAACCCAGCTAGGTGGGGGCTGTGTAGCGTCCCGGAAGAGTTAGTGTTGCAAAGGATTCTGGGTATCTGTTCTGTTGTGTTTATGTTGTGTTGCGGTGCGGATGTTCTCCCGAAATGTGTTTGTCTACTTGTTTGGTGTGGGTTCACAGTGTGGTGCATGTTTGTGACTGTGTTAATGTTGTTTTATACGGTCACCTGGAGTGTGACATGTGTGGCTGTTGACTAAGTATGCTGTGCTTTCACTTGTGTGCGTGTGTTTAAAATTGACTTGATCATTAAAAGTTGAACCGATCGTTCATTGGGTCAGCATTTCTTGACATCTTCAAGCAAAGACATTTGTCAAACCCGTTCAACGCTACAGTATATATATGAATGAGGTAGATCCCCTCCACTTGGCAAATTGAAAAGTAGCTCGCCTGCAGAAAAAGTGTGAGCACCCCAGGTTTTTAGTCCCAGTGGGCTTTGAATTTTGCCACCTATAGACAAAGTTTCTTGAATCAATTTTTCTCTCTCTCCCTACAAATGTCATGAAGCGGGGAAATTGATTTTCTTTTTTCTCTGCTCCTGTAAACAAACCCGCCCAAAAATCAGTCAATATGACATCAGTTACGTTACCGCAGCATACTTTTGTGTGTCTTCAGACTCTCATAGTATATACTAGGGTTATACGGTATACCGGTACCAGTATAGTATCGCGGTACTAATGAATCAAAAACGGTACTATACTCTGTTTGAAAAGTACCGGTTGGCCATATTTTTTTTTTACAGGCATGACGGCACATCGTCGTCACGTGGTGACATTGCTGGTTTTCCGAGCAGAGGAGCATGTTCGGCAGCGCACACACACAGAGTACTTACAAGCAGACACAGTGTGTAGACAGAAAAGGGAGAATGGACGCATTTTGGCTTGAAAAGTAAAGATAAAGGTGAAGTTATAACACTGAAACACCCGAAAGAGATTTGCTTTAAGACATGGCTAGCTCCATGGCGACAAATAAAGTAAGTTTCTTGCAAGTATTATTTATCACTGGAGGACGAGAAATAGCTAAACATGCTTCACTACACACCATAGGAGGATACGATAGCTCACCGGCGTCACAATGTAAACAAACACCTTGGGTGGATCTACACCTGACATCCACTGTAATGATACCAAGTACAGGAGCGTATCTAGTTGATAATACTATGACTACATCGATATTTTTTAGCATCACAAAATCTTTTTTCGGTTTTTTGAAATTTATATTATGTTTATAAACTCAGGAAATATGTCCCTGGACACAAGATAACTTAAATTATGACCAATGTATGATCCTGTAACTTCTTGGTATCAATACCCAAATGTGTGGTATCATCCAAAACTAATGTAAAGTATCAAAGAAGAGAAAAATAAGTGGTTATTACATTTTAACAGAAGTGTAGATAGAACATGTTAAAACAGAAAATAAGCAGATATTAATAGTAAATGAACAAGTAGATTAATAATCAATTTTTACAGCTTGTCCTTTATAATGTAGACAAAATAATAGGTAGATAAATGACACAATATGTTACTGCATACGTCAGCAGACTAATTAGGAGCCTTTGTTTGTTTACTTACTACTAAAAGACAAGTTGTTTAGTATGTTCACTATTTTGTTTAAGGACAAACTTGCAATAATAAACATATGTTTCATGTACACTAATATTTTTTGTTAAAATAAAGCCAATAATGCATTTTTTTTTGTGGTCCCCTTTTTTTAAAGTATCGAAATACATTTTGGTACCGGTACCAACATATCGGTATCGAGACAACCCTACTGCCTACAAATGTCATGAAGTGGGGAAATTGATTTTCTTTTTTCTCTGCTCCTATAAACAACCCCCCCCCCCCCCCAAAAAAAAAAAAATCAGTCAATATGATATTAGTTACGTTACCAGTAGCATACGTTTGTGTGTGTGTCTTCATAGAGACTCTCATAGTAGATAGATGACATTTTTTGTTTTGTTTTAGCTCATCCAAGTGGAATTCAATCCTGCACCTTTTCAGTTATTTCACACAAATATGCCCGTAACACACACACACACACACACACACACACACACACACACACACACACACACACACACACACACACACACACACACACACACACACACACACACACACACACACACACACTGACTGTGACTGCATGTTTTAACTGTGAGAAATCCTGCCAGAATAATAATAGCATTGTTACTGCGCTTACGTCCACCACCATACTTGTCGTTCAGGTGAGGCACCGCCTGTCTAATTTGACACAGGCACAGTTGCTGTCATGACAACTGTGTGTGTGTGTGTGTGTGTGCATGTGTGTGTGTGGTGTCCACTGTTTTTGCATATGTGTGTGTAAGCGTGTAATTGCCTTGGGCTTCCTCATGCTGGAGGTGAGAGTTGGCTGGTGCATGAATGCAATAAACACACAGCTGCGTTTTATCATCATCGTCATACAAAGTTACACGTAAAACGTTGTTTAAACATTGTTACTCTAATATCCTTTTCCACCGTGTACACACTTGCATGTATAATTGTCAATTAGTTTCAACGTTTGCCCATTACAATGCTGGGACTTTGATTAATTAGACAGTTTAGGCCTGCATCCCCCCTCCCCCGCTGGGGCTCTAAAATGAGGATCATGCACATAATCACGTTTCATCAAACATAAATTAACGTTGTTGCCCTAGGGTAAACACATGCACACTGACAAAGCTTAACCTATTGTTACTATAACAATCTATAAGGTTAAAATAGCTGGCTTCTCTTTCTTCCCCTCCATTTTTCTGCATTCTTTTGTATCTCTAGTTATCATTACGTATATGTATTGTTGCATTTAAACAACTGTATTGTTGATAAAAGAGGTAAATTGTTGGTATTATTCATTATCAATAGTGATATTTATATTGTCACTATGACAATCTACAAGGTTAAAGGCCTACTGAAACCCACTACTACCGACCACGCAGTCTGATAGTTTATATATCAATGATGAAATCTTAACATTGAAACACATGCCAATACGGCCGGGTTAACTTATAAAGTGCAATTTTAAAATTCCCGCCACACTTCCGGTTGAAAAACTCCTTTGGATATGATTTATGCGCGTGACGTCACAAAATCCACGGAAATGGTTGTACCCCATCGACCCGATACAAAAACCTCTTGTTTTCTTCGACAAAATTCCACAGTATTCTGGACATCTGTGTTGGTGAATCTTTTGCAATTTGTTTAATGAACAATGGAGGCTGCAAAGAAGAACGTTGTAGGTGGGATCGATCGGTGTATTAGCGGCTAAGTACAATACTTACAGCAACACAACAAGGACTACTTACTACGCCTAGCCGATGCTTTCCGCCAAACCCACGGATGAAGTCCTTCATCGCGCCGTCGATCGCTGGAACGCAGGTGAGCACGGCTGTTGATGGGAAGATGAGGGCTGGCTGGCGTAGGTGGAGCGCTAATGTTTTTAGCATAGTTCTGTGAGGTCCGGTTGCTAAGTTGCTAAATTAGCCTTAGCGTCGTTAGCAACAGCATTGTTAAGCCTTACCAGGCTGAGAATTTTTAACCGTGTAGTTACATGTACATGGTTTAATAGTATTGTTGATCTTCTGTCTATCCTTCCAGTCAGGGGTTTATTTCTTTTGTTTCTATCTGCATTTGAGAACAATGCTATCACGTTAGCTCAGTAGCTAAGTGTGTCACCGATGTATTGTCGTGGAGATAAAAGTCACTTTAAATGTCCATTTC
This sequence comes from Entelurus aequoreus, assembly GCF_033978785.1. Taxonomy (NCBI): domain Eukaryota; kingdom Metazoa; phylum Chordata; class Actinopteri; order Syngnathiformes; family Syngnathidae; genus Entelurus; species Entelurus aequoreus. The sequence continues at coordinate 20,933,982 of NC_084740.1, forward strand.
GCGTACTCGACTCTCATTTTCAAGAGGATATAGTATCCGAGGTGGTTTAAAATACAAATCCGTGATCCACAATAGAAAAAGGACAGAGTGTGGATTCCAATGAGCCAGCTTGTACCTAAGTTACGGTCAGAGCGAAAAAAGATACGTCCATCACTGCCTCTCTAGTCCTTCACTGTAACGTTCCTCATCTACGAATCTTTCATCCTCGCTCAAATTAATGGGGTAATCGTCGCTTTGTCACTCCGAATCTTTCTCGCTTCATTGTAAACAACGGGGAATTGTGAGGAATACTAGCTCCTGTGACGTCACACTACTTCCGGTACAGGCAAGGCTTTTTTTATCAGCGAGCAAAAGTTGCGAACTTTATCGTCGATTTTCTCTACTAAATCCTTTCAGCAAAAATATGGCAATATCAAGTATGACACATAGAATGGATCTGCTATTCCCGTTTAAATAAAAAAAATTCATTTCAGTAGGTCTTTAATATAGCTGGCTTCTCTTTCTTCCCCTCCATTTTTCTGCTTTCTTTTGTATCTCTAGTTATCATTACGTATATGTATTGTTGCATTTGAACAACTGTATTGTTGATAAAAGAGGTAAATTATTGGAATTATTCATTATCAATAGTACTATTTATATTGTTACTATAACAATCTACAAGGTTAATATACCTGGCTTCTCTTTCTTCCCCTCCATTTTTCTGCATTCTTTTGTATCTCTAGTTATCATTACGTATATGTATTGTTGCATTTGCACAACTGTATTGTTGATAATAGAGGTAAATTATTGGTATTGTCCATTATCAATAGCACTATTTCTATTGGAATTTGTATATCTGTAGTGTAATAATGCTCATTGTCATTTCTTTATTATTATTTATTTCGCTAACTGCTTCTTTGCTATCACTTTGACCATCATATTTTTACATATTCTATTTGCTGATGTTGCTCTATTGTTGTTGTTGTTGTTGTTGTGTTTGCTGTGTTTTGTTTTTGTCTCTCTGTCTTATCCCCCTCTTGTCCCCACAATTTCCCCCTCTGTCTTCCTTTTTTTTGTCTTTCTATCCCCTCCTGCTCTGGCCCGGCTGCACCAAATGACAATACAAATACATTTAATAAATTCAAATACAAATAAGGCAACAAGAGAAGTATCCTACACTTCTCTTTTGTAAAGTAAATCTGAACAGCCATCTACATCAACTATATGATTTGTCTGAGAAGCTGGACAGGACAAAAAACAACAACAAAAAAAAAAAATATATAAAACGAGGATCAAAACCCCACCCCCCAAAAAAAAATCCATCTCATCAGCTGCTTAAACAAATGCATAATGCATAAACACATACAATATGGTATTGCTTTAACACGGCTGGAGGAAAATGTAAGGTGTGGAACGGAGCGCAGAAAATAAGACACAATAATGTGTAATTAAGAATGAAAAGTATAGAATCAGAATAAAAAATGACATTTGAGGTAAATGGAAACAAATATATGTTTATTTGTTTCCCAATTGTTACGGTGTGTAAATTCAGACCATTCAAGTGTTTTTTTATTTTTTTCAAAAAAATATGCTCATGTTAACTACCAAACCGTAACTTAAAAGGGTTGGCTGAACAGCTATTAAGGTACGACGCAATCGGCGACCGTGTTAACTACGGACCCGTAACTTAAAAGGGTTGGCTGAACAGCTATTAAGGTACGACGCAATCGGCGGCCGTGTTAACTACGGACCCGTAACTTAAAAGGGTTGGCTGAACAGCTATTAAGGTACGACGCAATCGGCGCCCATGTTAACTACTGAACCGTAGCTTAAAAGGGTTGGCTTAACAGCTATTAAGGTACGACGCAATCGGCGCCCATGTTAACTACAGAACCGTAACTTAAAAGGCTTGGCTGAACAGCTATTAAGGTACGACGCAATCGGCGCCCCTGTTAACTACCGAACCCTAACTTAAAAGGGTTGGCTGAACAGCTATTAAGGTACGACGCAATGGGCGCCCATGTTAACTACCGAACCGTAACTTAAAAGGGTTGGCTGAACAGCTATTAAGGTACGACGCAATCTGCGCCCATGTTAACTACCGAACCGTAACTTAAAAGGGTTGGCTGAACAGCTATTAAGGTACGATGCAATCGGCACCCATGTTAAATACCGAACCGTAACTTAAAAGGTTTGGCTTAACAGCTATTGAGGTACGACGCAATAGGCACCCATGTTAACTACCGAACCGTAACTTAAAAGGGTTGGCTTAACAGCTATTGAGGTACGACGCAATCTGCGCCCATGTTAACTACCGAACCGTAACTTAAAAGGGTTGGCTTAACAGCTATTAAGGTACGACGCAATCTGCGCCCATGTTAACTACTGAACCGTAACTTAAAAGGGTTGGCTGAACAGCTATTAAGGTACGACGCAATCGGTGCCCATGTTAACTACCGAACCATAACTTAAAAGGGTTGGCTTAACAGCTATTAAGGTATGACGCAATCGGCGCCCATGGTAACTACCGAACCATAACTTTAGAGGGTTGGCTTAACAGCTATTAAGGTACGACACAATCGGTGCCCATGGTAACTACCAAACCATAACTTAAGAGGGTTGGCTTAACAGCTATTAAGGTACGACACAATCGGTGCCCATGGTAACTACCAAACCATAACTTAAGAGGGTTGGCTTACAGCTATTAAGGTACGACACAATCGGTGCCCATGGTAACTACCAAACCATAACTTAAGAGGGTTGGCTAAACAACTATAAGGACTATAAGGGGGCCGGGCAGGCCATGGCTAATGTTGCCAGAAGGCCGCTTTTCCTCTTATTACAGATAATTCATTAAGGATTCAGCTCTTTGTAGTTTTACATTTAATCAGGTTGTGTTTTTTAGCCGAGGCATTCACTGATGTCTTCAATAGTTTTTTAAACCAATTAGTCTGAATGATCAAACAAGTCATGAAATTTCAAAGTCCAAGGCTTTTGTCTTTAATAGAACATTGTCAGTCTCCTTTACTATCAGAGACTTTTTGGATAGCCAATAAAAATCACCAGTCAATGGCAGATTTGGTATGCAATGTCACCTTTTAGCAGAACTTTGTTTCAAACTGTTGCTTTAACACGCTTATCATCTGGGAGACTGACACAGGCATTTAGCTTTTCCACACACCATCCAGACTCACGGTTTCAACATTTGGTTCCTCTTAAAAGTGTATTAAATTACTTTGTACTTTCTGCAACCATTAGCCTTCCCAATGTAAAGCGAGTGGAGACAATTTGAAGATAGCACTATAGCAATATCAGACAAGTGCTGCTTTGACTCTTTGTCTTGTTGTTCAACCTGCACGTGAACTTCTTTTTGGACAATTTTGGAGCCGAATACGCCAAATTCTTACAACATGACAGAAGCCAACGTATTCAGCTGCATGACTCAGAGTCATATAACTTGGTTTCTTGCGCAACAGCTGTAAGGTATAATGCAATCGCCGCTCATGTTAATTACCAAACCGTATCTTAGAATGTTAGGCTGAACAGCTATAAGGTATAATGCAATCGATGCTCATGTTGATTACCAAATCTTAACTTAAAATGTTTGCTAAACATCTGGGGCCGTACTTATCAAGCTTCTTAGAGTGCCATTTTACACTTAAGTCATGAGAATTTGCGAAATTTAGTCCTACTCTCAAACTTGAGAATAAAAGCTTTTTATCAACGTTCTTAAGTCTAAGAATCACTCCTACTCTCCACGATATTTAAGAGACCTTCAGAGGTGTCTTAAGTGGTTAGGAGTTGCCAGCAGGGGATGGCACTGAGGCGAGAGAGACGTGTGCGAACGTTCAGGGAACGGAACAATGTTTTTTTTTTTGATGACGAGCAGCTGATCAAACGGTATCGTTTAGACAGAGCGGATATTATTTTTGTCACAGATTTAATACTTTTCGATTCCTTGTTGATTTCTGCATGTGTCTGCAGTGGGCTAGTATATATAGAGCCACCCACACCAGCTTCAAATTAGTTTCCTAATTAATGAATTGGAAAGAAAATGTTATGACAGTAGCGTATGTGTGTGGCCGTGAGGTGAGTGACGTCAGTGAGTGTGTGGGCGATAGAAGAGAGGGAGCGGTAGTGTGAGTGCCGGCGGGGACTAGTTTGTTTTGTATTATTTTGTAGTTTATTGTCAAAATATACACTCCCATTGTCCACTTAAATATTTCCAAGATATTTCTTTATTCTTAGACAACGGATTCCCTTCCCTGATTGGTCATTTCTATGGACACAGAAATGACGTCACCTAAAATTCCGTTTACGGCACATAGTAATGTCGTAATTCAGCTCTGAGTGTGACACTTAAGATTCAGTCCTACACTTCGCTGAAAGTGTGAGTAAGACGCTTGATAACTAACTTTTAAGTGCAGCTTTCAGCGAATAATTTATTTACTCTTAAGTCAACTCTTAGCAGACTTCTTAGGAGTAATTCTAAGAAGCTTGATAAGTACGGCCCCTGTAAGCTATGATGCAATAGCTGCCCATGTTAATAACCAAACCGTAACTTAGAATGTTTGCTGAACAATTATAAGGTATGATGCAATGGCCACTTACTAAGGAAGGATGTGACATCACAGATGCAAAAATTTAATATACTACACATATTGCAGGGTTCGGTGAAAGCCCAGAAACAAATGCTTTACATATGTTTTAGAGATAAGCAAAACCTTAGTGAGTAGTGCCTTGTTTAAAATCCGCACGATGAAGTTTTATACAGAGAGTTTTCTAGAAACATTTTCCTGGATAATTGTACTGGCTATGAAATGAAAAGAATGAAGCGCAATGAAAAAGACTTGACCCAGATTGCAGTGGAGTACAAATTTGGCTGCCATGAACCCATAATGCACAGCTGCGACACTTAAGTGTTAGTTTTTGATTCATCCCACTTCAACCGTTCCACCGTCCAAAAATTTCTCTAAATCCTCCATTACTTCCTGTCATTGCGTAATAGTAGCAGGCTCATTCAATGACATGAATTCCTTTGATGTCACGTGACAGCCCCTCCCCTCAGGTATCTTAGTCTGTTACAGTGTTAACAGATCATTTCATGTTACCATGGCAACGCTATTCACAAACAAAAACAAACACCTTTTGTCTAGGGCGGTATAGCTCGGTTGGTAGAGTGGCCGTGCCAGCAGCTTGAGGGTTCCAGGTTCGATCCCCACTTCTGCCATCCTAGTCACTGCCGTTGTGTCCTTCGGCAAGACATTTTACCCACCTGCTCCCAGCGCCACCCACACTGGTTTAAAAATGTAACCTAGATATTGGGTTTCACAATGTAAAGCGCTTTGAGTCACTAGAGAAAAGCGCTATATAAATATAATTCACTTCACTTGTCTACTACGAGATGAAACGGCAAACAAACCCCCACATATGATATACCGTCGGAAAGGTCTCATTTGCGCAAACAGGCGTATCTTAAATTGGGAACATTTTGTGTTACCATGGCGACGCTATTCACGAATAAACAAAACAGTAGACACACAACAGAGCCACTCAGTACAAAAATCATGTTTTTTTCTATCTGCGTTGGTGTCAAGCAAGTGCTAGCAGTTAGCGTGTGTTAGCATACTTGTGAGAACATTAGCAAGCTAGCTTTTTTTTTTTGCTAGCGTATCTCTCTAAACTTGTCCAATTTGTTTGTGCCACATTTGTGCTGGTTTGTGCTGAAAATATTTTTGGTCTAACTATTATAGTTGAGTTTTAAGTTTTTTGATTCCCCTGTGTGAAGTTTTCCAAGTCTCCCCAAATGTGTCTCAAACGTTTGTGCTAAGTTTGTGCTGGTTTGTGCAGCAAATATTTTTGCTTTGTGCTGTTTTGGTTTTTAGGTTATTCTAAAATACATTCACTGACTTGTGATGTCACCCCCACCTCCTACCTTGTCCAAATCAACCCAAAGTCTTTTCATTCGTTTGTGCTACGTATGTGCTGCAAAATGTTTTGGTCTAACTATTGTAGTTTTCAAGTTACTAATGTTTCAATACTTATAACCCCACCCGACCCCACACACCTTGTCAAAACCTCCCTAAACCACTACCAATTGTTTAAACTACGTTTGTGCTCCAAAATCTTTGGATTTTGGTTTCTGTGGTTCATCAGTTATACAGTGCTCAATACGAGGGTTGAGCAGAATATACGTTAGGTCAGGAAAAAATACAGAGGCTATATCATCCCTACAAGCCTGTTTCGCAGGTTTCCCTGCTCAAATCCCCTGACGAGCAGGGAAACCTGCGAAACAGGCTTGTAGGGATGATATAGCCTCTGTATTCTTTCCTTACGTGTGTATAGATATGTATTTTGCCGTTTTTGTTAACAAGTTAAAGGTGTAGAAAATACAAGCATGTTTAACACATAGATTCCTTTCTTTCATGAAGACAAGAATATAAGTTGGTATGATTGTGATGACTTGCATTGATTGGAATCAGACAGTAGTGATGATAACCTCCACATTTTCAAATGGAGGAGAAAAAAAGTCCTCCTTTCTGTCCAATACCACATGAAAGTGCTTGCTTTTTGTTTGTCCAGCTTCCATACTCCTTTTTATACACTTTACAAGAAATACATTGGCGGCAAACTCCCTAGCTTGCTAGCTTGTGCGCGCTAGCTTTCTGAGACTCTTATTTTGTTAGCGCAGGCAGGATGAAGCACGGCTTGTATTGTGAAGACCGGAACTGTGCGGTCAGTCTTTAGGCTTTTGACAGGAGATACGGTTTAAATAAAAAGTGTTTCTCGCCTTCCTGTCGGTCGTTTTTTCTAAATAATGATCTGGCAGCAGCCAGCGTCATCTCACAAGACCCTCGGGTGCCGTGAATGTCAATCAAGTGACCAAAGTGATGTCATAGTGAAGATTTATGATCGATTATTTTTAGGTCTATTTTTTGTAATGCTTGTCTGGCGATGGACTGACACACCCTCCGCCATCGACCGGTAGCTCGCCATTGACGTAATGGGCATCCCTGTATTAAAGTTATTAACGTTTTATGCGTTTTATGCTTGTATGCTATCTGTGCCATGTAGTTGTGGAATTTCCATTTTTTTTTATTTTTAATATTTCTTTCTTTCACTCTTATTTATTTTGGTTTTGCCATGAATTATTTGTTTAGTTTTATTTATTTATTTGTTCAACACTTATACAACATTACAATCAACATATCAAATGTTCTGTATATTCTTATTGTTAATGCTACAATAATATGCTGCTTTGCGTAACATAATTTAGCTACAATTTAAATACTTTAAATATTAATGACTTCATTGAGCATGATTCATTAATGAATGATCATTGCCCCATTAATCTTACCTTAGATCTTTTAGATAACTCTAAACTTCTAACTTTTTGGGAACATTTTACTTTTTTGATTTCAGTGCAGTTCTCCCCGGGACTGCAAAGGTTCCCTACTGCGTCAGGGCTCGGGAACTTTTTTGGCTGAGAGAGCAATGATAGCCAAATATTTTAAAATGTATTTTCGAGAGAGCCACATAATATTTTTTAATACTGAATACAAATATGCATGCATTTTTAAGTAAGACCAATATTTTTAGAGTATAATAAGTCTCTTATTCTTTTTAATAACATTGTTTTTCTAAAGCTAACCAATAATTAAAAAATACTTCTTACCATTAATGCGACTTCTTGAACAGGTGCAGTAGAAAACGGATGTGTGGTGTTCGGGTCTGTGGGCCATGTTTTCATTTTGTATTAAAAGAAAAATGATACAATTAATTAATTTTTCAAACTGAGACTCACAGACTTTGGCTCATTTTCTGTGAAGAACATATATCAGAATACATATTTAATGACCACACACCATACACCCCCCCCCTACACATTTCTATTTCATATAAGATGTCCGGGTCCACTGGACCCGGGGCTAATAGAAGTGTGGAAATTGATTTTCTGTGTACCACACGCACCCACCCACACACACACACACACGCACACGCACACACACACACACACACACACAAACACACACAGCAGTCCTAGACAGGAGGAGGACAGAGTGTCGGTACACAGAACATCAGAGGGTCAAATGTGCGAGAAAATGAGAGCAGACAGTGTTGACAAACAATGTTGCAACCTTGTGTGGGAACCGCATGTTCAGAAACACAAAAGAAGAATCCCTGTGGGATGCAGAAACTGGCAGAGAAATTTTCCGTGCACCGTTCATATTGTTGTTACTCAGCCAGCGTTTGTGGGTCTGATGGACCCGTTGCATTTTGTGGCTTTTAATGCCTCACAATGAAACACTTTATGTTAAAATACTGAACAGATGATTAACATTACACAAGGGTTAAAATGCATGAGAATGTTTTATATTTTCAACGTTATATCTAACACTGTGATTATCAGCGGAATTATTCATTACTTATTGTGTTAAGCAATGTCAGTTAAGATTTATCTGAGAGCCAGATGCAGTCATCAAAAGAGCCACATCTGGCTCGAGAGCCATAGGTTCCCTACCCCTGCTCCGGGTTCTCCAGCTTCCTCTTACTTCCAAAGACATGCACCTGGGGATAGGTTGATTGGCAACACTAAATTGACTCTAGTGTGTGAATGTGAGTGTGAATGTTGTCTGTCTATCTGTGATGAGGTGGAGACGGCACGATTGCAGCTGGGATATGCTCCAGCCGCACCCCGCAACCCCGAAAATGGAGGGATGGATTTCAGTGCACAATGAAAGCCATGTTTGGATGAGCTCGGTGTGGAAGAACAAACCTAAGAAACACTTTCAGAATGTGCGATAGAACAGCTTCTCAGTCATTACTTCTGTGCTGTCAAATTGTGTTTGGTCTCCATCAGTCCTAACAGCGAGTCATAGCACCGTCGACGTAAATGTGCATGCATGAGTGTGTGAGCTCAGAAGGGAAATTCCTCTCTCAGGGTTGGGAGTTCTTCCTGTCCAAGAGCTGTGTTTGTACAGCCTGGCTTTGTCGGGATATCCTACTTGACCGGCCCATGTCTGAGCGACATGCAGGGAGGGATGCATGGGGGGCACCAATGAGCGGGGGCATGGTTCATGCTGGGAATAGTAGACAATCAGTGGACGTGAGGTTTAGGAGGATTTCTTCTCATTAAATGGGAATTTGCCATCATAGATGTCCTGGCAGTGTTTTTATTGAGGGAAGTCATGTAATTGTTTATTTTTTTGTAGCTTTGCCACTATTAAGACGAGCAAACAGCCTGAAGGAAGAAGCCATTCGTAATTGTCTGGTTTTTGATGTCTTGATGTTCTTGTCTCAGTTTGAAAGTCTGTCTAGCCTTGATGGGCTGAGACTGTCAGAGGTCAGTATCTACAGTTGTGGTCAAAAGTTTACATACACTTGTAAAGAACATAATGTCATGGCTGTCTTGAGTTTCCAATACTTTCTACAACTCTTATTTTTTTTGTAGTGACAGTGATGAAAAACATTCATGAAGTTTGCTTCTTTTATGAATTTATTATGGGTCTTCTGAAAATGTGAGCAAATCTGCTGGGTCAAAAGTATACATACAGCAATGTTAATATTTGCTTACATGTCCCTTGGCAAGTTTCACTGCAATAAGGCGCTTTTGGTAGCCATCCACAAGCTTCTGCTTGAATTTTTGACCACTTCTCTTGACAAAACAGTTCAGCTAAATTTGTTGGTTTTCTGACATGGACATGTTTCTTCAGCATTGTCCACACATTTAAAGGCCTACTGAAACCCACTACTACCGACCACGCAGTCTGATAGTTTATATATCAATGATGAAATCTTAACATTGCAACACATGCCAATACGGCCGGGTTAGATTACTAAAGTGCAATTTTAAATTTTGCGCGAAATATCCTGCTGCAAACGTCTCGGTATGATGACGCCTGCGCGTGACGTCACGGATTGTAGAGGACATTTTGGGACAGCATTGTGGCCAGCTATTAAGTCGTCTGTTTTCATCGCAAAATTCCACAGTATTCTGGACATCTGTGTTGGTGAATCTTTTGCAATTTGTTCAATGAACAATGCAGACAGCAAAGAATAAAGCTGTAGGTGGGAAGCGGTGTATTTCGGCCGGCTGCAGCAACACAAACACAGCCGATGTTTCATTGTTTACATTCCCGAAAGATGACAGGCTTTACCATTGGCCTGTGGAGAACTGGGACAACAGAGACTCTTACTAGGAGGACTTTGAGTTGGATACGCAGACGCGGTACCATGAGTACGCAGCTGCGGCTTCCAAACATTTGATCGCTTGCCCGTACGTGCGTGCCGCTATGTGCATGTCACGCTATGTGCATGTCACGTAGCTATGTGCATGTCACTATGTGCATGTCACGTACGTAACTTTGGGGAAATATATGTGCTGTATGAACTTTGGGGAGGTGAACGGTACTTTGGACTGTGGGATTGAGTGTGTTGTGCGGGTGTTTGTGTTGTATTGCCGGGTTATATGGACGAGATGGGGGAGGTGTTTGTTATGCGGGATTAATTTGTGGCATATTAAATATAAGCCTGGTTGTGTTGTGGCTAATAGAGTATATATATATGTCTTGTGTTTATTTACTGTTTTAGTCATTCCCAGCTGGATATCAGGTCCCACCCGCCTCTCACAGCATCTTCCCTATCTGAATCGCTTCCACTGCCCTCTAGTCCTTCACTCTCATTTTCCTCATCCACAAATCTTTCATCCTCGCTCAAATTAATGGGGAAATCGTCGCTTTCTCGGTCCGAATCGCTCTCGCTGCTGGTGGCCATAATTGTAAACAATGTGCAGATGTGAGGAGCTCCACAGCCGGTGACGTCATGCGCATATCGTCTGCTACTTCCGGTACAGGCAAGGCTTTTTTATCAGCAACCAAAAGTTGCGAACTTTATCGTCAATGTTCTTTACTAAATCCTTTCAACAAAAATACGGCAATATCGCGAAATGATCAAGTATGACACATAGAATGGACCTGCTATCCCCGTTTAAATAAGAAAATCGCCTTTCAGTAGGCCTTTAAGTCAGGACTTTGGGAAGGCCATTCTAAAACCTTAATTCTAGCCTGATTTAGCCATTCCTTTACCACTTTTGACATGTGTTTGGGGTCATTGTCCTGTTGGAACACCCAACTGCGCCCAAGACCCAACCTCCAGGCTGGTGATTTTAGCTTGTCCTGAAGAATTTGGAGGTAATCCTCCTTTTTCGTTGTCCCATTTACTCTCTGTAAAGCACCAGTTCCATGCTTGACGGTAGGTATGGTGTTCCTGGGATTAAAGGCCTCACCTTTTCTCCTCCAAACATATTGCTGGGTATTGTGGCCAAACAGCTCCATTTTTGTTTCATCTGACATCACATGGGCAAAGATAAGACCTGTTCTGTAGGGATGTAATAAGGTTTGGTAAGTGCAGGGTTAGGTCTCTGCTTTTTGCAGATGATGTGGTCCTGCTGGCTTCATCTGGCCAGGATCTTCAGCTCTCACTGGATCGGTTCGCAGCCGAGTGTGAAGCGACTGGGATTAAAATCAGCACTTCCAAGAAGGGCTGCAACAATTAGTCGCTTTGTCGCCGACAATTATATTTGTCGACAATAGTCGTGACGTCAACACTCTGGTTTTTCCAGGCAGAAAGGGGTCACTCGTAAAAACAACGCCAGTGCTAACATGTCAAGTTTGAGAATATTTCCTCTAAAAAACATCATTACCTTGCTCATTTTACAAAGCGGACCTTGTTTTTATGTTAGTACATCTGTGATACGCAAGTATTTAAAGCGGAGATATGATGTCGGACACTTACCTCGGTAAGAGTGTTCGCTTCTACCTTGCTAGCTAGCCAACAAGATTGAGACAATGTTGTGTGAAAAATAACTAACTGTCATTTTAGCCAAAGTCAACCAGCTAAACTTTCTTTACATCAATTAAAGTATGTGTACACATGAACACACAAAGAAAGAGACTGACAGGCACCAATGCGAAGGTATCATAAGATTAAACATACAATTTATTAAATAGCCAACATTTTAATAATTAATCAAAGATATATAATATTACACATTGAGTCTATTAGAGCGGTATTTTTCAACCTTTTTTGAGCCAAGACACATATTTTCATTGAAAAACTCCGGAGGCACACCACCAGCAGAAAACATTAAAAAATGAAACTCGCAGCCGATATTGACAGTAAAAAGTCGTTGTCGCAAATGTTGGATATGACTTTAAAGCATAACCAAGCATGCATCACTATAGCTCTTGTCTCAAAGTAGGTGTACTGTTACCACCTGTCACATCACACCCTGACTTATTTTGAGGTTTTTGACATTTTCCTGTGTCTTTTTTAGTTCTTGTCTTGCGCTCCTATTTTGGTGGCTTTTTCTCTTTTTTTGGTATTTTCCTGTAGCAGGCTCATGTCTTCCTTTGAGCGTTATTCCCCGCACCTGCTTTGCTTTAGCAATCAAGACTATTTCAGTTGTGCGGGCGCTATCCTTCTTTGTGTGGACATTGTTGATTGTCATGTCATGTTCGGATGTACTTTGTGGACGCCGTCTGCACCACACGCTGTAAGTCTTTGCTGTCGTCCAGCATTCTGTTTTTGTTTACTTTGCAGCCAGTTCAGTTTTGGTTTCGTTCTGCATAGCCTTCCCTAAACTTCAATGCCCTTTCTTAGGGGCATTCACCTTTTGTTTATTTTTGGTTTAAGCATTAGATACCTTTTTACCTGCACACTGTCTCCATGTTTTATCATAGTTCTGTGAGGTCCGGTTGCTAAGTTGCTAAATTAGCCTTAGCGTCGTTAGCAACAGCATTTTTAAGCCTTACCAGGCTGAGAATTTTTAACCGTGTAGTTACATGTACATGGTTTAATAGTATTGTTGATCTTCTGTCTATCCTTCCAGTCAGGGGTTTATTTATTTTGTTTCTATCTTCATTTGAGAACGATGCTATCACGTTAGCTCAGTAGCTAAGTGTGTCACCGATGTATTGTCTTGGAGATAAAAGTCACTTTAAATGTCCATTTTGCGTGCTCGACTCTCATTTTCAAGAGGATATAGTATCCGAGGTGGTTTAAAATACAAATCCGTGATCCACAATAGAAAAAGGAGAGTGTGGAATCCAATGAGCCAGCTTGTACCTAAGTTACGGTCAGAGCGAAAAAAGATACGTCCTTCACTGCCTCTCAAGTTCGTCACTGTAACGTTCCTCATCTACGAATCTTTCATCCTCGCTCAAATTAATGGGGTAATCGTCACTTTCTCGGTCCGAATCTCTCTCGCTCCATTGTAAACAATGGGGAATTGTGAGGAATACTAGCTCCTGTGACGTCACGCTACTTCCGGTACAGGCAAGGCTTTTTTTTTATCAGCGAGCAAAAGTTGCGAACTTTATCGTCGATTTTCTCTACTAAATCCTTTCAGCAACAATATGGCAATATCGCGAAATGATCAAGTATGACACATAGAATGGATCTGCTATTCCCGTTTAAATAAAAAAAAATCATTTCAGTAGGCCTTTAAGTTTGAAGAGTTTCTAGAAGTGGATCATATTAGTACATTGTTTGATTTCTTTGCTTAGTCCATTCCATCATTTAATTCCACATACTGATATACTGAAGGTCTTAAGTGTTGTACGTGCGTACAAATGTTGTAAATTACAAACCCTGTTTCCATATGAGTTGGGAAATTGTGTTAGATGTAAATATAAACAGAATACAATGATTTGCAAAACCTTTTCAACCCATATTCAATTGAATGCACTAAAAAGACAACATATTTGATGTTCAAACTCATAAACTTTATTTTTTTTTGCAAATAATAATTAACTTAGAATTTCATGGCTGCAACACGTGCCAAAGTAGTTGGGAAAGGGCATGTTCACCACTGTGTTACATGGCCTTTCCTTTTAACAACACTCAGTAAACGTTTGGGAACTGAGGAGACACATTTTTTAAGCTTCTCAGGTGGAATTCTTTCCTATCTTGCTTGATGTACAGCTTAAGTTGTTCAACAGTACGGGGGTCTCCATTGCGGCATTTTAGGCTTCATAATGCGCCACACATTTTCAACGGGAGACAGGTCTGGACTACAGGCAGGCCAGTCTAGTACCCGCACTCTTTTACTATGAAGCCACGTTGATGTAACACCTGGCTTGGCATTGTCTTGCTGAAATAAGCAGGGGCGTCCATGGTAACGTTGCTTGGATGGCAACATATGTTGCTCCAAAAGCTGTATGTACCTTTCAGGTTAATGGCGCCTTCACAGATGTGTAAGTTTCCCATGTCTTGGGCACTAATACACCCCCATACCATCACAGATGCTGGCTTTTCAACTTTGTGCCTATAACAATTCAGATGGTTCTTTTCCTCTTTGGTCCGGAGGACACGAAGTCCACAGTTTCCAAAAACATTTTGAAATGTGGACTCGTCAGAACACTTTTCCACTTTTTATCAGTCCATCTTAGATGAGCTCAGGCCCAGCTAAGCCGACTGTGTTTCTGGGTGTTGTTGATAAACGGTTTTCGCCTTGCATAGGAGAGTTTTAACTTGCACTTACAGATGTAGCGACCAACCGTAGTTACTGACAGTGGGTTTCTGAAGTGTTCCTGAGCCCATGTGGTGATATCCTTTACACACTGATGTCGCTTGTTGATGCAGTACAGCCCGAGGGATGGAAGGTCACGGGCTTAGCTGCTTACGTGCAGTGATTTCTCCAGATTCTTTGAACCTTTTGATGATATTACGGACCGTAGATGGTGAAATCCATAAATTCCTTGCAATAGCTGGTTGAGAAAGGTTTTTCTTAAACTGTTCAACAATTTGCTCACGCATTTGTTGACAAAGTGGTGACCCTCGCCCCATCCTTGTTTGTGAATGACTAAGCATTTCATGGAATCTACTTTTATATCCAATCATGGCACCCACCTGTTCCCAATTTGCCTGTTCACCTGTGGGATGTTCCAAATAAGTGTTTGATGAGCATTCCTCAACTTTATCAGTATTTATTGCCACCTTTCCCAACTTCTTTGTCACGTGTTGCTGGCATCAAATTCTAAAGTTAATGATTATTTGCACAAAAAATGTTTATCAGTTTGAACATCAAATATGTTGTCTTTGTAGCATATTCAACTGAATATGGGTTGAAAATGATTTGCAAATCATTGTGTTCCGTTTATATTTACATCTAACACAATTTCCCAACTCATATGGAAACGGGGTTTGTACATTTTTATCTAAGATTATGTTTTTCCCCTTTTGTTGAGAAGAATTGTTGTATATTCTTGGGTAGCAGGTTATAGTTTGCTTTGTGTATAATTTTAGCTGTTTTCAAATTCACTATGTTGTTGAATTTCAGTATTTTTTATTCAATAAATAAAGGGTTTGAATGTTCTCTATATCCAACATTATGTATTATTATAACTGATGTTTTTTGCAACATGTATTGCAGGTGTCAAATCCATACTTTTGCGGAGACAATTAGGCTCTTGCTCTCTATTACTCTTTGAGCTCAGCGCGCTCTCCCTAGTCACGTGACCGCCGCAGTCCAATCAGCTTTGGTTATATGCCGGTAGCAGGAAGTGACTGGTATGCTCTTGCTCTCTATTACTCTTTGAGCTCGGTGCACTCTCCCTAGTCACGTGACCGCCGCGGTCCAATCAGCTGTGCTTATAAGCCGGTAGCAGGAAGTGGCCAGTAGACAGGATGTGAGGGGAGACAGGTTGTATTTCTGCTCCAGGTAGGTTTTTATTCTCGTTTTCACCCGAAATATTGTGCTGAAGGGATTCTAAACTAAATGCCTATTTGTTAACTTTATAGAGTGACAGATTTTTTGTCATTAAACTGTGTGTGACTGTAGAAGCGGAGTTGGTGAGTCCATGTTTATGAAAATAGCACCTCTAGCATTAGTCTCTCTTCCATTGTTTCATTGCAACAGTCTTTGTGGCATATTTCTCAATCGTCTATATCAGGGGTGTCCAAAGTGCGGCCCGGGGGCCATTTGCGGCCCGCAGGTAATTTTTTAACGGCCCAGCGGCACATTCTAAAAATACGATTAAAAAATAAAAAACATAAAAAGTGGTATACAAGAGCAAACAGGTGAAATGTAACAAGAACATGTTGCAATGTTTACTCTAATAACACAAAGCTGCCATGCAGGCTGTTTATTTCTTTAAAAAATAATAATGAATCAAAATCAATGTCATTATGAATTATTGACCTATTCAAAGCTCCAATTAAGTCACATTAAATATTCCACTTTGGAATATTTTTTGGGGAAAATATTTTGTGTCTGCCATATAAAAAACGAAGCTGTTTTGTTTAAAGGGCCTAAAACGAACAAACAAAAAACATAAACAACAACAAAAGTTATAATTGACGGATAGATCTGAATTTGATCTTGAGACTATTGTGTTAAAAGTAAAAAAAAAAAGTGTAATTTATTTTTTAACACTTTACTGAGGAGGACCTTTTTGGATACCCAATAATTTTAGTGGGACTTTTTTTTTTTAAGTGTCTATTTAAGTTGCTCAAAAATAATAATGAATTAATGTTTTTATGAGTTATGCTACGAACTCCAATTATCATATAATCTCAAATATTCCACTTTAAAATGTTATTGGGAGAAAATATTGCATATTTTGTGTTTTTTCCATAAAAAAACTGTTTTTTTTTTGACAAAAAGAGCATACAACTTAAATCTTGAAAAAACACTTTATATTGACGGATAGACTTAATGTTGATCTGGAGATTTAGACCTTGAATAATAATAATAATACTAAATAATGACACATTTTTAATATTTTTTTTACCTAAACCCTTTGGGGTCCCCAGGATCAAGCCTGAGTGGAGGCCTGAATGTATATTTTTTTATACATATATTGTATTGTTTTTTAAAATAAAAAATATCAAAATGGCCCCGGCTTGCTTTGATATTTCAGTGTGCTGCCCTCAGTGGAAAAAGTTTGGACACCCCTGGTCTATATACAAGCTTTATGACTTCAACCAATGATAACTATCGTGTATTGAATGCACTTTTAAATGTGTTTGATAATAAGCACGTTTAGTGCACTGACCGAATTGTATAGGTCATATTTATGCTGCTAATAGTTATTTTAGCACTTTATTGCATATTGTGATTCTGACATGTATGTTGATTTATATTGTACAATATTGAGGAGAGAACTAGAACCTGTTCTGACTACTATCTACTTATAATGCAATTAGTGTTATTTAATGAAGATATTTGATTTGTGTACACTTTGATTTATAAGAATGGTCCTGGTTCTTACACAGGCCAGGCTTCTCTTTATGATGGCGAGCTAAGGGGAAAAAAAGCATCTAGTCCAAGGATCGTTCTTGGGAGATTCCAGCCAGGAATCCCACCACCTGTTCTGTCTGGGCTGGTAGGAGGCTTTCCAGCCACCTTCTACACATTTTCACCCTTAACCGCAGCACATGGACTGTACTGCTTTACTCTCTCCAAAACCTTTCTCCAAGAACTTTATCTGAGCTGAGATTTAAACAAGATCCAGAGACACACTGAATACTTTAATTGAAATTGTATATATGTATATAGTAACTGTTTTTCTTCAAATTGCTCTCACGTTGAATGGCCATTCAACTCATTGTTGTGTATATATCTGCTGTCAATCACTAATTCTTTAATACACTGTGCCAACCAAACTGCAATTCAAGCTCTGCCTTCTCTATCCGAGTCCAAACTCTAGTCTTCTGTTCCTAGCCCATAACACCCCATATACTTTACATTGATTTGTAGCACATGTAGGTTACAAACAGTTAATGAATGAAGTGTACTTTTGTAATGGTTTCCCCATATTTCTACACAATAAGTCAGATATGTAACACTAGTGAGCAGTAGAGAATATGAAGTGATTTTTGGTCTAGAACATGTTTTGCTTTATTCATTATTGACGTGTTTCTTGCTACTTTATGTTGTATACTTTTTACATGAGATTTCCAATTCAATTTATCATCAATCATTATACCTACAAATGTGGTTTCATTTACTCTTTCAATTTCTATTCCGTCTATTTGTATTTGTGTTTGACTTTCACTTCTACTGTTACCAAACAGCATTATTTTAGTTGTACTGAGATTCAACGATAGTCTGTTTTTGTCAAACCATCTTTCTAATTTGTTATTATTTGTATTATCTTCTGTGTGTTCTCTCCTGAACAAAACACAGTTGTATCATCCGCAAATAATACTAACTTTAATTATTTTGTAACATTACAAATGTCATTTATATAAAGATTGAACAATTTTGGTGCTAGTATTGATCCCTGTGGTACACCACAGGATATATTTAGCGTTGCAGACGTGTGTTTGACTAGCTTCACGTATTGTTTCCTGTTGGTTAAATAACTTCTAATCCAGTTTAAGACCAACAGTCTGATGCCATACCGTTCTATTTTTTTAAATAAAAATATTGTGATTATTGAACAAATGCTTTAGTTAGATCCATCAACACTGCTGCCGCACATTTTTTTGTACTATCAATTGCATTGGTAATTTCTTGGTATTGAATTTGACATTGTGTGCCCCCCTTCACCAAAGTGAAAAATGGTACATTCCTGTTGTTTTACATCATGCTCATTAACCCAGGAAGAGTCCTGTCTACTTCTGGATGTCCAAAACATCCCCCACATATTTGCCATGATGTCATTTCCCACTTGTCGTTGCTATGACAACACAATTATCGATGCGATGTCAGAAGGGAGTGAAGCTGTCACTCCATCACCAGCAGGCCAACGTCACCTTTGTTGACAGTTTGCTGTTCCTATGGTGGCTTTTTGCCTGCTCTAATGGCAGCCTGACGTCACAGACTAACTTGCTGCTTGTGTGTTTTGGAAAAGGTTGTCAGGAAGCCCTTCTTTCTTCTCTTATCAGCTCTTGTGGGGAGTTGACCTCGGTGGGACGTGTTTAGCGTGACCACTGCAGGGTTCCAAACTTTGCAAAAAAAAAATTAAAATTGGTCATTCTTTCAGACGCGCCTTTCCTGTACCGATGACATCACGACCACATACAGTCGCGATCAAAAGTGTACATACACTTGTAAAGAACATAATGTCGTGGCTGTCTTGAGTTTCCAATCATTTCTACAACTCTTATTTTTTTGTGATGTAGTGATTGGAGCACATACTTGTTGGTCACAAAAAACATTCATGAAGTTTGCTTCTTTTATGAATTTATTATGGGTCTACTGAAAATGTGAGCAAATCTGCTGGGTCAAAAGTATACATACAGCAATGTTAATATTTGCTTACATGTCCCTTGGCAAGTTTCACTGCAATAAGGCACTTTTGGTAGCCATCCACAAGCTTCTGCTTGAATTTTTGACCACTCCTCTTGACAAAATTGGTGCAGTTCAGCTAAATTTGTTGGTTTTCGGACATAGACTTGTTTCTTCAGCATTGTCCACACGTTTAAGTCAGGACTTTGGGAAAGCCATTCTAAAACCTTCATTCTAGCCTGATTTAGCCATTCCTTTACCACTTTTGACGTGTGTTTGGGGGTCATTGTCCTGTTGGAACACCCAACTGCGCCCAAGACCCAACCTCCGGGCTGATGATTTTAGCTTGTCTTGAAGAATTTGGAGGTAATCCTCCTTTTTCATTGTCCCATTTACTCTCTGTAAAGCACCAGTTCCATTGGCAGCAAAACAGGCCCAGAGCATAATACTACCGCCACCAAGCTTGACGGTAGGCATGGTGTTCCTGGGATTAAAGGCCTCACCTTTTCTCCTCCAAACATATTGCTGGGTATTGTGGCCAAACAGCTCCATTTTTGTTTCATCTGACATCACATGGACAAAGATAAGACCTTCTGGAGGAGAGTTCTGTGGTCAGATGAAACAAAAATGGAGCTGTTTGGCCACAATACAGACATGTAGCCACATATTAACATTGCTGTATGTATACTTTTGACCCAGCAGATTTGCTCACATTTTCAGTAGACCCATAATAAATTCATAAAAGAAGCAAACTTCATGAATGTTTTTTGTGACCAACAAGTATGTGCTCCAATCACTCTATCACAAAAAAATAAGAATTGTAGAAATTATTGGAAACTCAAGATAGCCATGACATTATTATTATTTTTTACAACTGTATGTAAACTTTAACACATTGCACTAAATAAGACCACACAATTTGATGTTTGACTTAAATATGTACATTAAGTATACAGTACATACCAAAGGTTGCACAATACCAGATGAGCTAGGGCCACCCCAGCTAACCTATGATCCTGAACAGGAAAAGCAGTGGAATAATGTATAAATAATAATAATTTAAAAAAGTCCTGTTTCACTTGTAATAATTCAATAATAAATAATAAATGAACAATATTGACTATTCAATGTACTTTTGGCATGATCTGTTTTATCAGATCATGCCGTTTCATGGTATTTTTCTGTGTGTAGTTTTAGTTCCTGTCTTGCGCTCTTATTTTGTGGTTTTTCACTTCCTGTTTTCTCTTTACCTGCAGCAGCTTTACGCCTGCCTTTTGAGCACTTTCCCCCTCACCTGTTTTCTGCTGGTAATTAGCACTATATAAGTTGAGCTTGCGACACCATTTGGTGGTCGGGACATTATTGATGATTCTTTCCATGCTAATATCAAGTACGCACTTACTTTGTGGACGCCGTTTGCTCCACATTTTTTGTAAGTGTTTTTGCTGTGTTCCAGTATTCCGTTTTGTTTGCTTTGTAGTCTGTTCAGTCCGAGCACTTCCCTGTTGCTCCAGCTTTTTGTTTGTTTGATCGTTAAATACCCTGCCTCCTCGTTTGTCTGCGCTTAAAACCACTACAACCTCCGTCGTCTCACACAACGCACCCTTGACAACTTTTTTACAAGCTGTCCCGCCAATTAAGAAGTACAGGTATACTGTATATAGTTTTTTGCCTATATTTTTATGTTTTTACTTTAAAGGCCTACTGAAATGAATTTTTTTTATTCAAACGGGGATAGCAGAACCATTCTATGTGTCATACTTGATCATTTCGCGATATTGCCATATTTTTGCTGAAAGGATTTAGTAGAGAACAAGGACGATAAAGTTCGCAACTTTTGGTCGCTGATGAAAAAAAGCCTTGCCTATACCGGAAGTAGCGTGACGTCACCGGAGGAAGGGCTGCTCACATTTTCCCATTGTTTACAATGCAGCGAGAGAGTATCGGACCGAGAAAGCGACGATTACCCCATTAATTTGAGCGAGGATGAAAGTTTAGTGGATGAGGAACGTGAGAGTGAAGGACAAGCGTGCAGTGCAGGACGTATCTTTTTTCGCTCTGACCGTAACTTAGGTACAAGAGCTCATTGGATTCTGCACTTTCTCCTTTTTCTATTGTGGATCACGGATTTGTATTTTAAACCACCTCGGATACTATATCCTCTTGAAAATGAGAGTCGAGAACGCGAAATGGACATTCACAGTGACTTTTATCTCCACGACAATACATCGGCGAAACACTTTAGCTACGGAGCTAACGTGATAGCATCGGGCTCAAATGCAGATAGAAACAAAATAAATAAACCCCTGACTGGAAGGATAGACAGAAGATCAGCAATACTATTAAACGATGGACATGTAAATACACGGTTAATGCTTTCCAGCCTGTCGAAACTTAACAATGCTGTTGCTAACGACGCCATTGAAGCTAAATTAGCAACGGGACCTCACAGAGCTATGCTAAAAACATTAGCTCTCCACCTACACCAGCCAGCCCTCATCTGCTCATCAACACCCGTGCTCACCTGCGTTCCAGCGATCGACGGAGCGACAAAGGACTTCACCCGATCACCGATGCGGTCGGCGGCCCGGAGACGGAGGAAGTCAAGGTGAGGTTGACGGCTAGCGCGTCTGCTATCCATCTCAAAGTTCATCTGGTTGTGTTGCTGCAGCCAGCCGCTAATACACCGATAACACCTACAGCTTTCTTCTTTGCAGTCTCCATTGTTCATTAAACAAATTGCAAAAGATTCCCCAACACAGATGTCCAGAATACTGTGGAATTTTGGGATGAAAACAGAAAAACAGAGCTTTTTTGTATTGGATCCAATGGGGTCCGAATACTTCCGTTCTCTCCATGACGTCACGCGCATACGTCATCATACAAAGACGTTTTCAACCGGAAGTGTTGCGGGAAATTTAAAATTGCACTTTATAAGTATTGGCATGTGTTGCAATGTTAAGATTTCATCATTGATACATAAACTATCAGACTGCGTGGTCGGTAGTAGTGGGTTTCAGTAGGCCTTTAAATTGTCTCAACATACCTTGCGACATAACAGAAATTACCTCTTAAAAAATAAAATAAATCAAGAAATGTTTATCATCATGGTAAGCCAGGCAAAGAAAGTATTTTACATGTCTCAACTATTAGAAAATGACTCCTTTTTTCCCCCGTCATAAACATGTGATAACTATAATGACCTTGGTTTATAGATGAAAAACTACATAACCCAGCTGAACTCTATTCCTAACCCAATCTGCAGTACCCACTGAGGTAAATAGTCCTTCAGATTGGGTTGCAATGATTAATCAATTAAAGTGATTAATTTGATTAAAAGAAGCTTTTATTCATATCTTATTTCTTTGATAAATCGTTTACAATATTGTTAGATAAAAATAAAAAATCCGGTCCCCATGGAGTGCCTGGAACTTTAAATACACAAACATCGTTTCCACACAGCCGCTGCAATAGAGTGCACATGAGGGCGGTGGTGTGTGGGTGCCGTGATTTGTGTGGCAGTAAACTGTGGAAAGTTTTTTATATTTATTTATTTTCTTTTTGATGAATGCACACTTGTTAAAAGTGCAATTTCAATGTTGATTATGTGCATTTATCAGAAAAAAATGAAGGTTATAGCAAGCAAAAAAATCCTCGTTTATTTCAACAATTTTCCCTAAAATGCGCATTTGGGCTTTAAAGTGTGTTTTATCCGATTTAATCGATATATCGACAAACTACACGATACTGAAATAATCGATAGCTGCAGTCCTACCCTCAGAGGAATTCGATCCTAAAGTCTGATCACACGCCGGCCACTATTTACATAATTATGGTCATTTTTCTTTTGTATTTTTTTAATGAACTGATTGGACCTTACGCATGTAAATTACATCATTATTTTGACTCTAGCCTTGTTTTTTTTCTCGGAGAGCCTACTCTTTCTCTGGGCTCATAGACGACGAATAATTGACTTTAATTGCATCTTTTAAGTTACACACGGTTTTCCTGCAGCTCTTTTTTTCTTGAAAAGTAAATAATGAATTTTAAAAAGGTGCATCTGCCAGCTGTCTTCTCTTTGCTCACCCTAATGAACTGCTGCCCTGCATGTCTCATTAGCACCATGCCTGTGTCTGCGTGTGTGCGTGTGTGTGTGTGTGTGTGTGTGTTAGAGTAATTATGTGTAAATTATCACACCACTTTTATGCTTAAAGGCCGTTGCTATAGTTATTATCAATTGTGCTGAAGTTGTACTTTTCTATCTGTGCAAAGGGACAACTTGCAAATCCAAGATTGCAAGTTGTCTCGTATCAGTGTTTGTGTCCAGAACATTGAGTACCGTGACGCAGACAAAGCAGAGACAGGGCGATATCACGAGTGTCATCACATTTCCATTTCATGAATAATCATATATTGTGTCCAACCGGGGCTGCTGAAATTACCCTCCTTCCCTCAGAAGCAGCCTCAGTGATATAACCAGGGACCTCCCAAATAAATAGAGAAGCACGTGGGACTGTTACCTTAGAGCATTGTTTTTTATCCACTGTGTGCCGAGGGATGCAGTCTGGTGGGCCGTGGGAGATTATCTAATTTCACGTATTTGGGTTAAAACTATTTTTTGCAAACCAGTCATTATAGTCTGCAAATGATGTGTTGTTGTTGAGTGTCGGTGCTGTCTAGAGCTCGGCAGAGTAACCGTGTAATACTCTTCCATATCAGTAGGTGGCAGCCGGTAGGTAATTGCTTTGTAGATGTCGGAAACAGCAGGAGGCAGCGTGCAGGTAAAAAGGTGTCTAATGCTTAAACCAAAAGTAAACAAAAGGTGAGTGCCCCTAAGAAAAGGCATTGAAGCTCAGGGAAGGCTACGCAGAACGGAACTAAAACTGAACTGGCTACAAAGTAAACAAAAACAGAATGCTGGACGACAGCAAAGACTTACTGTGGAGCAAAGACAATGTACATCCGAACATGGCATGGCAATCAACAATGTCCCCACAAAGAAGGATAAAAACAACTGAAATATTCTTGATTGCTAAAACAAAGTAGATGCGGGAAATATCGCTCAAAGGAAGACATGAAACTGCTACAGGAAAATACCAAGAAAAGAGAAAAAGCCACCAAAATAGGAGCACAAGACAAGAACTAAAACACTACACACAGGAAAACGGCAAAAAACTACAAAAAAGTCAGGGTGTGATGTAACAGGTGGTGACAGTACACCTACTTTGAGACAAGAGCTATATTGGTGCATGCTTGGTTATGCTTTAAAGTCATATCCAATAATTGCGACGACGACTTTTTACTGTCAACTGAGTTTCGTTTTTTAATGATTTCTGCTGGTGGTGTGCCTCTGGATTTTTTTCAACGTAAAAAATGTGCCTTGGCTCAAAAAAGGTTGAAAAACACTGCCTCAGAGCGTAGGTTGGTTCTGTAACTAAGAGTACAGCCCAAAACGTCTCTCCTCATTGAGCTGAATTTAACTCTGTCCCTGCATGATTCCTTGCTTCTTGTCTGTTTAATAGATGTCATCAGTGTTTGAACCTGACTGTGTGTGTGTGTCATCTTATCGCCTCTCTTTTCAATAGTCACTAACCTTTTGACTCTCTTGTATCGCCCTCTGATTGTTTTGCTTCCTTTCTGGCCTCTTTTGTTCACATATCTGAACATGTGACCAACAACGGGGGTCCTTCCAAATGATTTAATCTTATCTTCCGAGTGTTGTTTTTCCTTCCCACCTTCATCAGACTTATTTGTTACCACATTATTACGTCCACGCCGACTCTCACAATGTCACCGGTACATCATTGCAGCCCTTTGGGTGACAACCATCCCAGCATAGTAAATAGAAATGATAAGAAATGATGGCTGGAGGAGCAGTATGCATATGGAGGTATTCTACGGCATGAATGTATTCATCAGAAGAAAGAGTGCATGCCCTCTCTCTTATCTCTAAGGTGGTATAGCTCAGTGGCGTTATTGCACCGTGTCTATCTGCTTATCCCTGCATAAGGCTATGAATTTTAATTGATTTCATACAACAAAAAAATAATTTTGGAGAATTTTTGCATACATTTTTGAATATTGTTTCTCTGTTCTCCACAGAAGTCCTTCTCTCTGGTGCTGGAGGCCCTGGACCATGACAACGACACGTCGCAATCAGGTGCATTACACAAGTGCATTATGCTGTATGCCTAACGGAAAAATTCCGGTGGCGGTACCATTACAGTGGTACTTTTAAATTAGGAGTGCACCAACTGTATGGAAGTAAGAGCTGTCTCCCGACTAAGTTGCAAGGTTACACACATTATTTTATGTAGCAAGTGTCACAATGAAACCAAAAAAAATCCAGCCAAAACATCTGGTCTTAATCGCGAGCATTAATTTATAGCTAGAGATGGACGTACTGTATTTTCCAGACCATAGGGCGCACCGGATTATTAAGCACTGCCGATGAATGGTCTATTTTCTTACATTCAAGGAGTCATATTATCATTTTTTTTCTTCTAAATGTAAAAGACTTCCTTGTGGTCTACATAACATGTAATAGTGCTTCTTTGCTCAAAATGTTGCATAGATGATGTTTTACACATAATCTTTAAGTCACTTTCTAACAGTCTCTTCAGGATGCGCCGTTTTGTAGGTGGTCTAATTTACGTGCCTCCACTTGGACAGCGTCTTCTCCCCGTCATCTTTGTTGTAGCGTGCAAGGACGGGAGTGGAAGAAGTGTCAAAAGATGGCGCTAACTGTTTTAATGACATTCAGACTTTACTTCAATCAATAACGGAGCAGAATCTCCTCATCCGTGGCTCACTAGTGCAACAACAACGCCCGAAATGTGTCCCGTGACTAGGGATGATACTCAAAACCGGTTTTCCCGGTTGCTCGATAAGAAAAGAACCGAGTCCTCGGACTCGAATCCCTTTTTGAGAACCGGTACCCGTTATCGAGACCACTATAGTAACGAAAAAGAGTTGGTTCTCTATTCGAATCCCTCGGAACGAATCCCGTCCCGACCAGAAATGCTCCGTGTGACATCACAAGAAATGACGTCACGTAGCTCAGTCATTAGGTAAAGATAGCGAAAGCAGGAAAAAAATGTAACGGAAAAAGCGCTCCAAGGTGTAATAAAGTTCAAAACAAAAGGTATAATCCAATGAATAACTTTACTGAGAGATTTGAGCAGGGTACAAACACATGACGAACACTTTTACGACCAACCGGAAACATAGCAACCAGGCTAGCAACGCACCTCCTTTACGGCAGCTGTCGCAACGTTCTTAAAGCAACCGCAGCACATACATATATATACAACATATATGACATGATCTCCCTTTTTTAACTTTTGTTTCTCTTTCCTTGTAAACAAAACAAAATCACACTGTATATGTGTTGTCTGTCTAATTATAAATAATGCAGACGAGGCGTGTTGGCTGAGTTCTTGACGTTTACTTTCACAGCGTGCTCATAACCTCATTCTTAGCTGCAACACTTTTCGGGTCGACCGCGCATGCTCGTCACTCCCGTTGCATGCTGGGTAGTGTAGTTGTTATATTCCCTAGCTCATAACATCTTTCCCCCTATAAAGAAATAATGTTGACTCAATAAAGTGTATTTCTTTTTTTAGCTTTAACTTTTCATTTTTTAGCATTGTATCCACATTTGCAAACAACTTTTCTCTTCATAGAATTTTCTTTCAATAAAGAAATAAAGTGCAAAAATGTCAAAGCATCATAACAAAGAGTTATGTCAAATAGCAGCAGAATTGCACTTTTTGGAGAGCTGAATTATTTTCAGTTTTGTGCCCAAGGGACTGATTTTATTTAACACTATATTATTATTTATACACCTATAGTGATCACAGAGACAGGTTGTTTTTGTGTTACTGTATATATTTGTTTTTCTGAAAAATCCTACCTAACATACTTTGGGTAACAACAGTCAATATTTATTGATTTGATTTTTTTAGGGGGGTAACAGTCAATATTTATTTATTTATTAGATAACATTTTTTTTCTTATATAATAAAAGTGAGCTTTTGTTAAACCAAATATTGTGTGTTTTTTGCCATATACAACAACCTATCTGGACTCGATAAGAGAATCGATAAGGAATCGGTTCGATAAGAGGATTCGATAATAGGCTCAAACTCGATAATTTCTTATCAAACATCATCCCTACCCGTGACTGGAACTCTCTAATAACTAAAGTTCCTTGGGTGAATAATGTAAAATCACTACACCGGTATGTTTTAGTGCTTTCATGGCGAGTTTACTGACAGACATAAGTAAGAACTTTACACTACTTTATATTAGAAATGGCAACATTGGAGGATGAATGTCACATAACAAGAAGATAGAGGAAAAGAAGAAGCTTATCGACTACGGCGTCGTCGCGGACTACAAAGGCGGACATGGGCACAGATTTTCAGAAGGTAAGAAAAGTTGCTTTTGCATAATATTGCGAAACAAAACGCCAGATAATATGTCTTACCTTATACACACACCATAAAAATACTCCTATGTTGAAGCACAGTACAATCCATCAAGTGGTGTGGCTTCATAGCTTACCAAAGTCCTACTAAAACATTTTGATACATTTTGAAACACCGTGTGTAATGTTCTATATTCTCAGTGGAACATATAAAATGTTGGTGTTGTTTACTTGAGTCATGTTGTAGTCTACACGTATCTCTTATGTGTGACTGCCATCTACTGGTCACACTTATCATTTCACCATGTACCAAATGAAATAGCTTCAAGGTCGGTAAGCACAACCAAAATGATTCCGTATATTAGGCGCACCGGGTTATAAGGTGCACTGTCGAGTTTTGAGAAAATTAAAGGATTTTAGGTGCGCCTTATAGTCCGTAAAATACGGTAACTTATTGTTATCTAACCATCGGAAAGAAGAAAGTGAGTGTAAAGGACAGTGCCGAGAATAATAGGAAGATGATATTATTTGAATTGAAGAAAGAAATCATCAAAAACGTGACTGATTGTTTAGTCGACGTGCCGAAGCTGTACAAGCGTATCGATGCTCGTCTGCACAGACGCAGGAGGAATCAAACGCCAGCCAAAGACATTGAAATATCAGCGATTATTTATCCATGAAAATATAGAAAAGCTGTTGATGGTGTGTTTGACGCAGAAGCAGATACCGTAGATGTCCACTTCCCAAAGTACATTATTATTACATTACTTCATAAAACGACTGTAGTCGTTAGTAGTACATTCCATTGTATTGTTTTCTATACAGTACCTAGTATCCAAGTCTGCTTTTCTTTTTAAAAGCCATGTTACCTGGTAAAACTGCACTGTTTAGGGCCCAAGCACCAGATATCAATTGATTTTAATAGGTTTCATTTATTTGAAATACAAATGTTTTGAGTTAAGAGCTCCTTCACACAACCAATTATTCTGTAAGTCTGTAAGTTGAGGTACTACTGTAGTTATTTAAAAACAACACGGCCCTGTCATAGAGGATCTTTGATGTTTGGCTTTACAACTGAGGTAAAAATAGGAAAAAAATAGTGAAATCCGGTTGCAGCTTTTTGGTTTTGTGAAAATGTGACAAGAATTGAGTTAAATAACCATAAGGTGTATTGGAAAAACAAGGTGCTGGTGGAAATACAAATGTTTCGCATGTGTATACGATAATGCAATATTTGTAGGTTGGACTCCATTAGTGTCCTGCAAAAATATTTGCATATAGACTGGAAAAGGAGGAGTTGTTGTTTCAGAACAAGCGACAGCGCTGAGCGTTTGTTATTTCTTCCCGCCTTAAAAACATGGCTTAATTTTTTTTAATCCGTGAAGATTGCAGATGTTTTTGAGGGTGGCTCTATCGGTCAGGTTTGTCACTACCAGTGCGTTGTTGCTCAAAGTGTCATAAATATTCACACGCTAACAAAAATTAAGTGATTTTTGGAAGAGTTGTCTTTTGGCCAGAAATGACTCAAGAAAAAGGCAAATTGGTTGCGTTAGCAATATTAAAGAAATGTAGTTAACATCATTTCTGATTGTTGTTTTGTCCTAAAGGATTCTGGTAACTTGCAGCATTCTAATCTACCACAAACTTGGAATGCCTTAAAAAAATATTGAAACATAGCCAGTCTGTTTTAATTAGAATATCTTAACACTTTCAGGGCCTGATGTACTAAGAACTAAAAACCACACGCCAGACAGCAGGTGCAATCTATAAAATAGCATGTGCTATCAGTGGGCGTGTTGCTTGCGATTTACTTAGACTCCATGTGCAAATGTAAAGTGGTGCAGACCGCCTTATTTAAATGAGGATATTGCATGTACAAAAGCCAAAAGCAGTGAAGTTGTCTTATTGTGTAAATGGTAAATAAAAAGAGAATACAATGATTTGCTAATCTTTTTCAACTTATATTCAATTGAATAGACTGCAAAGACAAGATATTTAATGTTCACACTGAGAAACTTTATTTTTTTTTTGCAAATAATCATGAACTTAGAATTTAATGGCAGCAACACATTGCAAAAAAGGCATGTTTACCACTGTGTTACATGGCCTTTCCTTTTAACAACACTCAGTAAAGGTTTGGGAACTGAGGAGACACATTTTTGAAGTGGAATTATTTCCCATTTTTGCTTGATGTACAGCTTAAGTTGTTCAACAGTCTCCCTTCTGATATTTTAGACTTCATATTGCACCACACATTTTCAATGGGAGACAGGTCTGGACTACAGGCAGGCCAGTCTAGTACATGCACTCTTTTACTATGAAGCCATGCTTTTAAAATATTACATTTATTATTTCTATTATCATTATTTTCATTATTATTATTATTATTTTTTCATTTATTTATTTATTTCAGGCAATGACATAAAAAAAGTACAAAGTTGACAACACATAATAATATAAATTAATATAGTGCAAAAGGTAATGTATAGTATGTAATGCATGATTGTCCAGTTTTGCCTGAAAGGGAGTGGGAAGAAGATAATTTATTTAATCCCACCCCCAGTTCTCCATTCAGTGATTATTCACATGAGTTTCACTCTTACTTTGTTCAAGGATTATAATACAAATGTTGTATCATAGTGGCATTACCGCAGGTTGCAATAATTATTACACTGTAACAATAATTTGTATCAACAATGTAGGAAGAATGAATATACCAACAATGGTAATAGACAAAATACCAACAATGGTAATAGACAATATAGCAATGATAGTAAGGCAACATTGAGCACATGTTAACACTTTGAGACAGAGTATTTGGTAATTATTATACCAAATTAAAACATGTTTGAGGGCTTTAACACACTTAAAAACTTACCATATCTTGCAAGAAACCTGTATACATATTCATCATGACAAGGCACATGAAAATAATCAAATACTAGTCTGCAGGTCTACAGGTCGTCTGCCATTTTTGGTTTTCAGATCAAATTTTTTGGGGGAATTGAGACAGAATATTTTTTGGTGTGGAATGTTCTAATCCGAGAAGTGTTTATTTTGTCTTTAGAATGTGTTACGGGTCGCAAATGGCCCCGCAGCCTCACTTTGGACACCCCTGATCTAAAGAAATCCCATATTGGATCTGTATTAAAGAAAAGAGCTGTGTCTAGTATTTTGACACTTATCGTATTTTCCGGACTATAAGGCGCACTTAAAATCATTTTGTTTCCTCAAAACTCGACAGTGCGCCTTATAACGCGGTGCGCCTAATGTACGGAATAATGCTGTTTTTTTTTATCGACCTCGAAGCTATTTTGTTTGGTACATGGTGTAATGATAAGTGTGACCAGTAGATGGCAGTCACACATAAGAGATACGTGTAGACTGCAATATGACTCAAGTAAACAACACCAACATTTTATATGTTCCATTGAAAATATAGAACATTACACACGGTGCTCAAAAATCTATCAGAATGTTTTAGTAGGGTTTTGGTAAGCTATGAAGCCACACCGCTTGATGGATTGTACTGTGCTTCAACATAGGAGTATTATTATGGTGTGTGTATAAGGTAAGACATATTATCTGGCGTTTTGTTTCACAATATTATACAAAAGCAACTTTTCTTACCTTCTGGTACCTGCTGATCTGTATTTGGGATCTGCATAAGTCCTGAAAAATTGCACGTGTCAGCCTTTGTGGTTTGCGCCGACTCCGTAGTCGATAAGCTTCTTCTTTTTCTCTATCTTCTTGTTATGTGACATTCATCCTCCACTGTTGCCATTTCTAATATAAAGTATTGTAAAGTTCTTACTTATATCTGTCAGTAAACTCGCCATGAAAGCACTAAAACATACCGGTGTAGTGAGTTTACATTATTCACCCAAGGAACTTTAGTTATTAGAGAGTTCTGGTCGGACGCTTTCGGGTGTTGTTGTTGCACTAGTGAGCCACGGATGAGGAGATGCTGCTCCGTTATTGATTGAAGTAAAGTCTGAATGTCATTAAAACAGTTAGCTCCATCTTTTGACACTTCTTCCACCCCCGTCCTTGCACGCTACATCGCTACAACAAAGATTGCTTGGAGAAGACGCTGTCGAAGGTAAATAAGACTGCCCACAAAACGGCGCATCCTGAAGAGACTGTCAGAAAGTGACTTGAAGTGTAAAACATCATCTATGCAACATTTTGAGCAAAGAACCACCATTACATGTTATGTAGACCACAAGGAAGTATTTTACATTTAGAAAAAAAAAGAAAAGACTCCTTTAATGTGCCTTATAATCCGGTGCGCTTTTTGTATGAAAATAGACCTGACTAGACCCGCTCATCGGCAGTGCGCCTAATAATCCGGTGCGCCCTATGGTCCGGAAAATACGGTATATGGCAAAGCCAATGTAAATTAGCATCAAGC
Source organism: Entelurus aequoreus (assembly GCF_033978785.1). NCBI lineage: Eukaryota > Metazoa > Chordata > Actinopteri > Syngnathiformes > Syngnathidae > Entelurus > Entelurus aequoreus. Next base: position 20,966,043 of record NC_084740.1, read on the forward strand.
TATCACATTTTGGAAAAATGGAGCCCTACATTACGTCTGACTGTTGTCTATCAGGCATACTTGATTTGTTGGCAGGGAAAATTGTAACATTACCGAAAGGCAATTTAAGTGCAGCTTGACTGATTGTTTCCTCGCCAAGTGTTCGAGCAGGTGTTTAGTCTGCAACTGGAAGTGGCGTCACAAGCAATAAAGGAATTGAAATTTGGCACTGTTTGATTTGACATGACTTCGATAACCAGTAGTTCAGTCGGTGTCTATAAAAGTAGTGAATTCAGTAGCCATCAGAAAGTGGCTTGAAGATGATGTGTAAAACATCATCTATGCAACATTTTGACCAAAGAACCACCATTACATGTTATGTAGACCACAAGGAAGTCTTTTACATTTAGAAAATAATCATAATACGGCCCCTTTATATATGTAAAAAGATCAACAATAAACCATTCATCGGCAGTGCGCCTCATAATCTGGTGCGCCCTATGGTCCGGAAAATACGGTAGGTCCATCTCTAGCGATAAATTAATGCTCGCGATTAAGACCAGATGCTTTGGCTGGATTTTTCTGGTTTCATTGTGACATTTGCCACATGAAATAATGTGTGTAACCTTGCAACTTAGTCGGGAGACAGCTCTTACTTCCATACAGTTGGAGCACTCCTAATTTAAGGTGCCAAATATGACTCTTTTAATGCGCCCTATAATCAGGTGCGCTTTATATATGAAAAAAGATCGAAAATAGACCATTCATCGACAGTGCGCCTTATAACCCGGTGCGCCCTATGGTCCGGAAAATGCGGTACTACATTTCTATCCCTGCAAACTACCATAATAATAAACATACTGTAACATGACATTATGGTCATTTCGCTTATAGCTATAATAGAATAGAATAGAATGCATTTGTTATTGTCACTATACACAGTTACTATAAGATTAAAAGCAACTCCAGTATCAGTGTGACAGTCTACATATATGCAAAACATAGGAAGAAAAAAAAAAATAGTGCAAAAGGAGGTAAGGTGCGCAGTCCAGTCCTGAGAACGAATGTGGTTTAAATATCAAATATTATACGATATACATATACACTACCGTTCAAAAGTTTGGGGTCACCCAAACAATTTTGTGGAATAGCCTTCATTTCTAAGAACAAGAATAGACTGTGGAGTTTCAGATGAAAGTTCTCTTTTTCTGACCATTTTGAGCGTTTAATTGACCCCACAAATGTGATGCTCCAGAAACTCAATCTGCTCAAAGGAAGGTCAGTTTTGTAGCTTCTGTAACAAGCTAAACTGTTTTCAGATGTGTGAACATGATTGCACAAGGGTTTTCTAATCATCAATTAGCCTTCTGAGCCAATGAGCAAACACATTGTACCATTAGAACACTGGAGTGATAGTTGCTGGAAATGGGCCTCTATACACCTATGTAGATATTGCACCAAAAACCAGACATTTGCAGCTAGAATAGTCATTTACCACATTAGCAATGTATAGAGTGTATTTCTTTAAAGTTAAGACTAGTTTAAAGTTATCTTCATTGAAAAGTACAGTGCTTTTCCTTCAAAAATAAGGACATTTCAATGTGACCCCAAACTTTTGAACGGTAGTGTATACAGAAGCATTCAGACTGAGGGTGGAAAGAACAAATTGCACACGGAGAGGTGCTAAACTATAAAATCAGTGCCTAAGAGAGTTCACCGTGGTTATGGCTTTAGGAAAAAAAACTGTTCTTGAGTCTGTTTGTTTGAGACCTAATGACCCTGTAGCGCCTTCCTGAGGGCAGCAGGTCAAACAGGTCAAAGCCAGGGTGGGAGCTGTCCTTGGTAATGTTGGTAGCTCTGCTGAGGCAGCGGGAGGTGTAAATGTCTATCGCGGGGGGGCAGCCGATGATCCGCTATGTTGCCTTTACCACTATCTGGAGCCTCTCCCTGTCTGCAGCGGTGCAGCTGCCGTACCATGCCGTGATGCAGTATGTCAGCAGGCTCTCGATGGATGAGCGGTAGAAGGTCAGCAGCAGGTTGGAGTCCAGGTTGTACTTCTCAGGAAGTACAGCCGCTGCTGAGCCTTCTTAGTGATGGCAGTAGTGTTCTCTGACCAGGAGATGTTGTCAGAGATAAGGACGCCAAGAGACCGGATGGTGTGGACCCTCTCCACACACTCGCCCTTGATGTAGAGGGGGGCTAGGTCAGTGCTGTGTTCCCTGAAGTCGACGACGATCTCCTTGGTGTTCAGAGCAAGGTTGGTGTCTGAGCACCAGTCTGCCAACTTCCAGACTTCCTCTCTGTAGGCTGTCCCCCTTTGAGATGAGTCCCACCACCGTAGTGTCGCCCGCAAACTTCACTATGAGGTTGTTGTTGTGGGTCGGACTGCAGTCGTAGGTGTAGCGGCAGTACAGAAGAGGGCTCAGCACAATAAAGTGGAATAAAGCCATAGCTGCACAATGCATATCTAACTGTAATTAGATTGTACCTAATCAAGTGTCCGGCCTGTGTATATACCGTATTTCCTTGAATAGCCGCAGGGGCGCTAATTAATTTAAAACCTCTTCTCACTCCTGCGGTTACCAAAACCATGCGGAATGAGCAAGCATGCTCTAATTATTTTAAAACCTCTTCTCACTCCGGCGCATACCTTATCATTAAAAACACATTTAATAAAAAAAACGTTATTATGATCTTACCTTTACTTGTAGATGGGTCCATGTGCAGCTGCTTCTGATCAAAGGCAGTCTTTCTCATCTTTCTTCAATTTTAAAAGTCTCTGGAGATATTCCTTTAATTATTACCTCCTGCTTCGATTGAAAGTCCAGTTTAGAAAACGGTTTTATTTTAGATATGTAATCCTCCATGTTAAAAGTGCAAGCAAACAATTGCTGCATGCTTGCTGCTTGTTGTCTTCTTCTGCAGTACCTGTCTCCTGCAGTACTGGTAGTCGCAAGAAGGATCACTAGCGCCCTCTACCACCTGGAGGCGGGAGTCATTTAATGACTCATATTTGACCCGGCGGAAGTGCCAAGCATGCGCTAATTATTTTGCGAAACGAGTTTGACCCGGCTGTAATTCTAGGCAGGCGAATACTATATTCCCGGCGCCAATTCAAGGAAATACGGTATGCATAATAAAGTTAAGTTAAAGTACCAATGATTGTCACACACACACTAGGTGTGGCAAAATTATTCTTTGCATTTGACCCATCACCCTTGATCACCCCCTGGGAGGTGAGTGGAGCAGTGAGCAGCAGCGGTGGCTGCGCCCGGGAATCATTTTTGGTGATTTAACCCCCAATTCCAACCCTTGATGATGAGTGCCAAGCAGGGAGGTAATGGGTCCCATTTTTATAGTCTTTGGTGTGACTCGGCCGAGGTTTGAACTCACAACCTACCCATCTCAGGGCGGACACTCTAACCACTAGGCCACTGAGTAGGTTATATACTATAATACTCACAGAGGCACCATTATAATGTGTGCCAGGATGTCCTCCTCGTCCCCCATGTCTCTAATCACACAAGGTTAGAAGGTCTTTTATTTTTATTTTTTAAAGAAGACTTTCATTTCCGGCTGCTTGTTTCTCCCCTTAATCAGGAAAAGCTGTGTGACTGTGAGCTGCCGGCTGTATCTAAAGCGCACCACACATACTCCGACGGATGCTTCCTCATCCCTGTCGAGACTTCGTTCTCATCATCAAACGTCCTCCATGTCATTGTGCCATTTGATGGATCCGGTTAGTCTTCACCTCCCCCCCACCCCCCAAAAATAAGAAGATAGTAGAGATAATGAGGATGAGGGACAGAAGACTGTTTCCAGCTCTCCTTCTTTCTGTCCTACACTGCTGCGCTTACATCTTCTTATCATTATCATCCACCTGGGCTCCTGACAGCTTCTACACTAAAGACGTTCCCAGTATATATATATATATATATATATATATATATATATATATATATATATATATATATATATATATATATATATATATATATATATATATATATATATATATATATATATTGTATATAAAGCAGATATTGCCAGAAAGGACCACCGGCACTACCAATCAACGCGGATTACTGCCTGCACTCCTCAAACTGTCCTTGACTATAGTAGTACAAAAAAAAACCCCATTAAGTTCTTTGAGGATAGAATGACCTCCCTCAGTTTTGTTTGAATAGAAATATTGAAGGTCTTTTCAAAGATGGCTCCTCTTCAGCTTTCCATTACTTGCGATTTAACAGCCAGCATAAAATGCTCCATCGTTGATGCAAAGTGAACCAGCTATTTTTTTGTTGATTCCACTGATTTGTATTGAAATGTAAATCATTCTGGCCATCATAAAACCTATATTAATATAGAGCGGGGGGTCTTCAATCTGCGGCTCTTTAGCGCCGCCCTAGTGGCTCCCTGTAGCTTTTTCCGAAATGTATTAAAGGCCTACTGAAACCCACTACTACCGACCGCGCAGTCTGATAGTTTATATATCAATGATGAAATCTTAACATTGCAACACATGCCAATACAGCCGGGTTAGCTTATAAAGTGCAATTTTAAATTTCCCGCCACACTTCCGGTTAAAAACGTCTATATATGATGACGTATGCGCGTGACGGAATCAGTTGATACGGAAGTATTGGTACCCCATTGAATCCAATACAAAAAAGCTCTGTTTTCATTTCAAAATTCCACAGTATCCTGGACATCTGTGTTGGTGAATCTTTTGCAATTTGTTTAATGAACAATGGAGACTGCAAAGAAGAAAGTTGTAGGTGGGATCGGTGTATTAGCGGCGGACTACAGCAACACAACCAGGAAGACAGAGATGGATAGCAGACGCGCTAGCCGCCAAACTCACCTTAACTTCCTCCGTCTCGCCGACCGCATCTGTGATCGGGTGAAGTCCTTCGTCGCACCGTCGATCGCTGGAACGCAGGTGAACACGGGTGTTGATGAGCAGATGAGAGCTGGCTGGCGTAGGTGGATAGCTAATGTTTTTAGCATAGCTCTGTGAGGTCCGGTTGCTAAGTTAGCTTCAATGGCGTCGTTAGCAACAGCATTGTTAACCTTCGCCAGGCTGGAAAGCATTAACCGTGTCCATGGTTTAATAGTATTGTTGATTTTCTATATATCCTTCCAGTCAGGGATTTATTTATTTTGTTTCTATATGCAGTTAAGCACGATGCTATCACGTTAGCACCGTAGCTAAAGTGTTTCGTCGATGTATTGTTGTGGAGATAAAAGTCACTGTGAATGTCCATTTCGCATTTTCGACTCATTTTCAAGAGGATATAGTATCCGAGGTGGTTTAAAACATAAATCCGTGATCCACAATAGAAAAAGGAGAGAGTGTGGAATCCAATGAGCCAGCTTGTACCAAAGTTACGGTCAGAGCGAAAAAAGATATGTCTTGCACGGCATTCTAGTCCTTCACTCTAACGTTCCTCATCCACGAATCTTTCCTCCTCGCTGAAATTAATGGGGTAATCGTCGCTTTCTCTGTCCGAATCGCTCTAGCTGCATTGAAAACAATAGGAAAACGTGAGGAGCCTTTCAATTGACTACGTCACGCTACTTCCGGTAGGGGCAAGGCTTTTTTTTTATCAGATACCAAAAGTTGCGATCTTTATCATCGTTGTTCTCTACTAAATCCTTTCAGCAAAAATATGGCAATATCGCGAAATGATCAAGTATGACACATAGAACGGATGTCCTATCCCCGTTTAAATAAAAACATTTCATTTCAGTAGGCCTTTAAAATGGAAAAAGATGGGGAAAAAATATAATTTTGTTTTAATATTGTTGTTGTGTAGGAGGACAACACGGCACAAACCTCCCTAATTGTTAGAAATCCCGCTGTTTATATTAAACATGATTCTCTGATATATACACACACAAACACACACACACATATATATATATATATATATATATATATATATATATATATATATATATATATATATTACACATTTTCGATTTTTTTGCAGCTCAGGCGAATGATATTGTTGATGTGCATATGTGCTGTACAGATTTACTTTAGAAAAGAGAACTGTGGGATACTTCTCTTGTTGCCTTATTTGTATAAAACAATGACGAAAAAAATAGACAAAAATAGATATAATAATATACATATTATGTAAGCATAGCTCATATATATATATATATATATATATATATATATATATATATATATATATATATATATTAGGGTAGTGAACGATAAACCGATGCGACCGAGTATTCGGTTCAACAAGTGAGCGATTAGATTGCATCGGTAGCAGACTCCTCAATCAATGCGAATAATCCATGAATTCCTAGCTGAATCGGTTATAGAGTCATGGATCGGTTATCGCTAGACTTTGCATGGGTTGGCTAGATTACAATATGCGTCAGCGTCTCTAAAACAACGCGAGAGCTGAAGCTACTCGCCAAACGCGGTAGCCGCCTAGCTGGTATTAGCACGAGTGATAAACAAGAGACAACACGGAAAATGAATGTGGAGGAGAACGAAAGCGTCAGTCTGACCGAAGGTGATAATGGACCGAGAAAGATTTTCAAAAAACCCACTACAGTGGTGGAAAGAGCAGCAGGACTTGCCACTGCTGTCATCTCTTGCTAAAAAAAACGCACCCCTGCCGTAAAATGCACCCCCTGATGCGGGAGCGCGCTTACGTCACTCGTCTCGAAAAGTATATCTAAACTCGGCTGTAATGACCGAAGTGGCTGAAATCGCCTCTTTTAAATCGCCTCTTTCGGCATAAAAAAGTACATAAAGTGAAATAATCCAAGTTTTCTTTACTTGTGGATGGATTACAAATTGTGAGCCTTTAATGATTTCGCCGTCATTCAAGTGGCTGAAATCGCCTCTTTCGGCATAAAAAAGTACATCAAGTGAAACACACGGAATCTGAACGTGTGTTCAGTACTGCGGGAGACATTGTTTCCACAAAACGTAGTCTGCTCAAACATGAGCATGTGGATCAGTTGATTTTCCTTAAAAAAAAATCTGCCCTCCAAAAAAACAGAGGACAGTGATCATGAAAATGCACAGGCATAGTGTAAGTGAACTACTGCTTTTTGACCTGGGAAACGGTACCTCTCACACAGTAGTTTGATTTTTCTTTTTACATATGTATTTATTTTCTCTATTCTTTTACACAAAGCACTTGTCACTGTGCTAATTGTTGCCACATTTTGAGATGTGTACTAGGTGTGTAACTTGTTTACATTGTAATGTTGCACCTTTGTTACCTACCTCTAGTGTTCATTGTTACCTACCTCTAGTGTTCAAAACTCTATATGCTCAGGTTGAAATATGGAATCTTTGTTACCTACCTCTAGTGTTCATTGTTACCTACCTCTAGTGTTCAAAACACTATATGCTCAGGTTGAAATATTGAATCTTTGTTACCTACCTCTAGTGTTCATTGTTACCTACCTCTAGTGTTCAAAACACTATATGCTCAGGTTGAAATATTGAATCTTGGTTACCTACCTCTAGTGTTCAAAACTATGCTCAGGCTGAAATATTGCACTTTGTTGTTACTATTCTTTTTTTTTTTTGTGTGTTTTTTAAAAAAAAAATTTTTTAAAATAATGTCCTGCCCAGCTTCTCGGGCAAATCATATAGCAGATGTAGATGCCCATATCAGCTGTTCAGATTTACTTTACAAAAGAGAAGTGTAGGATACTTCTCTTGTTGCCTTACTTGTATTTTGACTTTATTAAATGTATTTATATTATCATTTGGTGCAGCCGGGCCGGAGCAGGAGGGGATAGAAAGAGAGAAAAAGGAAGACAGAGGGGGGAATTGTGGGGACCAGAGGGGGATTAGACAGAGAGACAAAAACAACAACAGCAAACACAACAACAACAACAACAGAGCAACATCAGCAAATACGACATGTACAAATATGATGGTAAAAGTAATAGCAAATAAGCAGTTAGCGAAAATTTAAAAAAAAATACATAAATGACAATGAGCATTATTACACTAAAAATGGAGCAATATGAATACCAATAGAAATAGTGCTATTGATAATAAACAATACCAGTACTTTACCTTTATTATCAACAATACAATTGTTCAAATGCAACAATAAATATACGTAATGATAACTTGAGATACGAAAGAATGCAGAAAAATGGAGGGGAAGAAAGAGAAGCAACCTACATTAACCTTGTAGATTGTTATAGTAACAATAGGTTAAGCTTTGTCAGTGTGCCATGTGTTATACCCAGTTTACCCTAGGGCAACAACGTTAATATATGTTTGATGAAACGTGATTATGTGCATGAGTGTATGTGTGCATATGTACTTGTATATGTACAGTAAGTGTATGTGTGCTTGTACAGTGAATGTATATGTACAGTATGTGTATATGTGTACAGCGAATGTATATGTACAGTATGTGTATACAGTATGTGTGTTTGAACAGTGAATGTATATGTACAGTATGTGTATATATGTGTTTGTACAGTGAATGTATATGTACAGTATATGTATGTGTGTGTTTGTACAGTGAATGTATGTGTAGTATGTGTATGTGTGTGTTTGTACAGTGAGTGTATATGTACAGTATGTGTATATGTATGTTTTTACAGTGAATGTATATGTACAGTATGTGTATACAGTATGTTTGTATACATACGTGTGGATGTACGAACTTTGAGTGTGTAAATATGTACTGTATTTATTTGTATATGTATGTGGGAGCGTAGGTACCTATGTATGTCTGTATGTATGTGTGTGAGTATATGTGAATTTGCATGTACAATACATTTGACTCCCAGTGTGTGCGGGAGCCAGAGTACGGCCCCAGCCTCCCCGAGAACCCATCCCACAAACAGTAGGTGTGGTGCCCAGGGAACCAGGGGCCACCGCCCCCACGCAGCCAAGCCGGACAGCGACAGGAACCCCAGAGCCTGGCTCACTGCGCCGCCCACAAGGGCCAGCAGCAGGCCGCAGACAGACGCACCCGGCAGAGGACAAGGCACGAGAATAACAGGGGGAAGCCAGACCCCAAGCCAGCGAGAGACCACACCCCACACGGACAGAAAGGCGGGACGCCCCGCCAGAGGGGCCCGGAGACCCCCCGCAACCGGACGGGAAGACCGCCCCCGCCCCACCGGCAACAGGGCCCCCACGAGCCCCCCCCCACCCCCGGAGAGCGCGGCGAGGCCAGCCCACGGCCACCCCACCCAAGCCGGCCGCCACAGGACCACCCAGCACGGGGCCACAGGAACCACCCACCCCACCCGCAGGGACCCCAACGATGGAGAAGGAACAACCAGCAACCGCCCCGCCGAGTCCCCCCCCTGAGGTAGGGGAATAAATAAATAAAATAAATAAATACATAATAATAATAATAATAATATTAATAAAATATATTAAAAAAAAAAAAAAAAAAAGGAAAAAAATAAATAAATAATTAAATCTATTTATTAAAAAAAAAAAATAAATAAATAAATAAAAAAAGAATTAAAAGAAGATCACAGACATGCTGACACACAATGTCGCTACCCCAACAACTGGCCGACTCGCAGCACCTCGGAATACCCTGCAGCACCAAGCCACCACAGTAGACGCAGGGACCAGACCCAGCAGGCCCCAACCAAGACGGGCACCCGGAAGGGATGGACGGCGGGACCCAGGAGCTCCAGACACGCAGTCCGGATGCAGTAGCCTGAGGCGCCGACTCCCACCCGACTGTCAGGCCCAGAACGTACCCCCAGAAATATACATACATATATATATATACATACACATAAACATACACACGTACACATACACACACATACACATGCATACACATACACATATATATATACATACATACATACATACATACATACATACATACATACACACACACACATACACATACACAGTTTGTCAGCCCCGACAACCACCACCCGCGCGCGCTGCCACCAGTCACAACATCAGCCACCCCCCTGCACCAGACCCAGCAGCCACGGGCGCCCACACCACAAACAAACGGCAGCAGAAACAGCAGCCACAACACCCCCAGACAGCCAGCACCACCCAATCAAATCAAAGCGATCAAAAAAAAAAACGCGACCGGCAACCACACGCCAACAGGATCACAGATACCAGCCAGCGCCAGCCCGCCAGCAAGCCCAAACGCCAACACGCAAACAAGAGACACCAACACCCCCCCCCCCCCCACCAAAATACCCCACCACCCCAACCCAAACCCGCACAAACACACCACCGCCCAAACAACCGAGACACAGTATCCAGACCAGACACGGGCGCCGCGCCGCCACCACATCAAGTCGCCAACAGAGACCCCACAGCGCAAGGTCGGGCCACACGGGCACGGACCCCACCCAACAGGAAGCGAGACCCGCGCGACGCCACACACAAATAAATAATAAGATTAAACAAAAATTACAATAATTAAAAAATAATAATAATAATAATAAAATGAAATACAAATTAAATAAAAAAAACCAAATACAAATAATTAAATAAAATAAAGTAAGTAAATAATAAAAATTATTTAAAAAAAAAAAAATAAATAAATAAATAAATAACTATATATATATATATATATATATATATATATATATATATATATATATATATATATATATATATACATACACATACACATACACATACACATACATATATACACACATACACACACATATATATACATACATACATATATACATATATACACACACATATATACACATAAGAAAATGATAATAATAATAATAATAAATTAATAAAAGCCTGGCAGGCCACCAGAACGCAGTCCCCGGAATACGCGCCGGCCGACAAGGCAATGAGGGGTGCGCCGAACCCCAACCCCCCCACATGCATGTGTACAAGGCCCCCAGAGTGTCTACTGTGTAGTTAAAATTAGGAGGTCAGCCATTACAGCCGACCTCCAGTCCCTATTGATGCGTGTACTGTAGCGTGAGTGAGATATGTATGCTTGTGGGAACTAATAATGCCATTAAAATTGGGGGACATCAAGGTCTTGGTGGGTCCCAACCAAGCCGAGCCCTCCAAATCCTAAGTGTCTAATATGCAGCTAAGATTGAGGGATGGACGAGCAGGGGACAAGACAGGAGGACCGGAGCCCCATAGGAGGCATCCTCAACCCCCCGCCATGCCTCCCCGCAGGACAATCCCCCAAAGTCCTATATTTGTGTGACTGTGTGTGCTATAAGTAGGAGGAGTAGAGGGCCCGGACATCCCCCCCAGTCCATGCGGCCGACAACCAGGAACTACGGCCAGGAAGCCGCCCCCCCCCCACGGCCCGTGACCCACACCAGACCACTTTAGCGTGACGTCACGCGAGCCCACCCCCCGCCAAACAAAGCCAGCCCCCGCCCGCCCCAACCCAACCCCGCAGAGCCCATACCAGCAACCAAACGCAGAAAAACTGCACAGCCCCATGCCCAATGCAAACACCGCATCCCGGCCATCCACACAGCAACGTACCCATACGAGTTCCGGCCAGGGGATGGCGCCCCCCAACTGGGGAAGAAGTCAATGCACCCCGTCCGCACGCCAGCCCCCAAACCAGCCGGCAAGCCAACGCCAGCCAGCCCCCACAACCCCACAAGCGCACAGATACCAGCCACAGTCCCCCAACCACTCCAACCCTATTCTGTGCTACTTTTACCTCTGGAGTTCCCATCCTACAATTCAGCCAGGATTTTTTTGGTCCATGTCTAAAGATAAATACATTGACATGTGATTTTGTTATTCTGTTTTTTTTGCCAGTGCCGTAAAGCCACAATGCTTGGGGATTTGGAGTCTTGAATATTAACCGTCAAATCGAATCGTATCGTTCGGAATCGAATCGAATCGAATCGAATCGGTCTGTAATAAAAGGATATCGTTTTTTAATCGAATCGTAACCTGTGTATCTAGATGCATATCGAATCGTTTATCAGAGAGTGATGTGCAACCCTAATATATATATATATATATATATATATATATATATATATATATATATATATATATATATATATATATATATATATATATATATATATATATATAAATAAAACTATGATTATATTAATTATTTAACTTCGGATGTGCCTGTGGATGCTGGCGGGCCAGATCAGGCTCACGAGCCGTAGTTTGCGGACTCCTGGTTTATTTTATATTTTACCTGCATATAAATTATTATATTCATGATTGTTTATTTGAAGATCCCATCTTCAAATTGATTTCTGACATTTGAATTGTAGTATTGAATTTTCTTACATTTACTTTTGACATTAAAGTGGCCTTGTTTTTGTAGAAATGTTATTCACCGACATTTTCAATTTGGATTTAAGAGGTGTCTTCTTGTGCTCACTCTCCCTCAGATCTGCTGATTGAGCGTGTGCTTCTCTCCTCCATGTTGAATCCTGGAGAAGAGTGGCAGACGCACCGCCACCACGGGACCGCCTTCAGCCTCGAGTACCGCCTCCGCTTCCGCTGCGACACCAACTACTACGGACCTTTCTGCAACAAGTTCTGCCGGGCCCGGGATGACTTCTTTGGACACTTCAATTGTGACCTCGCTGGCTTCAAGGTCTGCATGGAGGGCTGGACAGGACCAGAGTGCAAAGAAGGTGAGGCACAATTTATGAACCGCAGCTCCGCTAGTGCCAGTAGCACTCATGCAGCCCCATACGCTATACCTCCGCATGCTTGACTGTAGACGAGACAATTATCTTATACTCGCTTTCCTACGCAGCTATTTAGACCATAATGTTTGGTTTCCAGTGGACGGTAAATCTATACTGCTATACCAGTTGTACACTGACTACTCTAAAGCAGGGGTCTTCAAGGTTTTCCAGGCCAAGGATTTCCAAACCGATGAAGAAATGGAACAGGGACCACCCACTTATAAATCTTGTATAAAATTGTGTTATAAATTAAGCTGGTCCTAAAGGTACCTTGTTATTGTAGAATACTAAGATATTCAAATAATATAGTTTACCGTCGCTAATTGCTACCTAACAACTGGTGCATTAATAACTGACAACTGGCACGCTAATTGCTAACTGACAACTAGCACACTAATCGCTAGCTATGCTTACACAAATACAATAATATATTTAGAGTCTTGATCAAAAGTGTACATACACTTGTAAAGAACATAATGTCATGGCTGTCTTGAGTTTCCAATCATTTCTACAACTCTTTTTTTTTGTGATAGAGTGATTGGAGCACATACTTGTTGGTCACAAAAAACATTCATGAAGTTTGCTTCTTTTATGAATTTATTGTGGGTCTACTGATAATGTGAGCAAATCTGCTGGGTCAAAAGTATACATACAGCAATGTTAATATTTGCTTACATGTCCTTGGCAAGTTTCACTGCAATAAGGCGCTTTTTGTAGCCATCCACAAGCTTCTGCTTGAATTTTTGACCACTCCTCTTGACTAAATTGGTGCAGTTCAGCTAAATTTTTTGGACATGGACTTGTTTCTTCAGCATTGTCCACATGTTTAAGTCAGGACTTTCGGAAGGCCATTCTAAAACTTTCATCCTAGCCTGATTTAGCCATTCCTTTACCACGTTTGACGTGTGTTTGGGGTCATTGTCCTGTTGGAACACCCAACTGCGCCCAAGACCCAACCTCCGGGCTGATGATTTTAGCTTGTCCTGGAGAATTTGGAGGTAATCCTCCTTTTTTATTGTCCCATTTACTCTCTGTAAAGCACCAGTTCCATTGGCAGCAAAACAGGCCCAGAGCATAATACTACCACCACCATGCTTGACGGTAGGTATGGTGTTCCTGGGATTAAAGGCCTCACCTTTTCTCCTCCAAACATATTGCTGGGTATTGTGGCCAAACAGCTCTATTTTTGTTTCATCTGACATCACATGGACAAAGATAAGACCTTCTGGCGGAAAGTTCTGTGGTCAGATGAAACAAAAATTGAGCTGTTTGGCCACAATACCCAGCAATATGTTTGGAGGAGAAAAGGTGAGGCCTTTAATCCCAGGAACACCAGGCCTACCATCAAGCATGGTGGTGGTAGTATTATGCTCTGGGCCTGTTTTGCTGCCAATTGAACTGGTGCTTTACAGAGAGTAAGTAAATGGGACAATGAAAAAGGAGGATTACCTCCAAATTCTTCAGGACAAGCTAAAATCATCAGCCCGGTTGAGTCTTGGGCGCAGTTGGGTGTTCCAACAGGACAATGACCCCAAACACACGTCAAAAGTGGTAAAGGAATGGCTAAATCAGGCTAGAATGAAGGTTTTCGAATGGCCTTCCCAAAGTCCTGACTTTTAAAGGCCTACTGAAATGAATTTTTTTTATTTAAACGGGAATAGCAGATCCATTCTATATGTCATACTTGATCATTTCGCGATATTGCCATATTTTTGCTGAAAGGATTTAGTAGAGAAAATCGACGATAAAGTTCGCAACTTTTGTTCGCTGATAAAAAAAGCCTTGCCTGTACCGGAAGTAGCGTGACGTCACAGGAGCTAGTATTCCTCACAATTTCCCATTGTTTACAATGGAGCGAGAGAGATTCGGACCGAGAAAGTGACGATTACCCCATTAATTTGAGCGAGGATGAAAGATTCGTAGATGAGGAACGTTACAGTGAAGGACTTGAGAGGCAGTGAAGGACGTATCTTTTTTCGCTCTGACTGTAACTTAGGTACAAGCTGGCTCATTGGATTCCACACTCTCTCCTTTTTCTATTGTAGATCACAGATTTGTATTTTAAACCACCTCAGATACTATATCCTCTTGAAAATGAGAGTCGAGAACGCGAAATGGACATTCACAGTGACTGAACATGTAAATACACGATTAATAATATTCAGCTTTGCGAAGCTAAAAAAATAGAAGCTAACCTAGCAACGTAGCCAACGTGATAGCATAGCAGTCTCAAATGCAGATAGAAACTAAATAAAAAAAACCCTGACTGGATGGATAGACAGAAGATCAAAAATACTATTAAACCATGAACATGTAAATACACGATAATTAATATTCAGCTTTGCGAAGCTAAAAAAATAGAAGCTAACCTAGCAACGTAGCCAACGTGATAGCATCAGTCTCAAATGCAGATAGAAACTAAATAAAAAAAAAACCCTGACTGGATGGATAGACAGAAGATCAAAAATACTATTAAACCATGAACATGTAAATACACGATTAATAATATTCAGCTTTTCGAAGCTAAACAAATAGAAGCTAACCTAGCAACGTAGCCAACGTGATAGCATAGCAGTCTCAAATGCAGATAGAAACTAAATAAAAAAAACCCTGACTGGATGGATAGACAGAAGATCAAAAATACTATTAAACCATGAACATGTAAATACACGATTAATAATATTCAGCTTGGCGAAGGTAAAAAACAGAAGCTAACTTAGATGCGGCGGCTTGCTTACTCACTGTAGTGCGTCTGCTATCCTGCTCAAAACACAACACAACCTCCTGGTGTTGGTGTTGCTGTAGTCCGCCGCTCCACCGATCGCACCTACAACTTTCTTATTTGCAGTCTCCATTGTCCATTAAACAAATTGCAAAAGATTCACCAACACAGATGTCCAGAATACTGTGGAATTTAGTCGAAGAAAACAGAGGTATTTGAATTGGGTCCAAACACTTCCCTTGACCTCGTGACGTCACGCGCATACGTCATCATACCGCGACGTTTTCAAGCGGAAGTTTCCTGGGAAGTTTAAAATTGCACTTTATAAGTTAACCCGGCCGTATTGGCATGTGTTGCAATGTTAAGATTTCATCATTAATATATAAACTATCAGACTGTGTGGTCGGTAGTAGTAGGTTTCAGTAGGCCTTTAAACGTGTGGACAATGCTGAAGAAACAAGTCCATGTCAGAAAACCAACACATTTAGCTGAACTGCACCAATTTTGTCAAGAGGAGTGGTCAACAATTCAAGCAGAAGCTTGTGGATGGCTACCAAAAGCGCCTTATTGCAGTGAAACTTGCCAAGGGACATGTAAGCAAATATTAACATTGCTGTACGTATACTTTTGACCCAGCAGATTTGCTCCCATTTTCAGTAGGCCCATAATAATAATAATAATAATAATAATGGATTACATTTTATATCGCGCTTTTCTATTGTTAGATACTCAAAGCGCTCACAGAGAAGTGGGAACCCATCATTCATTCACACCTGGTGGTGGTGGTAAGCTACATTTGTAGCCACAGCTGCCCTGGGGTAGACTGACGGAAGCGAGGCTGCCAATTTACGCCTACGGCCCCTCCGACCACCACCTATCATTCATTCATCATTCATTCACCAGTGTGAGCGGCACCGGGGGCAAGGGTGAAGTGTCCTACCCAAGGACACAACGGCAGCGATTTGGATGTCAAGAGGCGGGGAGCGAACCTGCAAAACTCAGGTTTCTGGCATGGCTGCTCTACCCACTATGCCATACCGCCCCAATAAATAATAAATTCATAAAAGAAGCAAACTTCATGAATGTTTTTGTGACCAACAAGTATGTGTTCAAACGTGGTAAAGGAATTGCTAAATCAGGCTGGAATGAAAGTTTTAGAATGGCCTTCCGAAAGTCCTGACTTAAACATGTGGACAATGCTGAAGAAACAAGTCCATGTCCAAAAAATTTAGCTGAACTGCACCAATTTAGTCAAGAGGAGTGGTCAAAAATTCAAGCAGAAGCTTGTGGATGGCTACCAAAAGCGCCTTATTGCAGTGAAACTTGCCAAGGGACATGTAAGCAAATATTAACATTGCTGTATGTATACTTTTGACCCAGCAGATTTGCTCACATTATCAGTAGACCCACAATAAATTCATAAAAGAAGCAAACTTCATGAATGTTTTTTGTGACTAACAAGTATGTGCTCCAATCACTCTATCAGAAAAAAATAAGAGTTGTAGAAATGATTGGAAACTCAAGACAGCCATGACATTATGTTCTTTACAAGTGTATGTACACTTTTGACTACGACTGTAAATATTCCTGTTTTTATTTTACAACTGCAAAGTACAGTGAGTAGGGTGTCCATGCCACTGCTATTTGTAAACTACACCACTGTGTATTTTGAATCAATGTTGTGTATTTAAAGACATTGAAAATTGTGAGGGGAATAGAACAAATATTTTATAAAAAGTCAAATCAAAAACATTTTTACGACCCCCCCTGAAGTACCTCTAATGTTGAAGACCTCCTCTCTAAGGTATATCCCAGTTTCATGTATTGACTCTTGAAAATATATACTTTATTAATGTTGTTCGGGTTGTTGAAATGTGGGGGATGTATTCAAATGGTAAAATCCATCCTGGTCTCCATGTGTGCATGACTAGAGGAAACCAAAGTGGAAATGGCGGGGAAAAGACATGTCATTAATTCGCAATAGGGACATCCTGCGGCAATTACCAACACGTCTCGGCCCGACTTGGTGCCACTTCCTCCTCAGCGGGTTGTTGATTGGATGGCAGGACGAGCAGGAAGTTTAAAAAATGAGCTTGGGCGTTGCCCTCTACTGCCTGCGAGGTCCTGCCAATGATGGATTGTAGCTTGCTTTGGCTTTTGTATGTTATGTTATGTTGGTTGGTTGATTCAGTTGTGTCCAATGTGTGTGTTTGCAGCGCTATGCAAGCAAGGATGTAACCAGGCCCACGGCTCCTGCACGGTACCTGGAGAATGCAAGTGAGTTCCATCCAGTGTGTAACATTTAACACAACATTAGGTACTAGGAATGTACCGATCGATCGGTGACCAATCATTATCGGCCTATTTTTTGTGAAAAAGAACATGATTGCCATTGCTGATCAATGTCTT
This sequence comes from Entelurus aequoreus, assembly GCF_033978785.1. Taxonomy (NCBI): domain Eukaryota; kingdom Metazoa; phylum Chordata; class Actinopteri; order Syngnathiformes; family Syngnathidae; genus Entelurus; species Entelurus aequoreus. The sequence goes on from NC_084740.1 coordinate 20,983,837, forward strand.
TCAATGTCGATTAGTCCAGTGCTTTTCAACCGCTGTGCCGTGAGATATTGTCTGGTGTGCCGTGGGAAATTATGCAACTTCACCTAATTGGTCCAAAAAATATTTTTTGCAAATCAATAATTATAATCTGCAAAATAATATGACATTGTCTAGTGTCTGTGCCGTATAGAGCTTGGCAGGGTAACCATGTAGTAATAATAATAATAATAATAATAATAATGGATTAGATTTATATAGCACTTTTCTAGACACTCAAAGCGCTTCACAGAGAAGTGAGAACCCATCATTCATATTTACAACTCATTCATTCATCTTTCATTCTCCGGTGTGAGCGGCACCGGGGGCAAGGGTGAAGTGTCCTGCCCAAGGACACAACTGCAGCGATTTTTGGATGGTAAGAGACGGGGAGCGAACCTGCAACCCTCAGGTTTCTGGCACGGCCGCTCTACCCACCACGCCATGCCGCCCCACTCCAGTAGGTGGCAGTAGGTAGTTAATTGCTTTGTAGAAGTCGGAACGCGTCGAGGATGGTTTGTCGTGATCCCAATACGCAGAGACGGCATGCAGGTAAAAAGGTATGTAATGCTTAAAAAAGGCAAGTCCCGCTGGGAAAAGGCACTGAAGCATAGGGAAGGCTATGCAAAACGTAAGTAAAACTGAACTGGCTACAAAGTAAACAAAAACCGAATGCTGGACAACAGCAAAGACTTACAGTGTGTGTCCGTACATGACATGACAATCAATAGTGTCCCCGCAAAGAAGGATAGCGTCCGCACAACTGAAATAGTCTTGGTTGCCAATGCGAAGCAGGTCAGGCGATGGCACTCAAAGGAAGACGTGAAGCTGCTACAGGAAAACGCCAACAAAACAGGAAGACCCACCAAAACAACAGCGCAAGACGGGAACTAAAGCACTACACACTGGAAAAAAACAACCTGGTGGAGTTTCATTTTTTAACGTTTCTGCTGGTGGTGTGCCTCTGTATTTTTTCAATGAAAAAATGCTCAAAAAAGGTTGAAAAACACTGGATTAGTCAATCCCCTCCGGCTAGTATGGTGTTTATTTTTAGTCCCCTGATGGATAAACTAGCAGCTAATTGTGTATCAGTGTAGCGAACTAATAATAATCGCATCTATTACGGAAAATAAACTGCATTCCTTGATATCTTAAATATCATTATCAAGTATCATTATCAATTGTTAAGTATCATAAAGTATATCAGTGGTGGGCGGCCCTGTTAACATAGTTTTTTTATTTACTTACCCTAAATATGTAAAAGTATTCATATTCTCTTCATGTCATATATATGACATAATATTATGCTCCTTCCAGTGCTGTTGTTTTTACTTTTAGTTTTTATCCAATCAGAATTAAGCTATCTTATGTTGCCATGCTGTACCAAATCTGCCCGGGGCCTTCAGAATCAACAATGTGTGTGCACTGTAAGTGAACGGGCACATACAGTTGATAGGTAATTGCAATAGCCAATCAGATCACGAGTTGTCAGTAAGGCCTTCTAGCTGGCCTAACGCTGTGATTGGATACTGACTTGGGAGTCCCAAGTGAGTATCCAATCACATGTAGGCGAAAACAGGAAGTGGCACCGGAACCATACGAGCCATAGAAAGCCACAGAAAAGTCACGGATACAATAACCAGGAAGATAAAGTGTTTGTCTTACACATAGTAATTCGCTGTGGGCAGACGAAGCCAAGCAATGCAGGTTTAGCGAGCGACGCGCGCTCCCGCGAATGAAATCACTTTTTGGCAGGCAACCACATTTTGGCACAACACCATTTTTTCATGTTTCATTTGTTTGATACAATTATTTTCATTTTGACAGTACCACATAAGATATGTTTTAATTGCCGAAGCATATGTTAAATGCGCCGAAAAATAGAGCGTTTTGTACAATGTTGAGGGGTTTCAATACTCAGTAGTGTGCAAGTGTGATTCTGTATAGTATCTGCAGCCGTGTCCATGTGGGGACACCAATGATGCTATTTTGAGAGGTGAACTGGGACATCACTGAAGGCCTAGGTGAGAAACGCACGGCCCGCCACTGAGTATTACGACGAGGTAAACATGTTCACCACCGAGTGCAAGAAGTAGCAGGCATGCTAATAGCTAAGCCGGCCGCTAAGATCGCTGGAAACTGAATAAGTAAGCATTTTGTAAACATTAAGAAGTACAGATGGAACCTCGTTGCAGCAGACAGTAAGCAGTTATTAACAGGAAACGAACAAGTAGATGGATACGAGTCTAGACGAGAGAGAGGATAATATAACAATACGTGTTGGTGTGTCAGCGTTGTCACAGTCAGCGCACGGCATGCAAGAGGGCGGATCGGTCCATAAATTGGTGGCGTCAACACAAGGGTAATACCAGAATATGATCGATGCTAGAGCAGTGTTTTTCAACCTTTTTTGAGCCAAGGCACATATTTTTCATTGAGAAAATGCGGAGGCACACCACCAGCAGAAATCATTAAAAAACGAAACACAGTTGACAGTAAAATGTCGTCGTCGCAATTGTTGGATATGACTTTAAAGCATAACCTAGCATGCATCACTATAGCTCTTGTCTCAAAGTAGGTGTACTGTCACCACCTGTCACATCACACCCTGACTTATTTTGACTTTTTTTCTGTTTTCCTGTGTGTAGTGTTTTAGTTCCTGTCTGGCGCTCCTATTTTGGTGGCTTTTTCTCTTTTTTTGGTATTTTCCTGTAGCAGTTTCATGTCTTCCTTGGAGCGATATTCTCCGCACCTACTTTGTTTTAGCAATCAAGACTATTTAAGTTGTGCGGACGCTATCTTTCTTTGTGGGGACATTGTTGATTGTCATGTCATGTTCGAATGTACTTTGTGGACGCCGCCTCTGCTCCACAGTAAGTCTTTGCTGTCGTCCAGCATTGTGTTTTTGTTTACTTTGTAGCCGGTTCGGTTTTAGTTCCGTTCTGCGTAGCCGTCCCTAAGCTTCAATGCCTTTTCTCAGGGGCACTTACCTTTTTGTTTATTTTTGGTTTAAGCATTAGATACTTTTTTACCTGCACACTGCCTCCCGCTGTCGTCTGCATATTGGGATCACGACAAACCATTGTCGTCCTACACACGTGTTCCCGACAAGCAATTAGCTACCTGCTGCCACCTACTGATATGGAAGAGTATTACACGGTTACTCTGCCGAGCTCTAGACAGCACAGACACTCAACAACGGCACATTATTTGCGGATTTTAATTACTGGTTTGTATAAAATAGTTTTAACCCAATTAGGTGAAACTAAGATAATCTCCCACGGCACACCAGACTGTATCACAGAGGTTGAAAAACACTGTACTCAAGTGATTACCGTATTTTTCGGACTATAATTCGCTCCGGAGTATAAGTCGCACCAGCCGATAATGCATAATAAAGAAGGAAAAAAACATAAATAAGTCGCACTGGAGTATAAGTCGCATTATTTGGGGAAATGTATTTGATAAAAGCCAACACCAAGAATAGACATTTGAAAGGCAATTTAGAATAAATAAAGAATAGTGAACAACAGGCTGAATAAGTGTACGTTATATGAGGCATAAATAACCAACTGAGAACGTGCCTGGTATGCTAACGTAACATATTATGGTAAGAGTCATTCAAATAACTATAACATATAGAACATGCTATACGTTTACCAAACAATCTGTCACTCCTAATCGCTAAATCCCATGAAATCTTAAACGTCTAGTCTCTTACATGAATGAGCTAAATAATATTTGATATTTTACGGTAATGTGTTAATAATTTCACACATAAGTCGCTCCTGAGTATAAGTCGCACCCCCGGCCAAACTATGAAAAAAACTGCGACTTGTAGTCCGAAAAATACGGTAGATCGATATAGGTTTTTTTCTCGAAATGTAGTTTTTCTTCATGTGTGAACAAGTTCAGAGAATAATTCTCTGGACACCGGAGGACTTTGAGGGCAAAAATTCTTTTAATGAGTAACAGATAGTAGTTTTTGGTTTTGTTTAATTGCTATCTGTGTTGGCCCTGCGATGAGGTGGCGACTTGTCCAGGGTATACCCCGCCTTCCGCCCGATTGTAGCTGAGACAGGCTCTAGCTCCCCCCGTGACCCCAAGAGGGACAAGCGGTAGAGAATGGATGGATGGATGGATGTTATTGACTTTGTTTTATTCCACTATGAGCAAATCGGGAACTAGTTAAAATATTGTGCTGACATTGTTAAACTATCAATAAAGTACTTACTATAAAGACATTGACAAATACAGGTAATACATGTGATCAGATTGTATCACCAGTTTATTAAAGTTCCAAGTGATGCTCTGTTACATCCTTCACTCTTCAGGTGTCACTATGGCTGGACGGGGCCTCTGTGCGACCAGTGTGTGACGTTCCCTGGGTGTGTGTACGGCAGCTGTGGCGAACCATGGCAGTGTGTGTGTGATGTCAACTGGGGAGGTCTGCTGTGTGACAAAGGTATACAAACATGTACAACCTCAAAGCACAACAGGGTTTACATTTGAATAACCATAGTTACATTTTTGGTTCCATAACTATGCTTTTATTTTGTTTTGTATTCTTTGACATTTATATTGTTTTTTAAACTTTTTTGCACTTTCATTGTCATTCATTAATATTTGTTTTTCATTTTCAGTAATTACCATGAATTAGGTTTGGATGATAGTAATAATAATGGAAATTGTATGTATTTGATTATTGTATTATGTTCTTTTTATATTTTATATATGGTGTATACACACACACACACACACAAATGTATCTCTCTCTCTCTCTCTCTCTCTCTCTCTCTCTCTCTCTCTCTCTCTTTCTTTCTTTATCTGTCTGTCTGTCTGTCCCTCTCTCTCTCTCTCTGTGTGTGTGTATATATGTATGTGTGACAGTGTAAAAAAAAAAAAGTGTTTAAAAATTCAGTGTAGAAAAAATGTTGTGTATAAAAATTCAGTGTACAAATATTCAATGCTGAAAAAGTCAGTGTTGAAAAATTTGCTGCTTCATAATGGAGGACTCACTTCCGGGAAAATAAAGCGGAAGCAATCGATCCTGTCTCAGAAGCAGCCAAAGAGGTGTCACGTTTGAAGTCACGTGACACAGGTGTGGCAAAACAGCATTAAAAAAGCAGTTAACTGTGCTACCTGGGCATAATACAACATAATAAATACTTCAATGCGGCCCGCTGGATGTTTTCAAACTATAGAAATGATTCCAATAGTAAAAATCTGCACTTTTGCTTTTTGAAGGCGGGAGAGGACCCTTAGTATCAGACATGCGCCAGTTTCAATGTGCGGTAAACAATCTGGAAGCAGACAATTCAATGAAAACATAGCAACAATTGTAATGAAGAGGAGACCAGTGTTTCCCATAAACTGCCAAGATACCTCTGGCGGTGGGGGCGTGGCTATGGGCGTGGCTATGGGCGTGGTCATCATGACATCATCGAGTAATTTGCATAATTTAGTACAATGATTTGATTTTCTCTAAAAAGGCTCAAAAAATGTGTACTTACTAATTAATAATAACAGTTTTGTTTTAAACGTCCACCCATCCATCCATCCATCCATCCATTACAATATAATTACAACACTTTATGTACATATTTATATACAGATTTGAACAATAAATTATTCACTGAAATATATTTATTAATTGTGGTTCTTACAAAAAATACATCTTATAAAATATAAAAGCTAAAATGTCTCAAAGCTCTGCCCCTTTAATTAGTGCATACTAAATAATTTAACTTGAGCCTACTACTACAACCATATTATTTACCAGCAACATAAAGTGAAACCGAGGCAGAGGTGTCCTGCCACAGTCAGTAACAAATAAACAGAAAACAGTAGTGGTGGTGGATAGACACAGAGCTTCATCAAACATCTGATCCACTGAACAAAGAGCTCGAAAAATCTTGAACTTTAGACTGCCATCAGTTTTACTCCCTACACTTAACCATGTGTTTCCTACTGCCTGCAGACTTTGCACCCTTTGTTATATACACATGTTGTGTTTCTAATATAAATACATTTAATAAAGTCAAATACAAATAAGGCAACAAGAGAAGTATTCTACACTTCTCTTTTGTAAAGTAAATCTGAACAGCCGATATGGGCATCTACATCAACTATATGATTTGCCTGAGAAGCTGGAGAGGACAAAAAAAATAAAATAAATAAATAAATATTTTTTAAATTTTTTTTAAATTTTTTTAAATTTGTGGCGGACGTAATTCTTTCGTGGCGGGCCGCCACAAATAAATAAATGTGTGGGAAACACTGGAGACTGTTTATTTGCTTCAGAAACTAAAAGAACAAAACATTTTGAAGTGCATCAATGGGAGAAAAAAAGAAACAGAGATTTATTAAAGAAGATGGCTAAGGAAATGTAGAAGGCCAGCCTAATTTGGAATCCCGAACGAAATTAGGAAGCAGCTATATTAAAGGCAAATAATAAAGCGTACGCAAACCTCTTGATACCTTCCTCTGGATATCAGTCGAGGCACAAATGTTTTTTTCCTTTGGATTTAAAACTCCTTTCATCAATCCAATCAGCCTTTTGAATGAATTTTAAGACATTCAAAAGTCTTGTTTTCATGATTTTCGTCCAAAAATTCCTTTGAAAAAACTCTTCTGTCAGTCTTTCGTTGCATCCGCCTGGCATCCGCCCGGATACATTCTTCAGGGTTCGTACAGGTGCTTAAAAACCTTGAAAATGGTAGGATTTTAATGTTGTGTTTTCAAGGTTTGAAAAATGCTTGAATTTTGGGTGAGGTGCTTGTAAATACTTGGAAATGTTCATCACATTTCTCGGCAGTCTGACTCAATAGGCTAATTATAAAATGGAAACAAATTAAATAAGGTTCCTTAAAAATTAAAGCTACCAGCTTGATCTGTTGGCTTTGCACGAGCCCTTACATTAGGTTGTTGTCATGCCAGAGCCTCTGTGTCGCCCCCAAGAGGACAGTGGTGCATCGGTCAATCATGCCGGGAGGTTGAAGTTTTAATGAACATGATGTATGCATGAATTATGATACAAACAAACAAGTAAACAATAATAATTAATGTTATTTCTTGTAAGGAATGATGTATACATGAATGATGATGATGATACAAACAAAGAAGTAAACAACGTTTGCAAACACCAATGACATTGAATAGTCACACTGCTTCATTTTCTATGCCCCATTCAGGTTTGATTAATTGATTGATGGAAACTTTTATTAGTAGATTGCACAGTACAGCACATATTCCGTACAATTAACCACTAAATGATAACACCCGAATAAGTTTTTCAACTTGTTTAAGTCGGGGTCCACGTTAATCAATTCATGGTAAGTTAATGATAACTGCTGTTTCAATGTTTGGCTTAGCTTTTAGCAGATTTTCCGTATTTTTCCTACAGACAGCATTTGGTGACCTCAAACAACAAGGCTATGGATTGATTCACCCTGGTTTTCGCCTTTTAAAGGGTACTGGAAAAACTGGAAAATTCATCTTGAGAGTCCTTAAAAAGTGCTTGAACTTGGCCATGGAAAAGGTGTATGACCCCTGATTCTTGGTAGTAGCGTCATGTTTGTAGCACATTTCTTGATGTTGTCCGTATTTAACATCAGCATAGCCATTAGAGACGTAATGTTTGTAATATGTGCCAATATAACAGCGGACATCAGTTAAAACACGTTGTAAGGATCCGCAAATGACTAGGGTAGGTGTGAAAATACAAAAAAGACGAACTATTTGAGAAATCAGACTAATTTAGTGCATGGAAACGTAGTGAGTGTCAAAAAAAAACCCTTTCGTAATAAAGACACAAATTAACCTCCATACTGATTGTGTGCGTATGTGTGTGTCTGTCCATTTTGTGTTGCACTGTTAAAACAAGCATAAGGGGATTTTAAAATCCCCTGACGAGCAGGGAAACCTGCGAAACAGGCTTGTAGGGATGAAATAGCCTCTGACCTAACATATATTCCGCTCTACCCCTGTATTGAGCACTGTATAACGGATAAACCACAGAAACCTTGACTGTATATTGTATATACATATATATATATATATATATATATATATATATATATATATATATATATACACTACCGTTCAAAAGTTTGGGGTCACATTGAAATGTCCTTATTTTTGAAGGAAACGCACTGTACTTTTCAATGAAGATAACTTTAAACTAGTCTTAACTTTAAAGAAATACACTCTATACATTGCTAATGTGGTAAATGACTATTCTAGCTGCAAATGTCTGGTTTTTGGTGCAATATCTACATAGGTGTATAGAGGCCCATTTCCAGAAACTATCACTCCAGTGTTCTAATGGTACAATGTGTTTGCTCATTGGCTCAGAAGGCTAATTGATGATTAGAAAAACCTTGTGCAATCATGTTCACACATCTGAAAACAGTTTAGCTCGTTACAGAAGCTACAAAACTGACCTTCCTTTGAGCAGATTGAGTTTCTGGAGCATCACATTTGTGGGGTCAATTAAACGCTCAAAATGGCCAGAAAAAGAGAACTTTCATTTGAAACTCGACAATCTATTCTTGTTCTTAGAAATTAAGGTTATTCCACAAAATTGTTTAGGTGACCCCAAACTTTTGAACGGTAGTGTATATGTATATATATATATATATATATATATAATATATATTTATATATATGTATATATTTATATAATAATAATAATAATACCTGAGATTTATATAGCGCTTTTCTAAGTACCCAAATTCGCTTTACATGTTAAAAACCCATCATTCATTCACACCTGGTTCGCATCCATCCATTTTCTACCGCTTATTCCCTTCGGGGTATATATATATATATATATATATATATATATATATATATATATATATATATATATATATATATATATATACAAACAAACAACTTGTCCAGGGTGTACCCCGCCTTCCGCCTGATTGTAGCTGAGATAGGCTCCAGCGCCCCCTGCGACCCCAAAAGGGAATAAGCGGTAGAAAATGGATGGATGGATATACAAACAAACAAACATATACTGTGTTTAAATTACATTTATTTTTATATTTACTTTTACTTAATTTATATACTGAATATCATTGACTGTTTTTTTTTTAAATAGTCTTTTTTTGGTAGGTAGACTGGCTGAATGCTCAAGGATAATTATTATATATACTTTTTGCAATTTTCTGAGAGGGTGAATTATTCTTGATTCCATTTTGGACAAAAGAGCAGTGATGTAACAATGATGTCCTCGCCTCTCCGGAAAGCCATAGCACTTTCTAAACATGGAAATGTGGTATAATGTCCTTCCTATGCAAGTCACTTCCTCTGTCATCATATTTTATGTAACCGTATCATTATTAACATGTCAAACAACATTACTCTCTCTCTGATGCAGACTTGAACTACTGTGGGACTCACCAACCCTGCAAGAACGCTGGAACGTGCACCAACACTGAGCCAAACGAGTACCAGTGTGAGTGCCAGGAAGGTTTCAAGGGACGCAACTGTGAAGTTGGTGAGCAAACTTGAACATCCTGCGTATTCATCTTAAAGATGTGAACGCCCCCAAATGCAATGCCCTGTGTTTTTCATCATCATCATCATCATAATCATCTACATTCTCTTCTTCTGTCTATTGTGTCAATGTAGCGAAATGTGTTGCATGTTTAATATGTTATATGCACGACAATTTGACTTCCCCTCATGGCCCAATAAAGACTTCATCTGCTTCCTCTCTCCTTTCATCAGTTGAACATGCTTGCATGTCATCCCCGTGCATTAACGGCGCCACCTGTGTGGAAAACCCAACTGGCTTCAGCTGCATCTGTGCTGATGGCTGGACAGGACTGACTTGTGCAGACGGTGACTCTCTCACACACGCACACACACACACACACGCACACACACACACACGCACACACACACACACACACACACAAACACACACACGCACACACATGCACACGCACACACATGCACATTCTTGTATTTGTTACCTTTTTGAGACCTCCGAAAAATGCCTACCTCTGTAGGACCACCCTTTCTAGATATATAAAGATTTGTATTTACAACATTAATAATATATACATACTATGCAAATATAAAAAAGGTAAGCTTTTTGTACATTTTATTTTTGAGTGTTTTGTCTGTAATTGCTTTTAATCTTCATTATTTACTTCAAGTTATTACAGTATGTCTCTATATACATATTTTTAAAATTTCTTTATTAATTTTGGCCAGAGGGGGCGCATTTCAATTTCTTCCACACACTTGTTATTTCATATGTTGACCAGAGGGGGAGCACTTTTAAAAGCGACACACAGTCAATTTGAAAAATCCCTCCTTTTTGTGCCCACCCTCATTTTGATAGATGTCACCAGCAGGGGTGCAAATGAGACATTTTCTATTAGATGCAATGTTATTGGGACCATGATTTATGTCATCACTTGTGCACACCTCCTCATATGGAATATACTTTTCCTTGTTGATGTCTCAAGAAGGATCGAAAAACAAGAATACACACACACACGCAGGCATGCATGCACACGTGCACACACACACATTCTTGTATTTGTTAGCTTTTTTGAGACCTCTGAAAAATGCCTTCCTCTTTAGAGCCACCCTTTCCTGATATATAAAGATGTGTATTTACAACATTAATAATATATACATACTATGCAAATAAAAAAAAGGTAAGCTTTTTGTAAAAAAAAAATTCACGAAGGAGAGGGGGGCAGAGCAGAAAAGAAACGGCAGATCAACTGGTCTTAAAGGAGGGTCTATTTAAAGGCTAGAGTATATAAATGAGTTTTAAGATGGGATCTACCCCAGTCTGCTGACATGCAAGCAGAGTAGTAGATTTGTGTAAAAAGCTTTTATAATTGTAAAGGACAATGTTTTATCAACTGATTGCAATAATGTAAATTTGTTTTAAGTATTAAATGAACCAAAAATATGACTTATTTTATCTTTGTGAAAATATTGGACACAGTGTGTTGTCAAGCTTATGAGATGCGATGCAAGTGTAAGCCACTGTGAGACTATTGTTCTTTTTTTAAATTTTTTTTATAAATGTCTAATGATAATGTCAATGAGAGATTTTTAATCACTGCTATGTTGAAATTGTAACTAATATTGATACTGTTGTTGATAATATTCATTTTTGTTTCACTACTTTTGGTTTGTTCTGTGTCGTGTTTGTGTCTCCTCTCAATTGCTCTGTTTATTGCAGTTCTGAGTGTTGCTGGGTCGGGTTTGGTTTTGGAATTGGATTGCATTGTTATGGTATTGCTGTGTATTGTTTTGTTGGATTGATTAATTTAAAAAAAAACAACAAAAAAAAAAGTTTTTTTTAAATGAGAATCGATTCTGAATCGCACAATGTGAGAATCGTGATTGGAATTAGAATCGTTTTTTTCCCACACCCCTAGTATGTATATAGATAGGACAGAAGATTCTATGTCCATTGTCTGTCTTTGTAGTGCGATCACCTCTTTTCTCACGGCCACTGCACATACTTTTCAAAAGTACTAAATAAAAACGCAAAATAGTGCCCACAGAACTGCGATCACTGCATTGCTTGTGCTGAATGATTATATTTGCATCTTCTCCTCCCAGTATTGTGGGTCTTCTGATAATCAGAATATATGCTGCACAGCCATGAAGACAAATGTGCTAAATAATACATTCTGCTCACCTAAGAGACATAATCCATGTTGTACACATTCCAAGTCTGCACGTGTTTTCGTACACCTCCTTAGCTTTCTATAAATGTGGCCCCCAAAACAGTTCAGTGAAATATCCCTGACATACTACCTTGAGAAGTTATGCCATAAACAAAATGCTTGCTGAAAAAACAAAGGCTGTATTCTCTTCTGTGAAATACTACTAGAACTAAAAGCACCTCTTTTGTGCAAAACAGCTCATTTCAATGTAAATAGACACAAGCTGCAGCATTTCCTGTTCGGATGCTCCTACCTGCACTCCACTTTCCCGTCACGCCTCATAACATCTGAGACGTGTGTGGTATGACGCAAGAACAAAGGTCAAGCATGTTTTGGTGGAGTAACAAGTCAGCTGTCAAAGCGGTCTGATCTAATGTGTTTGTGTGGCCATTAAGTGTGTGTGCAGTGTGTGTGTGTGTGTGTGTGCGTGTGTTCTTGTATCTCTACCCTTCTTGAGACATGAAGAAGGAAAAGTATCTTCCATATGAGGAGGCGTGAACAAGTGATGACATAAATCATGGTCCCAATAACATTGCATCTAATAGACAATGTCTCATTTGCACCCCTGCTGGTGACATCTATCAAAATGAGGGTGGTCCCAAAAAGGAGGGATTTTTCAAATTGACTGTGTGTCGCTTTTAAAAGTGCTCCCCCTTTGGTCAACATATGAAATAACAAGTGTGTGTAAAAATTTGAAGTGCTCCCCCTCTGGCCAAAATTAACAATAAAATAAACATGTATATAGAGACATACTGTATTAACTTGAAGTAAATAATGAAGATTAAAAACCAATTACAAACACAAAATTCAACAACAAAAAATTTTTACTAAAAGTATTTTTCTCACAATGTGTAGACTTTTTTTCTTATAAAATTGGGAACAATTTCTCATATTCTTTCGGTTTCTGTAATAATGCAATATTTACTCGTAAAATTCTTACTTTTTCATGTAAAATTCTGACCTTTTAATGCAAAACTGTGACATTTGTCATATAAAATTCTGTCTTTTATCACAAAATTGCCAATGTTTTTGTTGTTCTTGTAAAATACAGACATTTTTGAGAAAAATTATGACTTGTCATAATTTTGCCAAGTAAACTTCTGATTATTATTATATTGCCAACATTTTAAAGTTTTCTTATAAAATTGTGACTTTTGTCGAGTAAAATTAAGACTCTTTTCATAACATTGTCAAAATGTTAAGCTTTTCTTGTAAAACAGCGACTGTTATTGAGTAAAATTCCTACTTTTATCATAAAATTTTGACTTGCGTTTAGTAAAATTACGACTTTTATTACAATACTACATTTTTCTTGTGAAATTGTGTCATGACCTTTTTCTTGTGAAATTTCAACTCTTATTTTTCACTACAAACTTTTTTATATTTGCATAGTATGTATATATTATTAATGTTGTAAATACACATCTTTATATATCTAGAAAGGGTGGTCCTAAAGAGGTAGGCATTTTTCGGAGGTCTCAAGAAGGTAACAAATACAAGAATGTGTGTGTGTGTGCGTGTGTGTGTTCTTGTATTTCTACCCTTCTTGAGACATGAAGAAGGAAAAGTATCTTCCATATGAGGAGGTGTGAACAAGTGATGACATAAATCATGGTCCCAATAACATTGCATCTAATAGACAATGTCTCATTTGCACCCCTGCTGGTGACATCTATCAAAATGAGGGAGGTCCCAAAAAGGAGGGATTTTTCAAATTGACTGTGTGTCGCTTTTAAAAGTGCTCCCCCTCTTGTCAACATATGAAATTACAAGTGTGTGTAAAAATTTGAAGTGCTCCCCCTCTGGCCAAAATTAACAATAAAATAAACATGTATATAGAGACATACTGTATTAACTTGAAGTAAATAATGAAGATTAAAAACCAATTACAAACACAAAATTCAACAACAAAAAAATTTAACTAAAAGTATTTTTCTCACAATGTGTAGACTTTTTTTCTTATAAAATTGGGAACAATTTCTCATATTCTTTCGGTTTCTGTAATAATGCAATATTTACTCGTAAAATTCTTACTTTTTCATGTAAAATTCTGACTTTTTAATGCAAAACTGTGACATTTGTCATATAAAATTCTGACTTTTATCACAAAATTGCCAATGTTTTTGTTGTTCTTGTAAAATAGAGACATTTTTGAGAAAAATTATGACTTGTCATAATTTTGCCAAGTAAACTTCTGATTATTATTATATTGCCAACATTTTAAAGTTTTCTTATAAAATTGTGACTTTTGTCGAGTAAAATTAAGACTCTTTTCATAACATTGTCAAAATGTTAAGCTTTTCTTGTAAAACAGTGACTGTTATTGAGTAAAATTCCTACTTTTATCATAAAATTTTGACTTGCGTTTAGTAAAATTACGACTTTTATTAAAATACTACATTTTTCTTGTGAAATTGTGTCATGACCTTTTTCTTGTGAAATTCCAACTCTTATTTTTCACTACAAACTTTTTTATATTTGCATAGTATGTATATATTATTAATGTTGTAAATACACATCTTTATATATCTAGAAAGGGTGGTCCTAAAGAGGTAGGCATTTTTCGGAGGTCTCAAGAAGGTAACAAATACAAGAATGTGTGTGTGTGTGCGTGTGTGTGTGTTCTTGTATTTCTACCCTTCTTGAGACATGAAGAAGGAAAAGTATCTTCCATATGAGGAGGTGTGAACAAGTGATGACATAAATCATGGTCCCAATAACATTGCATCTAATAGACAATGTCTCATTTGCACCCCTGCTGGTGACATCTATCAATATGAGGGAGGTCCCAAAAAGGAGGGATTTTTCAAATTGACTGTGTGTCGCTTTTAAAAGTGCTCCCCCTCTTGTCAACATATGAAATTACAAGTGTGTGTAAAAATTTGAAGTGCTCCCCCTCTGGTCAACATATTTAATAACGATTGGCAACACTAAATGGTCCCTAGTGTGTGAATGTGAGTGTGAATGTTGTCTGTCTATCTGTTTTGGCCCTGCGATGAGGTGGGGACTTGTCCAGGGTGTACTCCGCCTTCCGCCTGAATGCAGCTGAGATAGGCTCCAGCACCCCCCGCGACCCCAAAAGGGACAAGCGGTAGAAAATGGATGGAACACGTGTGTGTAAGACATTGAAATGCGCCCCCTTTGGCCAAAATTAATACAAATAAATAAATATGTATATAGAGACACACTTAAAGGCCTACTGAAAGCCACTACTACCGACCACGCAGTCTGATAGTTTACATATCAATGATGAAATCTTAACATTGAAACACATGCCAATACGGCCGGGTTAACTTATAAAGTGCAATTTTAAAATTCCCGCCACACTTCCGGTTGAAAAACTCCTTTGGATATGACTCATGCGTGTGACGTCACAGAATCAACGGAAGTGGTTGGACCCCGTCGAACCCGATACAGAAATCTCTTGTTTTCTTCGACAAAATTCCACAGTATTCTGGACATCTGTGTTGGTGAATCTTTTGCAATTTGTTTAATGAACAATGGAGGCAGCAAAGAATAACGTTTTAGGTGGGATCGATCGGTGTATTAGCCGCTAAGTACAATACTTACAGCAACACAACAAGGACTACTTACTACGCCTAGCCGATGCTTTCCGCCAAACCCACGGATGAAGTCCTTCGTCGCGCCGTCGATCGCTGGAATGCAGGTGAGCACGGCTGTTGATGGGAAGATGAGGGCTGGCTGGCGTAGGTGGAGCGCTAATGTTTTTATTATAGTTCTGTGAGGTTTCAGGCACAACACCGGTTGCTAAGTTGCTAAATTAGCCTTAGCGTCGTTAGCAACAGCATTGTTAAGCCTTACCAGGCTGAGAATTTTTAACCGTGTAGTTACATGTACATGGGATCCATCTCAGTGGCCTAGTGGTTAGAGTGTCCGCCCTGAGATCGGTAGGTTGGAGTTCAAATCCCAGCCGAGTCGTACCAAAGACTATAAAAATGGGACCCATAACCTCCCTGCTTGGCACTCAGCAACAAAGGGTTGGAGTTGGGGGTTAAATCACCAAAATCATATGCTATTCCCGTTTAAATAAAAAAAAATCATTTCAGTAGGCCTTTAAATAACTTGAAGTAAATAATGAAAATTAAAAACCAATTGCAAACAAAAAATACATTTTTGGGGAAATTAACTAAAAGCAGTCTTTTTTTCACCATATGTCGACTTTTTTCTTATAAAATTGGGAACAATTTATCATATTCTTTCTGTTTCTGAAATATCGCAATATTTTCTTGTAAAATGAATACTTTTTTATGTAAAATGATTACTCTTTACTGCAAAATGGTGACATTAGTCATATACAATTCTGACTTGAATCACACTATTGCCAATGTTTTTGTTGTTCTTGTAAAATTGCCAAGTACAATTCATATTATTATAATATTGCCAACATTTTTGAGTTTTCTTATAAAATTTTGACTTTTGTCAAGTAAAATTACGACTTTTCATAAAATAGCCAGAATTTTAAGCTTTTCTTGTAAAATTGCGTCTTTATTGAGTAAAATTCCAACGTTTATCATAACGTTGCACAAATGTTCAGTTTTTCTTGTAAAATTTTGACTTGCGCTGAGTAAAATTACGATTTATAATACTGCCAAAATTCTATGTTTTTCTTCTGAAGTTCCAGCACATTTTTCACAACAAGCTTTTTTATATTTGCATAGTATGTATATATTATTAATGTTGTAAATACACATCTTTATATATCCAGAAAGGGTGGTCCTAAAGAAGTAGGCATTTTTTGTATGTCTCAAGAAGGTAACAAATACAATAATTTGTGTGTGTGTGCGTGCGTGTGTGCGTATTATAAAATTGGCCAGGTGTAGGTCACATCTGAGAGTGTAAATACACTACATACTAAATACTAAATACTGTCACCCTCTATCAATATTAGCTTGCTGGCGTGTATACACAACAATAACAAAATGTTGTATTATCATGACGAGTGCAAGACAAGCAGATGAACATGAAATAATTTTTCTTCTGTCACTCTTGTCTGTTGTTTGGTTGATCTCATGTCACAGTTTGGACTGAGTTTATGTGTATACAAGCAATGTTAATTAAAGCTTATGTTGGTTTGAGACGGTCTGTTTAGTTTTGGGTGGGCTGGGGGTTGTTATTGCTCGGGCTTGGATTTAGGGTCAGGTTTGTGGAAAATGGTTGTTGTGACAGGTTACGTCAATGGGAAAGGGTTATGAGGGATATGTAGACACAGAGCGCCAATAAGCATGGGAACATTGTTATGGTGGCTTCCCCTGAATCTCAAATGATTCAAATATTGTGCAAAATTGTTGATGTCTTTAAAGAAATGTGCGGTTTATTTTGGAATTTTACCCGAGATCACACGTCTATACCCTTATTCGTGTGTTCGACACATTGCTAGCAGTTTTTCAGTAACAACACAAGGAAAGCGTCTAAAAAAAAACTCGGACAAACATTTTATGTACCGTATTTTCCAGGCTATAGCGAGCACCGGTATTTAAGCCACACCCACAAAATTTTAGAAGAAATAAATATGTTAACGTATATTAGTCGCACCGGACTATAAGCTGCAGATAAATACCTGTACGAAATATTTTGTGATTGTTAATTGTTTCCAAACGGTGCCTGTCACACACCAGGTAAAACGGCTGATCAATCAAAACAGAAGTCATTTTTATGGACCAAATGGCTGCAGAAGCTGGCTCTCTAATTAGCTAAACAGACTCAATAACTCCATGGTGACGTATTGGTGAATTTACCAAACCGAAACAATACAAAAAGAAAGCCGTAAGTTATAATACAAACCCCGTTTCCATATGAGTTGGGAAATTGTGTTGGATGTAAATATAAACGGAATACAATGATTTGCAAATCATTTTCAACCCATATTCAGTTGAATATGCTACAAAGACAACATATTTGATGTTCAAACTGATAAACATTTTTTTTTTGTTGCAAATAATCATTTATTTTAGAATTTGATGCCAGCAACACGTGACAAAGAAGTTGGGAAAGGTGGCAATAAATACCGATAAAGTTGAGGAATGCTCATCAAAGACTTATTTGGAACATCCCACAGGTGAACAGGCAAATTGGAAACAGGTGGGTGCCATGATTGGGTATAAAAGTAGATTCCATGAAATGCTCAGTCATTCACAAACAAGGTTGGGGTGAGGGTCACCACTTTGTCAACAAATGCGTGAGCAAATTGTTGAACAGTTTAAGAAAAACCTTTCTCAACCAGCTATTGCAAGGAATTTAGGGATTTCACCGTCTACGGTCCGTAATATCATCAAAGGGTTCAGAGAATCTGGAGAAATCACTGCACGTAAGCAGCTAAGCCTGTGACCTTCGATCCCTCAGGCTGTACTGCATCACCAAGCGACATCAGTGTGTAAATGATATCACCACAAGGGCTCAGGAACACCTCAGAAACCCACTGTCAGTAACTACAGTTGGTCGCTACATCTGTAAGTGCAAGTTAAAACTCTCCTATGCCAGGCGAAAACCGTTTATCAACAACACCCAGAAACGCTGTCGGCTTCGCTGGGCCTGAGCTCATCTAAGATGGACTGATACAAAGTGGAAAAATGTTCTGTGATCTGACGAGTCCACATTTCAAATTGTTTTTGGAAACTGTGGACGTCGTGTCCTCCGGACCAAAGAGGAAAAGAACCATCCGGATTGTTATAGGCGCAAAGTTGAAAAGCCAGCATCTGTGATGGTATGGGGGTGTATTAGTGCCCAAGACATGGGTAACTTACACATCTGTGAAGGCGCCATTAATGCTGAAATGTACATACAGGTTTTGGAGCAACATATGTTGCCATCCAAGCAACGTTACCATGGACGCCCCTGCTTATTTCTGCAAGACAATGCCAAGCCACGTGTTACATCAACGTGGCTTCATAGTAAAAGAGTGCGGGTACTAGACTGGCCTGCCTGTAGTCCAGACCTGTCTCCCATTGAAAATGTGTGGCGCATTATGACGCCTAAAATACCACAACGGAGACCCCCGGACTGTTGAACAACTTAAGCTGTACATCAAGCAAGAATGGGAAAGAATTCCACCTGAGAAGCTTAAAAAATGTGTCTCCTCAGTTCCCAAACGTTTACTGATTGTTGTTAAAAGGAAAGGCCATGTAACACAGTGGTGAACATGCCCTTTCCCAACTACTTTGGCACGTGTTGCAGCCATGAAATTCTAAGTTAATTATTATTTGCAAAAAAAAAATAAAGTTTATGAGTTTGAACATCAAATATCTTGTCTTTGTAGTGCATTCAATTGAATACGGGTTGAAAATGATTTGCAAATCATTGAATTCCGTTTATATTTACATCCAACACAATTTCCCAACTCATATGGAAACGGGGTTTGTATAACGCAGACACTTGTAAACTTTTTTGCATATTCACTAATGCTAACGATACTAGCTTGATTAAATTACAATAGCACATACAAATACGCACAAAAACACTCCAACAGACATCACACATGGGACGGTTTAGTAAGTATGAATTGTTGTAGTTATATTGTAAAACTTACAAACGTTCCTCGGTGTGATGAATGAAGAATCCCTTCGAGCAGAAATGCTACAGACGGTTATACATCCGGTTTATGGCACGAAAGAGGACGTACATTTTCAACCAGCAGCACCTGCAGTGATCAAACTCGTCCAAAAGTTGGCGCTAAAGTACATACAATAAAACCCCTTTTCAGTGTCTCTGTGTGTGTCGTATAAAAATTATTTTCAATCCGGCCCGCCGGGCGTTGTACATCATTTTTTTTTAGACCTTTAACACCAAAACTGTATTTGCCATTATGATTTGCAGTGATGTTTTTAAATGAGCGTAAGTTTTGAACTATACAAAGTATTTCAATGGTTGAAATCTGCGCTTTTGGGTGTTATAGGAGTTATTAGGGTAATCTAGGTCAAGCACATGTGTCAGGAACAGATGCGGAAGCAGATTTTTACCTCATAATATATCATATTGTAGGTGTTTATTACACCTTGCATTCATATTTTGCTGTTTGTTACATTTTTGTTGTGTTTTGCTTGATTGTAAAAGATACACAACTATGGAGGAGCTGGTCTGAGAAGTAAAAGATGTCCATATGTTGTTAATATTCAGTGTTTTATTGTTCATAGATAATATTGTAAATCCCACGTAAAAGAGGAGCAATGTTCATATGTTGTTAATATTCAGTGTTTTATCGTTAATAGTTAATATTGTACATCCTACACAAAAGAGGAGCGATGTTCATATGTTGTTAATATTCAGTGTTTTATCTTTCATAATAATATTGTACATCCCACACAAAAGATGAGCGATGTTCATATGTTGTTAATTTTCAGTGTTTTATTGTTCATAGTTAATATTGTAAATCACACTTTCTTTATTTTCATGTACATTTTGGGGTCCCATTC
Organism: Entelurus aequoreus; assembly: GCF_033978785.1. Taxonomy (NCBI): domain Eukaryota; kingdom Metazoa; phylum Chordata; class Actinopteri; order Syngnathiformes; family Syngnathidae; genus Entelurus; species Entelurus aequoreus. The sequence continues at coordinate 21,003,995 of NC_084740.1, forward strand.
AGTAAAAAAAACCCTGTAAAATTCCATTCCGTTTTTTTTTTAGGTGGTCTGTCATATCTTTTTTAGAACTCTATCGGACATTGTGACTTTTGGTATTAGTGTTCCTGAATAAAAGGGAGCCAAACACACATACTGTACAGCAGGTTTTTACAGCTAAATGTGTACATACCATTTACACACACATACACATTGGCCTCCCAGGCACATTTGTTCTCTCAATGTGGCCCCCCGAGTCAAAATATTTGCCCAGCTCTTTAATAGTGCGGCATAGCTCGGTTGGTAGCGTGGCCGTGCCGGCAACTTGAGGGTTCCAGGTTCGATCCCCACTTCCACCATCCTAGTCACTGCTGTTGTGTCCTTGGGCAAGACACTTTACACACCTGCTCCCAGTGCCACCCACACTGGTTTAAATGGAACTTAGATATTGGGTTTCACTATGTAAAGCAGGGGTCCCCAAACTACGGCCCGCGGGCCGGATACGGCCCCCCAGGGTCCAAAATCCGGCCTGTGGGAAGTCACAAGTTTAAAAAAAAAATATATATATATATTTTTTAAAAATTTTTTTAATTTTTTTTTAAATTTTTTTAAATTTTTTTAAATTTTTAAATTTGTCCTTACTAGTCCTTTTTCTACCGTCTCCCAGCCACTCAGGCAAATCATATTGTCTAAAAATGCATTTTACCATTGATAACGTGACATGCAGCAAGTGCGCTCTTTAAGTCAATTAGTGCGCGAGGAATATATATGTATGAATACATATATATATATATATATATATATATACATATATATATATATATATATATATATATATATATATATATATATATATATATATATATATATATATATACACACACACACACATATAGACACACATATAGACACATATGCGTATATACACATATATACACATACAGTATATATACACATATATACACATAAACATATATATATACATGGACATATACATAGACATATACATATATACACACACATATATACACATTTACATATTCAAATATACACACACACACATTTACATATAATATATATATATATATATATATATACACACACACACATATATATATACAGTGCAGCCCCCAGCCAAATTGTTTTACCCCAATGCGGCCCCGGAGTCAAAAAGTTTGGGGACCCCTTATGTAAAGCGCTTTGAGTCACTAGTGAAAAGTGCTATATAAATATAATTCACTTCACTTCAATAGATTCAATAGAAATGTTGCTTTGATTCATTACTGCCACCTACAGGACTGGAGTGCTCAGCATGTCATACATTTTTCGATGTAAGCTCACTGTTCCATGTTGTCCCCATTTAAAAAATCCATTTGAGATGAGCAGAAGACCGCAATTTAACCTCCGTCGTTTCCCATCTCTTAACTTAAACACACTTTTCCTCTGTGTATGTTGTGAGTGATGAGAACCTGGTGCATGCAGCAGATGATTGCTTTTATCACTGTTTGCTCAGGAACCACAGCAGCAGAAAATAATGAAAGCCACTGAGAAGCTTCCGCATACCACTTCACTGCTGCACCGTTTACACACCTGCGCTTAGTGGCAACACACACACACATGCGCAGGTCCAGTAATTGATTGACATTTTTTTTGTTTCTCACAGCGGTAAAGCGATGCGACCGAAGCCCATGTGGACGAGGCGCAACGTGTCAGGAGGCTCCGGGAGGTTACCGCTGCCTCTGCCCGCCTGGATGGAGCGGCAGGACCTGCCAGCTGGGTCAGTAGGTCAAGATGAGCTCTATGTGAAGCCCAAGTGTGTAGTGAAAACTCCCCGTGCGTGTCTGACGTCGTGACAGTAAAACAGGATGTGATAAAAAAAAAAGAAAAGAAGAAGAATAAATTATGTAATATAAGGAAATAGAATAAATGAAATTAATGAATGAAATAAGTCTATCTGTGTTGGCCCTGCGATGAGGTGGCGACTTGTCCAGGGTGTACCCCGCCTTCCGCCTGATTGTAGCTGAGATAGGCTCCAGCGCCCCCCGCGACCCCAAAGGGAATAAGCGGTAGAAAATGGATGGATGGAAAAGTTTATTTGGGTCATATAATCAACCATCAACCATTTTTGTGTGACCAGTTTAACAGCACAGATTATACATATTTAACAATCATACACATTTACACACAAAAAGAAAAGAAAAAGAATGACCAAAAAAATGAAAAAGCTGAAGCCAAAGCTTATATTTGCCTATCCTATACCTTCACTGAAAATTAGATTACCTGGAACATCAACGTTCAAAAAATCAATGGGATGAAAGTAGAGATGTTCGATAATGTCTTTTTTGCCGATATCCAAAATACTGATATTGTCCAACTCTTAATTACCGATTCCGATATCAAACGATATACAGTCGTGGAATTAACACATTATTATGCCTAATTTTGTTGTTATGCCCCGCTGGATGCATTAAACAATGTAACAAGGTTTACCAAAATAAATCAACTCAAGTTATGGAAAAAAAATGCCGACATGGCACTGCCATATTTTTTTTATTATTGAAGTCACAAAGTGCATTCTTTTTTTTAACATGCCTCAAAACAGCAGCTTGGAATTTGGGACATGCTCTCCCTGAGAGAGCATGAGGAGGTTGAGGTGGGCGGTGTTGGAGAGGGGAGGGCGGGGGGGTTGAGGTTGGGGTCGGGGGGTTGTATATTGTAGCGTCCCGGAAGAGTTAGGTTAGTGCTGCAAGGGGTTCTGGGTATTTGTTCTGTTGTGTTTATGTTGTGTTACGGTGCTGATGTTCTCCCGAAATGTGTTTGTCATTCTTGTTTGGTGTGGGTTCACAGTGTGGCGCATATTTGTAACAGTGTTAAAGTTGTTTATACAGTCACCCTCAGTGTGACCTGTATGGCTGTTGACCAAGTATGCATTGCATTCACTTGTGTGTGTGTGTGAAAAGTCGTAGATATTATGTGATTGGGCCGGCACGCAAAGGCAGTGCCTTTAAGGTTTATTGGCGCTCTGTACTTCTCCCTACGTCCGTGTACACAGCGGCGTTTTTAAAAGTCATAAATTGTCTTTTTGAAACCGATACCGATAATTTCCGATATCACATTTTAAAGCATTTATCGGCCGATAATATCGGCAGTCCGATATTATCGGACATCTCTAGATGAAAGTAATTGTTTCTATATTTTATAATTTTCAATTATTTCACCTTTCAAGGCTTTCTTAAAAACAAAGAACTACATGTCTTCAACTCAATCCACCATTTAACTCTTAAAACTGAAATACATTTGTATTTTATATTCCTTCTTACTTTACCCATTTCAAAAATCAATATCCCCCGTAATTTATAGTTTTCTCCTCTTAATTTAATTAACCTAAGAATACAAGCTGGAAGGCTGTTGTTCTTTGCTCCAAACATAATTTCCATTGCTTTTAAAAACACAATATCTGAAAATTGTAGCACATTAGAACTTATAAATAATGGATTGGTATGTTCATAGTAGCACGCTTTGTGTATTATTCCAATGACCCTTTTTTGAAGTTTAATTATTGGCTCTATGTTTGTTTTATAAACATTTCCCCAAACTTCAACACAATATGTTAAATATGGAAAAACAAAAGTATAATATAACACATTTCTTATTCAACATGTGTCTTACTTTATAAAGTATAGCAACACATTTTGATATTTTTCCCTTTATATATTCAATATGCGGTTTCCAACATAATTTATGATCAATTATTATTCCCAAGAATTTAGTTCCATATACTCTGTCAATTCCCACTTGATTTAATTTTGCTTCACAATTTGTCCTTGCACCACTAAACACCATCATTTTTTATCATTTAATGATAACTTATTAATAATTTTTTTAACTGAATCAACTCAACCTCTATTATCCTCAACACTTCCTTCAAGTCTTCTCCTGAACAATATACATTTTTATCATCTGCAAACATAATACATTTCAATTTATTAGATACTGAACAAATATCATTTAAATAAAGTACAAATAACTTAGGTCCCAATACTGAGCCTTGTGGAACCCCACAAGTTATTCTTCTTGGCTGTGATTTAGTCTTATTCATTTTCCACATATTGAGATCTATTACTTAAATAACTACTTAACCACTGTTGTGAAAAAAGTCTTATGCCATAGTTTTACCATTTTTACAGAAGCAAGGAATGATGGATTGTGTCAAAAGCTTTACATAAGTCAATAAATACTCCAACGGTGTGTTGCTTTTTTTCTATGATGTGAATGACAATATATGCTTTATTTTTCTAAATCAGGTGCCTCAAATTCAATTTACCATGCGTGAAGCTTCTCAAATGTCTTTAATTTATTTATTTTTTAACACAAAAAAGGATGAAAACATAAATAAATAAATTATTATGCGTCACAGTTACCTGATACATGAAACGTGACCAATTGGGGGGGAGGGGGGCAATATCCACCTCAGCTGCCAGAGTGTTAAATATCTTAAAACCTGTTTTGTGGCGAATGCAATTGGACCACAGCATCAGTTGCGATGTAGAGTGGGGCTTTCCATCATTTTCAGCAGACTGCATTGCAACATTATTAATCCCCCCGGCCCCTATCTTCCTCTCACACAGGATCCACCTAGGGAAGATGTCATATGAATCTCTTCCTTACAATAATCACATTAATAGTTAATTATAACAACAATTACATTAATAGTTGGGGACTGCTGTTGTCAAGGAAACAGTGGGAATGAATAATCGGTAATAGACACAATAATAAGGGCAGGATTATTGCGCTCGGTTATTTTTTCCTCTTTTCCGGGCATGCTGTACTGTGCAAATGTGCACATGATGTTTCTTAATGCAACTTGTTAAGCATGTCTGCAACAAAACAAACATACTAAAACCACTGCAGTGATAATTTTGTTGGCCAAGTTTTTAAAATATAGAATATAATAATATGAATTTCCGCTATCCGCTTGGAATGAAAACAACTCTCCTCAAATTCCAGTTTCAAATTTGTCATTTCTTTGATAATGCTAATTCTAAACGAGTGGTGCAATGGTAGCGACGCCTGCATTTCGATGAGTGAAATGTCAATTTAAAGAAACAAACAGATCATTCTGCCACAGAGCCTTCCGGGCTGCACCTCCACTATCTTTGCGCTGCATTCATTCAAACTGACCAGCGTGTTCCTCCAGGCATAATGTGACAGATCGTTGTCAGAGAAGAAGATCTCGTCCACAGTCAGGCCGCGTACACACGCTGCGTAGACTCGTACACACGCCTGGGGATTGTATGGTAGAAATAAAGAGCCATATTTCCCCATGATTCCCCCTGTGCTACAGTGATACATAACACTTGATCATCCCCTGTAGCTTTCTAGCACGCTGTGTAGTACACCACACACACACACACACACACACACACACACACACACACACACACACACACACACACACACACACACACACACACACACACACACACACACACACACACACACACACACACACACACACACACACACACTGCTTCCAAAGGCAGGCCATAAACAACCTGACCTCAGACTGCAGGTTGACCACTGGCATTGCCATATGGTCAAAACATGATGGAGCACCAGCCATTGACATATACACTATATTGCCAAAAGTATTTGGCCACCCATCCAAATGATGAGAATCAGGTGTCCTAATCACTTGGCCCGGCCACAGGTGTATAAAATCAAGCACTTAGGCATGGAGACTGTTTCTACAAACATTTGTGAAAGAATGGGCCGCTCTCAGTGATTTCCAGCGTGGAACTGTCATAGGATGCCGCCTGTGCAACAAATCCAGTCGTGGAATTTCCTCGCGCCTAAATATTCCAGAGGCAACTCTCGGCTTTATTATAAGAAAATGGAAGAGTTTAGGAACAACAGCAACTCAGTATTTATTTGGATTTTGACCAAAAAAGTTAGATAATATAATATTTGTTGCAATATTGGACACCATTTTTTTCCCCTGTCAAAATGAAAAAACAAAACAAAGTAACAGAAAGAAAAATTAAGGTATTTTATTGACAAATTATTTCCAGGCTTTTGCGGGCCATATAAAATGGCGTGGAGGGCCAGATCTGGCCCCCGGTCCTTGAGTTTGACACCTGTGGCTTAGCTTATTCACAGAAAAACAAAAGAAAAAAAACTATCTTACGATCCCACCTCTGTAGCTGCCTGGTTTAATTTAAAGATATGTAGCAAAGCCTACTCCATACTTATTTGTTTATTTTAAATATATATGGCCATAATTTGTGTTACCGTTATTCCATTTACGGTAATACACCGTAAAAACATCAACCGTGGATTTTACAGTAAAACAAAACAAAACTGACATTCAGTCGACAGAATTTTACTGTAAAAAAAACAAACTTTGGTTGTTTTTTTTCCAACATACAGTCACATGCTGTAAAAACCTCTGTAAATTTTACAGTAAAATCTATTGGTCACTTTTAAAGTGTACAATTTGATGGATAACTTGCTTCAAAATCATAGGTTAAGCAGATATTTAAGTATTTATTTTATTTTTTGATAAAAAAGTTATATAATTTAATATTTGTTGCAATATTGGACACTATATGTTTTTCCTGTCGACAAGGGAAAAAAAACCTAATACCTTTTAGTAAGAAAGTAAAGAAATAAATTATAAGGTATTTTATTGACACATATTATTTCTAGGCTTTTGCGGGCCATATAAAATGACGTGGAGGGCCGGGCCTTGAGTTTGGCACATGTGGCTTAGCTTATTCACAGAAAAACAAAATAAAAAAACAATCTTACAATCCCACCTCTGTAGCTGCCTGGTTTTATTTCAAGACGTGTAGCAAAGCCTACTACATGTTCATTTTAAATATACTTTTACACCTCATGAAGTGGTGGCCATATTTAAAATTTTTTTTTAGCAATTCAGCTGCCAGTTTTTAATCATAGTAAAATGTGTTACCGTTATTCCATTTACAGTAATACACTGTAAATACATCAACCGTGGATTTTATGGTAAAAAAAAACAACTGACAGCTCAGTCGACAGAATTTTACTGTAAAAAAAACAAACTTTGGTTGTTGTTTTTTCAACATACAGTCACATGCTGTAAAAACCTCCATACATTTTCCAGTAAAATCAATTGGTCACTTTTATAGTGTACACTTCGATGGATAACTTGCTTCAAAATCATAAGTTGAGCAGATATTTAAAGACCTACTGAAACCCACTACTACCGACCACGCAGTCTGATAGTTTATATATCAATGATGAAATCTTAACATTGCAACACATGCCAATACGGCCGGGTTAACTTATAAAGTGCAATTTTAAATTTCCCGCCACACTTCCGGTTGAAAACGTCTATGTATGATGACGTATGCGTGTGACGTCACGGCGGCAACGGAAGTATTGGTACCCAATGTGTCACCATTCAAAAAGCTCTGTTTTCATCGAAAAATTCCACAGTATTCTGGACATCTGTGTTGGTGAATCTTTTGCAATTAGTTTAATGAACAATGGAGACTGCAAAGAAGAAAGCTGCAGGTGCGATCGGTGTATTAGCGGCGGACTACAGCAACACAACCAGGAGGACTTTGAGATGGATAGCAAACGCGCTACCGTGAGTACAGCTTTGGCTTCCAAACATTTGATCGCTTGCCCGTACGTGCGTGTCGCTATGTGCATGTCACGTACGTAACTTTGGGGAAATATATGTTTCTTGCCGACTCTGATGGCGGCCGGGGTGTCGTCGAAAGCTACAACGCCCGCCGCCGCCGCTCCGTAGCTAAGTTAGCTTCAATGGCGTCGTTAGCAACAGCATTGTTAAGCTTCGCCAAGCTGGAAATTATTAACCGTGTATTTACATGTCCACGGTTTAATAGTATTGTTGATCTTCTGTCTATCCTTCCAGTCAGGGGTTTATTTCTTTTGTTTCTATCTGCATTTGAGCCCGATGCTATCACGTTAGCTCCGTAGCTAAAGAGCTTCACCGATGTATTGTCGTGGAGATAAAAGTCACTGTGAATGTACATTTCGCGTTCTCGACTCTCATTTTCAAGAGGATATAGTATCCGAGGTGGTTTAAAATACAAATCTGTGATCCACAATAGAAAAAGGAGAAAGTGTGGAATCCAATGAACCCTTGTACCTAAGTTACGGTCAGAGCGAAAAAAAGATACGTCCTGCACTGCACTCTAGTCCTTCACTCTCACGTTCCTCATCCACGAATCTTTCATCCTCGCTCAAATTAATGGGGTAATCGTCGCTTTCTCGGTCCGAATCGCTCTCGCTGCTGGTGTAAACAATGGGGAAATGTGAGGAGCCTTTCAACCTGTGACGTCACGCTACTTCCGGTACAGGCAAGGCATTTTTTTTATGAACGACCAAAAGTTGCGAACTTTATCGTCAATGTTCTCTACTAAATCCTTTCAGCAAAAATATGGCAATATCGCGAAATGATCAAGTATGACACATAGAATGGATCTGCTATCCCCGTTTAAATAAAAACATGTCGTTTCAGTAGGCCTTTAAATCACCAAAAATGATTCCCGGGCGCGACCACCGCTACTGCCCACTGCTCCCCTCACCTCCCAGGGGGTGATCAAGGGTGATGGGTCAAATGCAGAGAATATTTTCGCCACACCTAGCGTGTGTGTGACAATCATTGGTACTTTAACTTTAACTTTTAAAGCCCACTCTTGTGAAAGGCAATTATCTGCATCACATATCACACAAATGACATTGCAGTGGTTGGGAAAGTAGCATGCTTAGATTGCTCCTAATTGGCTGCCTACTTGTTCTTTATTCATTCTCTCTCTAGTCCGCCTCCACTGATGTCAGTGTCAAACCCCCCCAGGTTTCATTACTGCTGATAAGCTCTCTCTCTCTCTCTTTCACAGACACACGTTTCAAAACATCTGATAGTGATCTAACCTTTTCTTGATAATGGATTATTATGACAGTTACTCCTTTTGTCCTTTCAGACACAGATGAGTGTGAGAGGAACATATGCATTCACGCTCGTTCTTGCCGGAATCTAATCGGAGGATACCTGTGTGACTGCCTTCCTGAATGGGCGGGGCCAAACTGTGACATCAGTGAGTGTGTTTCTTCGATGTCATCCATTGCCTCGTTTAATGCAAATGACACACGTGCATTGTCAGAATGACGGTTGTGTGTTTTCTGCCGGATTAGGGAACGGCAGCTGTCAGGGGTGGTGCCTCAATGGTGGACGTTGTGAGGTGAGCTGCGCACGCCCCAGCTGCTTGCTTTTTGTCTTTGACTGCCGCTTCATTTGCATGCATTTCCATAAATGACTCTTAAATTAGTCTCTGTGATGTCGCCTCGTCGTGGCCTGGTGTCAATTGTCCCGCGCCAGGACCAGATTTTAGGGCCCAGATGTTCGTGCCCGTCCGGTTTCTCAGGAAGGCGTTGCCAAATCCAGCACGACCCGTGTGACAGCGACCCCTGTCTGCACGGAGGGCGGTGCGTGGGGAAGGATGAATGGACCACCACCTGCGACTGTCCTTTTGGATATTCTGGAATCTTCTGTGAGGTTGGTAGAGTGCCTAGGACTAAAAATCCAGCGTTATTTATGTCATGTTTTCCCCCCCTCAACATTTCTCATCTAAAAGAGATCACACCGTCAATACTCTAATTATAGCAGCGTTGATTTACCTTAACTGCAAAGAGAATAGGGCGTTAATAATAATAATAGATTTTATTTGTAAAAGCACTTTGCATTGAATAAACAATCTCAAAGTGCTAGAGTGCATTTAAAAAAAAACCCAACAACAAATAGCTGCCCCCAACGAGTAAGATAAATAGTCAATTAACTTAAAGTTAAAGTACCAATGATTGTCACACACACTCACGTCACACACACACCAGGTGTGGTGTGGCGAAATTCATCCATCCATCCATCTTATTCTGCTTATCCGAGGTCGGGTCGCGGGCGCAGCAGCCTAAGCAGAGAAGCCCAGACTTTCCTCTCCACAGCCACTTCGTCTAGTCGATACTACTATGATTACATCGATATTTTTCGGCATCACAACAGCTTCTTTCGTTTAAAAAAAAAATTGTATTATGTTTATAAAATCAGTAAATACGTCCCTGGACACATGAGGACTTTGAATATGACCAATGTATGATCCTGTAACTACTTGGTATCGGATTGATACCTAAATGTGTGGTATTATCCAAAACTAATGTTAAGTATCAAAGAAGAGAAGAATAAGTGATTATTACTTTTTAACAGAAGTGTAGATAGAACATGTTAAAAGAGAAAGTAAGCAGATATTAACAGCAAATGAACAAGTAGATTAATAATTCATTTTCTACCGCTTGTCCTTAAAAGTTATGACCAGATAGTAGGTAGATAAATGACACAATATGTTACTGCATCTATCAGCAGACTAATTAGGAGTCTTTGTTTGTTTACTTACTAATAAAAGACAAGTTGTCTAGTATGTTCACTATTTTATTTAAGGACTAAATTACAGTAATAAACATATGTTTCATGTACCCTAAGATTTTTTTTGTTAAAATAAAGCTAATAATCCCCTTCATTTAGAAAAGTATCGAAATAATTTTGGCACCGGCACAACACTAATACTTACAGTACATACACTTTGTAGGGCGCAACATAAACCTGGATTGGCACATTCAGCTTCATGGCAAAGGCTACTTCCTAGCTAGGCAATACTTTGCGGTCTATAGACTCAGAAATGTAATAAAAAAACAAAATCTAACAACTTTTTAGCACAGTTATCATAATTAACTAGTTTGTAAATGTTACAATACAAAATGAGATTGATAGGTTAAACAATTAACATTTATTAACGCATGCAAAAGTACAGAAAATTGGTTCCCTTGAGTATCAGTATTGATTCCCAGGTACCGGGAACTGCATGAGGTGCACTTCAAACAGCTGAAAAATGCCACAAACATTTTAAAACACATGCAGATAAAGCCGCTGAATGCAAACTTCACATGCAGATACTGACATCTTGTGGTGTTAATTAAAACTACAAGTTGCTTACAGCCACATTTAGTGTACTTACTCACTCTCGGGCCCATTTAGTGTGGCCCCCAGGTGCATGTCTTAATGGGACATAAATAAAGAAATAGATCATCAAATAATCTCTTAAATGTGTGATTAATTACTATGATTGGAATTCAATTATCATTGGAATTAAACTGCAACTATGCTGCAGCCGTTACATATACTGTTATATTGTACATGGTAATTGTTTTATATTGTATATATGATATAAAAATATGGTATAATATATCAGTATATATCATCTACTGTATATATAATATGCAAATATTACATATATGTGATATTTTATATTGCTACTACTAGAGATGTCCGATAATATCGGCCTGCCGATATTATCGGCTGATAAATGCTTTAAAATGTAATATCGGAAATGATCGGTATCGTTTTTTTTTATTATCGGTATCGGGTTTTTTATTTTTTATTTTTATTTTTTATTTTTATTAAATCAACATAAAAAACACAAGGTACACTTACAATTAGTGCACCAACCCAAAAAAACTCCCTCCCCCATTTACACTCATTCACACAAAAGGGTTGTTTCTTTCTGTTATTAATATTCTGGTTCCTACATTATATATTGTCGTAGAATTTCTGACCTTTTGACCTATATTACTTGTCTATTAAGAATGTCCGCTCATTTTCAATTCTCTTCTATTTTGTGCCATTGAATGGACCAGTTGTGGGACAAAGGTGAATATGGAGTTATGCCAACCTGTCTACAGAATGTTTAGATTTTCCAAATATGACTAAGAGATACAAGGTTGTTTTGGAACAGACAAACCAAAACAAAACAATCATGACGCACTAGATAAAAACAGTGACGCACGAGATAAAAAACAGTGACGCACAAGAGACATATAAAAAATGGCAGAAGACCGGAACTCGAGAGTGATTTTGGCTTGTGTGTGTCTTGTGTGCTCTGGAGTACATTGTGTCTGCTTGCACGGACAACTTAATTCAACCTGCACTTCTGATAATGGGTAAATAAATTTGTTGTACTAAACTACTTTTGTTGCCTGCTTAAGCTTCGGACAATCCACTACACAAATTGGCGTCACAAACAGGATCCTCATTCGTAAAAACAACCAAGATTTTAACAGCCATACCTCACAATTTACAACAAAAATACTCTCATGGATAAATATAATACACATTAAGTTGATGTGTCAACATAATGCCCCTCTTAGTGACCGTGTGAGCAGCCTTGATTGCTCCAAAGCCACGTTTTAACTTCAAATTTTCTATTCCTTTTGTTATAACGTGGAGAAGGCTAATTGGTCTGTACTTGTTCTGGTCTTCTTTATTTCCTGCTTTATGGATTTAATTATAGTAGCAGTTTCTCGACGTGGTAGGGAAAGTGTTTTCCGTTATTAATTTATTTATCAATTGTTGTTATACGAGCAATAATACAATCCTTATATGTTTTTAGGAAGATAGTGTCCAACCCGTATATATATCTCTAGATCGTGAGTCTGATAATGCAGTGAAGATTTTGTTTAACTTTGTTTCATTTGTTAATTCTAAAATTAGTCCATCCTGAATAAATGACAATTATTTGCACTGATTTTGAGGGACTTTTTATTCAGGGTTTGTACAGACTGGATGAAATGTTCATTAAAATCATTACTTATGTCCAGACTGTCTGCGATAGTAGCGCCATTGATATTTAATGTTATAGTGTTGTTTCTTGTTTGCTCTCTTTCCGTAAGTTTGTATCTGGTTTTCCATAACTTTCTAATGTTCCCTTTTGCAGCTTTGATTAATTCTAAGTGAAAGTCAGCCTTAGACTTCCGCATAAACATTGTAACTTTGTTCCTCCAAACTTTTAAAATCAAACGATCTGTATTTAGACCTGTTTTAATTGCTCTTTTGAGAGCTGAGTCCCGATGTCTTTATTAGAATCCAAATTGTTTTATTAATCCAAGGTATTTTTATTTTAGCACTCTTCTTTCTGGTTTTGTATTAGTGTATTTACAGATGATCTCTTTGATTTTTGTCATCCCATTGTAATTCTAGTAGGGCTGCTTATCCTTTGTATCATTGTAGAAGCCGTTTATAATATCCTTAAGTTTCTTTCTACGCGTCTTATTTAACCAGTCCAGATTAACGTCCCCTATGACGTTACTTCTTTCATACTATGCTGTTTGAGGATGTCTGAAAATGAATCGAGAAAAATGTCTTTAGCTGTGGTCGGTCGGTATACTACAATTACCTTGAAATACATTTCTGAGGAAAATGTAATTTAAATTTTAACATACTCAAATTGATCTACTTTTAATGTTTTCCCTTTCATAAATCATAATTCCTCCCCCCTTTGTCACTCGATCTGTTTTTTCTGTAATGTTGTTCCCCGGGACATTAATTAGAACGAAAGGTGTTGTGGGTTTTAACCATGTCTCTGATAGACAAGGTATCCCAGATTATAGTCTGACATTAACTGCTGTATTTGTTCAGTATGTTTCCTGTGGTAGAAAGTTTAATGATGCGGACACGTTTGTTACTGAATACTTTCTACAGACTTCTGTCTCTCTGCGACTTTGTGTCTGTAATAAGCAACTATGAATATTTGATATGCTTAAATGTTATTTTAGCTCAGCTGTTGTGTAGCTGCTAGCTCCTTGTAGCCTACAGCAGGAATGTCCAAATTGCAGCCCATAGCTATGTTTTTAACAGACAACCGAAATAATTGAAAATGTGGTATTTGCGTATCGGTTCAATCAGCGGCAGCTACACCCTGTTTTATCATTTGACCTAAATTTTTGGTTTCGTAGGCAGGACAGAGAGCAAAGGAACAATGTGGGTCATTAGTTGTCCATCTTATACCATGCTAATTGTTGTAAGGATAGTTCACATGAGCGGCCATACCTTGAGTCCCACCATATATAAGAGTCAAAAGGCTCCTATTATGAGTCGTCTAATTGTTGATCATACACTTTGGCGGTTTGGGTGGCACGGCACACGGACGCACCTCAGTCAGCCAGTGCTAGGACAGTTGGAGCAGTCCCCGTCCTCCATTCGTTTCTGGGAGGCGTCTCCAGTAGTTGTCAGCTGATGTCGTGCTGTCAGGCAACATCAGGAAGTTCCTTCTGTGCAGTATTGAATGTCAGGGCACAGTTCGTAAGCAGGTCATTACAAGGTGTGTGCAGGTTGACCACAAAGGAATGCTTCAATGCTTGTGTTGAACATTGTTCGTTGACACTTATGTCCAGCAGGGGTCTGTTTGTATCCTGCTGTTCGTCCTGCTGTGGGCGTCCTCTGTCACACCTGTATTTTTTGTGAGCATGTTCTGGCTACAACTTTGGAGCTTGTCTTGTTCAGAGAAGTTGGCAGTCCCCCGGCTGCATAACAGTTTCCACCCTAGCTTGACCTAGGACAATTCCGTGACTACCACCCAAGTCCGTCTGTATGGTTTTACGTTTTGTTGAGGTTTTTTCCCTCCAGAATTTGGAACTCAAAACATGTACACCCATCGTTTTCATATCCTCTCGGTTAGTTCAATTTAGCATATCACGTTTTAAAATCACAGTCTTAACTATCCCATTAAATGTTAATCAATAACCCTAATTCAAAGATTATACGTACTACTTCATGTGTATTTAAGTACCCTTTTAATTCACTTAAAGATTATCCATAAGTTAATTTAAACTATCATTTGTTCCTCAATCCTATCCCAATATTCCCATAAATTAGAAAGGTGTTTCACAATAGTGGTTAAGTAGTTGTTTTGAGTAATAGATCTCAATATGGGGAAATTAATAAGACTAAATCACAGCCAGAAAGAGTCACTTGTGGGGTTCCACAAGCCTTGTTATTGGGACCTAAGCTATTTATACTTAATCTAAGTGATCTTTGTTCAGTATCTAATAAATTAAATGTATTACGTTTGCAGATAATACAAATGTATATTGTTCAGGAGAAGACTTGAAGAAATCGTTGAGGAAATCGAGGTCGCGTTGATTCACCTAAAAATTATTTCATATTAATAAGTAATCATTGAATGATAACAAAACTCAATTTGTGGTGTTTAGTGGTGCAAAGTCAAATTGTGAAACAAAAATTAAAGTTGAATCAAGTGGAAATTGACAGAGTATATGAACTACATTCTTGAGAATAGTAATTGATCATTAATATGTTGGAAGCCGCATATTGAACATATTAAAGAAAAATATCCAAATCTTTGCCATTCAGTATAAAGTAAAACACATGCTGAATAAGAAATGTCTGCATATGTTATCTCATTAATTTATTTTTCCATATGTAGTATTGTTTTGAAGTTTGGGGAAATGTTTATAGAAGAAATATAGACCCAATACTTAAAATTAAAAGGCTCATTTCAATAATACACAAAGCATGCTACTATAATCATACCAATCCATTTTTTACAAGTCATAATGTGTTTAATGTTCAGATAATCTATTTTTAAAACAATGGCAATTATGTTTCGAGTAAAGAACAACAGCCTTCCAGTTTGTATTCTTAGCTTATTTACATTATGAAGAGAAAACTATCATTTACGGGGGATATTGATTTTTGAAATAGGTCAAGTAAAATAAAAATAAAAACACAAATGTATTTCAGTTTTAGGAGTTAAATGATGTACCATCCTCAGTGATGAGCTGAACACATGTAGTTTTTTTTTATGGTTTTGGAGACCCTTGAAAAGTAAAAGTTTTTTGAACATTATAAAATATAGTAACAATTACTTTCATCTTTTAACGTTGATGTTCCAGGTAATTTAATGTTCAGTAAATGTATATCATAGGCCAATATAAGCTTTGGCTTCCGCCTATTCTTTTTTCGGTCATTCTTTTTCTTTTCTTCTCTGTGTGTAAATGTGTATGATTGTTAATATGTCTAATTTACTGTTAAACTGCTCACACAAATTGGTTGATGGTTGATTATATGACCAAAATAAACCTATTTCATCTTTTCATTCATTATCTATCACACTCATAGTTTTATTCCATTTTGCATGTAATTATTCCTATTGATTTCTTCCCATTTCACTCAAACAACTAAACAAACAAACAATTAAACAAACTTGCAGCTAACCACAATCAACAGCATACCATTTACGAATACCTTCATTTGTCACTTTCTCATCTTTTCTTCACTTTCGTTTTCCTTTACAAACAACATCCTGTATCCATCTCTTCCTTACACTTCACATAATGTTTCTATTTTCTGTTCTCCTAGAAACCATTCACATAACGTAAGGTTATAAACATCCTTTTCCCATATTTTCTCAAACCATCCTCTTCACCCTCAATCTTCCTTCACCTGCTCTCTCTTCCTCTCTCTCTCACCCTCTCTCCTTCTCTCACAATACAAACACAATAATCCAAAATAATCAGTCTTATAAAATAATTTTAGCTTTAGATATGATTTAGGGCAGTGTTTTTCAACCTTTTTTCCCAGTAAAATAAAGAAATAAAATACAGCATAATGTCATCATTTTCTGATTTATTTAATTGTATAACAGTGCACCATATTGCTCATTTGTTGTGGTCTTACTTGACTTATTTGGACCAAAAAAAAAAAAAAGAATAACTAAAACGTTTTAAAAATTAAACAAGTGATTAAATTATAATAAAGATTTCTATACATATAATCAATCACCAACCTTCTTTGGATATTGTAATAGAGATCCATCTGAGCTCGTGAACTTAATTCTAAATATTTATTTTGTTGAAGAATTATTCTTCTATAATTATATTTATAAAGGATTTTGAATTGTCGCTATTTTAAAATATTTAAAATCTCAGGTACCCCCCTCCTTTGAGAACTACTGATTTAGAATATAAATAATCCTTTGTCCCACACATTATTAGACTGTACAACTCCTCTTTGGGGGGGCTAGGATGACAGGGAATGCAAAACAATAACAGTACAATACTTTTTTATATCATGGTCGTTAATGCCTAGTTTCTCTTATTATATTCTTATTTTACTGTTCTCTTTTTATTCTCCTTGTAATATTTTTCTATTTTGTTTCCATTTATACCATTATTAGTTACTGTTTACTTTTTACTTCTTCTTCCTGAGGGAACTCTCCTGAAGGAATCAATAACATTTTATCTGTCTATCTATCTATTACTAACCCGAGCACAATTCATGACGTCATGCTCATCTTGCAGACAGTTATTTCCATTTAGTTTTATTCTCTACATGTAATTCTACATGCACCAATGTCACATAGAAATTTGCTTTCTTTGTTATTCATTTACATTATTATTTCTGGTTTACTTGCTGTCTGTTTACTTAAGTTCTCATATTTTGGTCTGTCTTCCTTCTGATTAGAATTTGTTTAACGCTTCTCTACGTTTTGTTTTGACTATGGCGCTGAGTGTTGGCGACTCTTATCTGTACTTCTTCAGACTCTGTTTCACAGTTTGCACAGATGCCCTAACCTGTTTTAGAATATAAATTTAACTTTTATTTTATTGTGTGTTTATTCCTAAAAAAAATTAAAATGTCAATGTATAATCAATTTATCTTTATCAAATTTAAATTCAATATTATTAATTTATTTGTTGTATAACTATTAATTCAAAGTTACAATGTGTCCTACTCTATGATGTGCGTGTGTTTGTCTCAACTTCCACACAGGAACTGGATGGATCGGATAAGCAACAGGGCTGTTCAATACAGTATATTACACACATGACTAATGAATTTAACAATGCTTAAATGTCCCAGTCCAAATGTATGTATTGATATTTAAATGTTTATTTATTCATATACAGTATATTTTATTTTTCCTATTATCAAAACCAACCTGTCAGCCTTCTCTTCAGATTGAGTACAGCTGTCCACTATATATATATATATATATATATATATATATATATATATATATATATATATATATATATATATATATACATTTTTTTTTTTAAAACTAGCTCAATGCTAATCTAATCCAATGCTTTGCTAACTCAATGCTAACCTAGCTTAATGCTAACCTAGCTCAATGATATGCTAACTCAATGCTAACCTAGCTTAATGCTATGCTAACAGTGTCACACCTCTTCGGCCCACGCCTCACGCAGCTGTCACTCACACAGCCTTCTCACTCTCTTGGGAGAAAAGGAAGGGGGGGAATTAAACGAGATAAGAAACCAGGTGCTACACAAAAGTTATTAAATTACGCATATATCTAAATGTACCAACATAACACTGACTCACTCAATACACACACATTTCAGCATTCATCATTATACACACACATTTATAAATTACAATACCACCCCATGTCCGGACAAATATAAACAACTAATGCATGCGTGCTTTTGTGGAATCGGCCGTCTCATATCACAAAAACCAGGTTCCATCATTGCTCATACAACGGCGATTAACCCGTTTCATTGGGGCAGCACCTGCGTTATCAAACTGACCAACACGGAAAAAACCTGGCCTAACGCCCAGTAGGACCACGGGGAATCACCCAACAATCCTCCAGACTCGTGTCTGGTCAGTCCATACAGTTTCACCAAGTTTCACCAAAGCTCTACCATATGCAGCCCGATCAATACCTGTCTATTTGCAGCAAATTTCCAAATTCGTCGTGACAGCTATCCGCTCAGTTGATCTCCTTTACCGGAGTCAATGAGCGGTCACCTATAAGAGGATTTTCCCACCGCTGCAGTTTCCACATAAACAGATATGTCGCACCTTCATAGACGTCATCAATTTATATGGGCCAAATGTCACACCAGTTAGCAAATCTTGCCTATAATTTAGCTGTATCCAACTCTGACTATTCTGATGCACTTGCAGAAAGAAGCATCCTCTGCCAACAACGACAGAGGATAAAGAGGTTAAAAGAAATTTTTCGTCTCACATCGTCTATGCTTCAAAAACACTCCAAACCACCAAAATTCTATTAACAATCCCCTTATAGCTAAAAACAAGAAATCACAAGTTTTCAACAACCACACAGACAAATGATCACATATAAAACAACTCAATCCAACCATAATTTACCCCATTCCAGGTTGTTTTTGGAGAACCTGACTAAACCTATCTTTTATCAAAAATAGATTCAGCAATTAGTCTTATCGTTCCGGCTCTCTCCAGGCAGAAAATGTTTACACTTTAAAGCAAACTGCTTACCTTGTGATGCGCGCGTGCAACACACTGTCTGCCTGACAGAGAGAGCGGGAGCGGCTGTCGACCTGTAGCTTCTGGGCCATCCTGTTCGTGACGCCAATTTGTGTAGTGGATTGTCCGAAGCTTAAGCAGGCAACAAAAGTAGTTTAGTACAACACATTTATTTACCCATTATCAGAAGTGCAGGTTGAATTAAGTTGTCCGTGCAAGCAGACACAATGTACTCCAGAGCACACAAGACACACACAAGCCAAAATCACTCTCGCGTTCCGGTCTTCTGCCATTTTTTATATGTCTCTTGTGCGTCACTGTTTTTTTATCTCGTGCGTCACTGTTTTTATCTAGTGCGTCATGATTGTTTTGTTTTGGTTTGTCTGTTCCAAAACAACCTTGCATCTCTTAGTCATATTTGGAAAATCTAAACATTCTGTAGACAGGTTGGCATAACTCCATATTCACCTTTGTCCCACAACTGGTCCATTCAATGGCACAAAATAGAAGATAATTGAAAATGAGCGGACATTCTTAATAGACAAGTAATATAGGTCAAAAGGTCAGAAATTCTACGAATATATATCAATACAGTCTGCAAGGGATACAGTCCGTAAGCACACATGATTATGCGTGCTGCTGGTCCACTAATAGTACTAACCTTTAACAGTTAATTTTACTCATTTTCATTAATTACTAGTTTCTATGTAACTGTGTTAATATTGCTTTACTTTCTTTTTTATTCAAGAAAATGTTTTTAATTTATTTATCTTATTTTATTTTATTAATTTTTAAAAAAAAGGACCTTATCTTCACCGTACCTGGTTGTCCAAATTAGGCATAATAATGTGTTAATTCCACGACTGTATATATCGGTATCGGTTGATATCGGTATCGGTAATTAAGATTTGGACAATATCGGAATATCGGATATCGGCAAAAAGCCATTATCGGACATCCCTAGCTACTACGGTACATTTTTAGTGTACTTTATACCGGGAATTATCCTTTCCATCCTTACCCTTTCCATCCTTTGTAACTGAGCTACTGTGTGGAACAATTTCCCTTGTGGGTCATTAAAGTTTGTCTAAGTCTAATGTCCTAGTCTAAATTCATAAATGTGTTTTTAAATGTGTCATTAATTTATTTTGACGTAAAAAGTAATAGTATTTAATAATTTAATTGATTTTTATTAGGGATGTCCGATAATGGCTTTTTGCCGATATCCGATATTCCGATATTGTCCAACTCTTTAATTACCGATACCGATATCAACAGATACTGATATATACAGTCGTGGAATTAACACATTATTATGCCTAATTTGGACAACCAGGTATGGTGAAGATAAGGTCCTTTTTTAAAATATTAATAAAATAAAATAAGATAAATAAATTAAATAAATGTTCTTGAATAAAAAAGAAAGTAAAACAATATAAAAACAGTTTCATAGAAACTAGTAATTAATGAAAATGAGTAAAATTAACTGTTAAAGGTTAGTACTATTAGTGGACCAGCAGCACGCACAATCATGTGTGCTTACGGACTGTATCCCTTGCAGGCTGTATTGATCTGGACCCTGACTTAAACAAGTTGAAAAACTTATTCGGGTGTTACCATTTAGTGGTCAATTGTACGGAATATGTACTTCACTGTGCAACCTACTAATAAAAGTCTCAATCAATCAATCTATATTGATATATAATGTAGGAACCAGAATATTAATAACAGAAAGAAACAACCCTTTTGTGTGAATGAGTGTAAATGGGGGAGGGAGGTTTTTTGGGGTGGTGCACTAATTGTAAGTGTATCTTGTGTTTTTTATGTTAATTTAATAAAAAACAAAACAAAAAAAACAACAAAAAAACCCATCCATCCATCCATCCATCTTCTTCCGTTTATCCGAGGTCGGGTCGCGGGGGCAGCAGCCTAAGCAGGGAAACCCAGACTTCCCTCTCCCCAGCCACTTCGTCCAGCTCTTCCCGGGGGATCCAAAAACCGATACGATAATAAAAAAAACGATACCGATAATTTCCGATATTACATTTTAAAGCATTTATCGGCCGATAATCGGACATCTCTAATTTTTATTTAATTTTTCCATGATTTAATTAATTATTTCATACTGGTATTATTATTTAATTATTTATTTAATTATTTGGTAAACCGCTATGACACATTTAATAACACTTTAATGTATTTCATTTGAATTATGATTAATTAACACATTTAACTAATTATTGCTTTGCATCCATTTATCCATCCATTTTCTACAGCTTGTTTATCAATTTAATTGTGTCTCTCCATAAATTTGAGACCCCAGTGGATATTTGCTTCTGAAGACCACACACCGTGTGTCTGTAAGAGACTCGGTGGTTAATTGAACCGAGGCGTTAATTCGTAAAATTTTGTATGCTACTGTACATGAATCGGATTAAATTCTAAAAAAAATAAATAAATACATTGATAAAAACAATAATGGTAGTTTTGCACTCAAAGGCTTGGTGTAATAAATAAAAATGTTTTTTTCGTTAACGATAAAGCATTTTTTCAGGTCGCGTTGGATCTTTGCAACCCCAACCCTTGCCAGCAGGGAGCGCCCTGTCACAGCGTCGATGGCAGCTACATGTGTGCCTGTCCTGAGGGTTACTATGGCAACGAGTGCCTGAGCCTGAAGAATCCTTGTTTTGGTCCACACTGTCCAGGTAAGGGGAGTGTTTCCATGCCAGTCCGTCTTTAACGCCCCCATCCTGCAGGCGCAATGCTGGACACGACCCCCGGGAGCCTCGGCTTCTACGTGGTCCTGGCAGGCGTCTCGGCTCTGGTCGTGCTGTGCGTCTGCGCCACCTGTGCCTTCATCCTCGCCCACGTCCGCCACAAGCGGAAAAAGCAGCGGACGGTCCCGCCAGAAGACGGCATCAACAACCAGAGGGAGTTCGTCACCCTCATCCGAAACGTGGAGCGTCCCCCAATTCCCGTGCCCCTGGTTCTGTCCTCCGCCCCCCTCACCGAGACGGCGGCCCGCGCCTCCGCTACCGACGCCACGGCCCCGCTTCGCTACGAGGAGATTGAACTCACGATTCCACATCCCTCCCCTGCGCCGAAGACGGCTCGCGCTCCAAAAATGGACATTTCCAATCAAGAGAGGGAGAAGCTGAACCGCATCCACTGCACAGACAACCAGGAACTAGAAATCTGACCTTTGAACCCTAGGCCTTGCACGGGCTTGTATTTTATCATGTATACTTTGCACTCTTCCGCTCACAGGGTCCGGTTTTCCAGTGTAGAGGTCCTTTCTTGGGATGGGCCTCTTATCTGCTCAGATGTCTTTCCATGACCTTCTACTTGGTGACCTTGGACACTTTCAGTGACCTTTGAGTGCCTACAATTCTGTCAAAGAGGGAGAAAAAAAGCAGATCGCCTATTTGTAATTGATGCCAGGGGTCAAAGAAGGAATGAATGGATGATTATTTAAAGTCCAACCGAATGAATGTTTGTATTTTATTGTATTTACAAGGGAAAACGCCGTGCTGAGAACATGACTTGGACAGTTGGACTGGATGTCAGAAACCTCAGAGTTGTGCTTTAAAGCCTCATGAAATTGTGATTTTTTTTTTCTTTTCTTTTTTTTACTACAGTTGCCTGTATGGTCTTTGTGATGCTACACTTTGTCAAATTAGATCTGTTTTCACACATTTCTACACGTAAAATATTGTTTGTATATAAATGTATTGTACATATTTTTTTGTACTGTTGGTCGGTATGAGATCACTTTTGTTGTGTTACTTGGTCTCAGATGGCCTTCTGTTGGAGCAAACAGCAACATGTGGATGGTGATAAAAGTGCATTTACCACTTTGGATTGACAGTCGTTTTTTAAAGGGCATTAAAGCGAGGCATAGCGGCCTCCGATCCACTACCGTTATTACCTCAAAGGCGGGTTTTATGGTTATTAATCAACATCTAGGAAGAAACCAATGCATTTCTCATATAGAAGATTTTAAGTCCCATCTTAAAACTCATTTAGATACTCTAGCCTTTAAATAGACCCCCCTTTTAGACCAGTTGATCTGCCGTTTCTTTTCTGCTCTCTCACAGATTCGGTGACAGCAGATGTCGCGCTAGCTGTCCAAAGTCGGGACCCAGGGTGGACCACTCATCTGTGCGCTGCTGACCTGTCTCCACTCAAGATGAACTCCTGCTGGCCCCACTATGGACTGGACTCTCACTATTATGTTAGATCCACTATGGACTGGACTCTCACTATTATGTTAGATCCAATATGGACTGGACTCTCACACTATTAAGTTAGATCCACTATGGACTGGACTCTCACTATTATGTTATATCCACTATGGACTGGACTCTCATACTATTATGTTAGATCCACTATGAACTGGACTCTCACACTATTATGTTAGATCCACTATGAACTGGACTCTCACTATTATGTTAGATCCACTATGGACTGGACTCTCACACATGTTAGATCCACTATGGACTGGACTCACACTTATGTTGGATCCACTATGGACTGGACTCTCTATATTATGTTAGATCCACTATGGACTGGACTCTCTCACTATTATGTTAGATCCACTATGGACTGGACTCTCACACTATTATGTTAGATCTACTATGGACTGGACTCTCACTATTATGTTAGATCCACTATGGACTGGACTCTCACACTATTATGTTAGATCCACTATGGACTGGACTCTCACTATTATGTTAGATCCACTATGGACTGGACTCTCACACTATTATGTTAGATCCACTATGGACTGGACTCACACTATTATGTTAGATCCACTATGGACTGGACTCTCAATATTATGTTAGATCCACTATGGACTGGACTCTCACACTATTAAGTTAGATCCACTATGGACTGGACTCTCACTATTATGTTAGATCCACTATGGACTGGACTCTCATGCTATTATGTTAGATCCACTATGAACTGGACTCTCACACTATTATGTTAGATCCACTAGGGACTGGACTCTCACACTATTATGTTAGATCCACTAGGGACTGGACTCTCACACTATTATGTTAGATCCACTATGGACTGGACTCTCACACTATTATGTTAGATCCACTATGGACTGGACTCTCACACTATTATGTTAGATCCACTATGGACTGGACTGTCACACTATTATGTTAGATCCACTAGGGACTGGACTCTCACACTATTATGTTAGATCCACTATGGACTGGACTCTCACACTATTATGTTAGATCCACTAGGGACTGGACTCTCACACTATTATGTTAAATCCACTAGGGACTGGACTCTCACACTATTATGTTAGATCCACTATGGACTGGACTCTCACACTATTATGTTAGATCCACTATGGACTGGACTCTCACACTATTATGTTAGATCCACTATGGACTGGACTCTCACACTATTGTGTTAGATCCACTATGGACTATGGAGTTTTTCCTTGCCCTGATGTGGGATCTGAGCCGAGGATGTCATTGTGGCCTGTGCAGCCCTTTGAGACACTCGTGATTTAGGGCTATATAAGTAAACATTGATTGATGGCATTGATTGATCATATTAGATCGATTGTTCTCAACTATTTCCTGTCACGCCCCTCACTAGGCGACAAACAATTATTTTAGTCCCAAATTGACAAGCTGATATGTATTTGACGATAAAAAGCACTTTCTGGTCTTTCAATCGCCACAGAAAAATGCACTGCATCTACAAACGTACAAACCCTGTTTCCATATGAGTTGGGAAATTGTGTTAGATGTAAATATAAACGGAATACAATGATTTGCAAATCCTTTTCAACCCATATTCAATTGAATGCACTACAAAGACAACATATTTGATGTTCAAACTCATAAACTTTATTTTTTTTTTGTAAATAATCATTAACTTAGAATGTAATGGCAGCAACACATTTCAAAAAAGTTGTCAGAGGGGCATTTTTACCACTGTGTTACATGGCCTTTCCTTTTAACAACACTCAGTAAACGTTTGGGAACTGAGGAGACACAATTTTTAAGCTTTTCAGGTGGAATTCTTTCCCATTCTTGCTTGATGTACAACTTAAGTTGTTCAACAGTCCGGGGGTCTCCGTTGTGGTATTTTAGGCTTCATAATGCGCCACACATTTTCAATGGGAGACAGGTCTGGACTACAGGCAGGCCAGTCTAGTACCCGCACTCTTTTACTATGAAGCCACGTTGATGTAACACGTGGCTTGGCATTGTCTTGCTGAAATAAGCAGGGGCGTCCATGGCAACGTTGCTTGGATGGCAACATATGTTGCTCCAAAACCTGTATGTACCTTTCAGCATTAATGGCGCCTTCACAGATGTGTAAGTTACCCGTGTCTTGGGCACTAATACACCCTCATACCATCACAGATGCTGGCTTTTCAACTTTGCGCCTATAACAATCCGGATGGTTCTTTTCCTCTTTGGTCCGGAGGACACGACGTCCACAGTTTCCAAAAACAACTTGAAATGTGGACTCGTCAGACCACAGAACACTTTTCCACTTTGTATCAGTCCATCTTAGATGAGCTCAGGCCCAGCGAAGCCGACGGCGTTTCTGGGTGTTGTTGATAAACGGTTTTCGCCTTGCATAGGAGAGTTTTAACTTGCACTTACAGATGTAGCGACCAACTGTAGTTACTGACAGTGGGTTTCTGAAGTGTTCCTGAGCCCATGTGGTGATATCCTTTACACACTGATGTCGCTTGGTGATGCAGTACAGCCTGAGGGATCGAAGGTCATGGGCTTAGCTGCTTACGTGCAGTGATTTCTCCAGATTCTCTGAACCCTTTGATGATATTACAGACCGTAGATGGTCAAATCCCTAAATTCCTTGCAATAGCTGGTTGAGAAAGGTTTTTCTTAAACTGTTCAACAATTTGCTCACGCATTTGTTGACATCCTTTTTTGTGAATGACTGAGCATTTCATGGAATCTACTTTTATACCCAATCATGGCACCCACCTGTTCCCAATTTGCCTGTTCACCTGTGGGATGTTCCAAATAAGTGTTTGATGAGCATTCCTCAACTTTATCAGTATTTATTGCCACCTTTCCCAACTTCTTTGTCACGTGTTGCTGGCATCAAATTTTATAGTTAATGATTATTTGCAAAAAAAAAAAAGTTTATCAGTTTGAACATCAAATATGTTGTCTTTGTAGCATATTCAACTGAATATGGGTTGAAAATTATTTGCAAATCATTGTATTCTGTTTATATTTACATCTAACACAATTTCCCAACTCATATGGAAACGGGGTTTGTACCTGCACCCTGCCTCCCGCTGTCATCTGCATATTGTGATCACGACAAACCATCGTCGTCTCACACACGTGTTCCCGACAAGCAATTAATTACCTGCTGCCACCTACTGATATGGAATAGTATTACACGGTTACTCTGCCGAGCTCTAGACAGCACTGACACTCAACAACAACACATGGGGCGGCATGGCGTGGTGGGTAGAGCAACCGTGCCAGAAACCTGAGGGTTGCAGGTTCGCTCCCCGCCTCTTACCATCCAAAAAATCACTGCCGTTGTGTCCTTGGGCAGGACACTTCACCCTTTGCCCCCGGTGCCGCTCACACCGGTGAAATTAATGATGAATGAATGGTAGGTGGTGGTCGGAGGGGCCGTAGGCGCAAACTGGCAGCCTCGCTTCCGTCAGTCTACCCCAGGGCAGCTGTGGCTACAAATGTAGCTTACCACCACCAGGTGTGAATGAATGATGGGTTCCCACTTCTCTGTGAGCGCTTTGAGTAT
Organism: Entelurus aequoreus; assembly: GCF_033978785.1. Lineage (NCBI taxonomy): Eukaryota > Metazoa > Chordata > Actinopteri > Syngnathiformes > Syngnathidae > Entelurus > Entelurus aequoreus. Next base: position 21,030,942 of record NC_084740.1, read on the forward strand.
CTAACAATAGAAAAGTGCGATATAAAATCTAATCCATTATTATTATTATTATTATTATCATTTGCAGACTATAATTACTGGTTTGTAAAAAATATTTTTAACCCAATTAGGTGAAATTACATCATCTCCCACAGCACACCAGACTGTATCTCACGGCACACTAGTGGTTGAAAAACACTGGCCTATGCAAATGGTGTAGGGCGGCCGTAATTGCATTGTGGCCCCTTAATAAAAACAAGTTTGACACCCCTTTTGACACTAACTGCAATAACAGTGCAAACACACAACTGGCAGCACAACAAACACACAATGGGCAATACAAAGAGCAACTTCCTGTAAACAAGCGGAAGTGTCTCTGACCAATCATGGGGTAGTCAACACTGTTATAATGTGCAATGTTTACATTCAATTTTCCGTTTATAATGACTTACGGCAGGCGTGCCCATTACGTTGATGGTGGAGGGTGTGTCAGTCCATCTCCAGCCAGGCATTAAAAAAATAGACCTAAAAATTAGCAATCATCAATCTTCACTAAGACGTCACTTTGGTCACTTGATTGACATTCACCGCACCCGAGGGTCTTGTGAGATGACGCTGGCTGCTGCCAGATCATTATTGAGAAAAAATTACCAACAGGAAGGCGAGAAACACTTTTTATTTCAACAGACTCTCGCGCCGTACCTGCCGTCAAAACTCTAAAGACAGTTCCTGTTTCCACAGTAAAAGCCCTGCTTCATCCTGCCTGCGCTAACAAAATAAGAGTCTCAGAAAAAGAGCATGCGCAAGCTATCAAGCTAGGGAGTTTGCCGCCAATGTATTTCTTGTAAAGTGTATACAAAGGAGTATGGAAGCTGGACAAACAAAAAGCAAGCACTTTCATGTGGTATTGGACAGAAAGGAGGACTTTTTTTCTCCTCCATTTGAAAATGTGGAGGTTATCATCACTACTGTCTGATTCCAATCAATGCAAGTCATCACAATCATACCAACTTATATTCTTGTCTTTATGAAAGAAAGGAATCTATATGTTATGGTTAGAGTTTTTTTCAAACTTGCATACAATTACAAAATTATACATGTGTTAAACATGCTTGTATATTTATTTAGCTCCTTTAACATGATAACAAAAAACGTCCGTTTTGTAAATAAATAAACATTAGTAATATATATACCTGTATATATAGTCGATGTTTCTGTGGTTGATCCATTATACAGTGCTCAATACCGGGGTAGAGATGGATATACTTTAGGTCAGGAATAAACCCAAGAGGCTTTATCATCCCTACAAGCCTGTTTCGCAGGTTTCCCTGCTCGTCAGGAGGTTTTATATATACACTACCGTTCAAAAGTTTGGGGTCACCCAAACAATTTTGTGGAATAGCCTTCATTTCTAAGAACAAGAATAGACTGTCGAGTTTCAGATGAAAGTTCTCTTTTTCTGGCCATTTTGAGCGTTTAATTGACCCCACAAATGTGATGCTCCAGAAACTCAATCTGCTCAAAGGAAGGTCAGTTTTGTAGCTTCTGTAACGAGCTAAACTGTTTTCAGATGTGTGAACATGATTGCACAAGGGTTTTCTAATCATCAATTAGCCTTCTGAGCCAATGAGCAAACACATTGTACTATGGAGTGGTAGTTGCTGGAAATGGGCCTCTATACACCTATGTAGATATTGCACCAAAAACCAGACATTTGCAGCTAGAATAGTCATTTACCACATTAGCAATGTATAGAGTGTATTTCTTTAAAGTAAAGACTAGTTTAAAGTTATCTTCATTGAAAAGTACAGTGCTTTTCCTTCAAAAATAAGGACATTTCAATGTGACCCCAAACTTTTGAACGGTAGTGTATGTATATGTAACGGGTATAACAAATACTTTGATTATTTGAGTGAAATTCCTGCTAAAGTATGTATATTGTTTTGTCATGCAATGAGAGGTCCAATTGCGCCATCTGCTGGTACCTAAAAGTCTATCAATATGACCGCAAACCGGAAGCTGTTAGCAGACTTCCCGCACTCTGCTAATGGTAAGCCACGGTCTGATATTGCTCTGCAAAGTATTATAAATGACACTAAAGCTAACGTGAGATTTATTGTAAGATACACAGTTATTTAGCAGCAGTTGAAATGCTATATTGGGGAATTTTCCTTTTGAATTGGTTGTTGCACACGTCAGATGTATTACTATTTTGCACTGAAGTCGATATTATTTTCCCCCTTTAGACATCGAAACCTGCGGAGGTGCTAACCACATATTGTGTGTATGTGCGTTCTGATCACTCATTGCAGCTACCAGTAAAGAACCACATCATCCAATCCAGCCGGTGTGTGGGTTCTTGGCGGGACGGGTACACAGCAGTTACATTGGTGCCGTGACCTGAGACTGCTATCAAGTTCGTCGAACCGGTGACCGTCCTGCCTACCACATCGCTCCATGTAGCCATCAGTTCACAGTATTTGTGTGTTCACAGTTTGCATGGGTAGCATATATTGCAGTGAAGCTCATTACTGTACAGTGTACAGTCTGTCACAGCGGCACGGGTCATTTTACATGGCATAGCAGTAACGTGTCACACAGATTGCTGATTTATTTTATTTGCAATTTTCTTATTGATGATTTCACAAAGTGGGGTGGACTGTATTGCTTTGTGCTAGACATTTTTGGAACATGTCTTTTCAGAGGAATCCACTTTTCCCACGGTTTGGCACACCCATTCAAGTTGGCAGAGGCAGGGGTATGCCTATTCCCATCCCCTTTTCTGTTGATAGTCCTGCCCCAGGTGTTAATTTGCCCTCATTAGAGGCAGTTTCCTATGCTAGCGTACATAATGCAGCAAACCAGTTGTTGTTTGCCTCGAGTCCCGTCTACACCAAATCCTATTAGCAGGGGTGTCCAAACTTTTTCCACTGAGGGCCGCACATTGAAAAATCAAAGCTAGCAGGGGCCATTTTGATATTTTTTATTTTAAAAATCAATACAATATATGTATAAAAAATATACATTTAAGCTTCCACTCAGGCTTGATCCCGGGGACCCCAAAGGGTTTTGGTCCAAAAAATATAAAAAGTGTCATTATTCAGTATTATTATTTGTGTTATTATTCAAGTTTTTAAATCTCTAGATCAACATTAGGTCTATCTGTCAATATAACTTTTTAAAGATTTAAATTGTATGCTCTTTTTGTCAAAGAAAACCCTTTTTTTGATGAAAAAACCCCACAAAATATGCAATACTTTCACCCAATAAAATTTTTAAGCGGGATATTTGAGAGTATATAATAATTGGAGCCTTAAAAAGGTCAATAACTCATAACACCATTGATTTTAAATCATTATTATTTTTTGAGCTATGACACTTAAAAACTAATCACACTAAAATTGTAGGGGATCCAAAAGGGTCCTACTCATTAAAGTGTTAAAAAATAAATTATAATTATTTATTTATTTTTTCACTGTTTACTTTTAACACAGTAATCTCGAGATCAACTTCAGATATTGAGACACTTGTGATTTAGGGCTATATAAATATACATTGATTGATTGATTGATATATCTGTCAATTATAAGTTTTATTATTGTTTATGTTTTTTGTTTGTTCGTTTTAGGCCCTTCTTTAAAAAAAAAAAACAGCTCTTTTTTTTACATGGCAAACACAAAATATGCAACATTTTCCCCAAAATATATCTCAAAATATTTAATGTGACATAATCGGAGCCTTGAATAGGTCAATAATTCATAATGACATTGATTTTGATTCATTATTATTTTTTAAAGAAACATCCTGCATGGCAGCTTTGTGTGATTAGAGTAAACATTGCTACATTTTCTTGTTACATTTCACCTGTTTGCTCTTTAAATACCACTTTTAATGTTTTTTATTTTTTTCAATCGTATTTTTAAAATGTGCCGTGGGGCCGTTAAAAAATTACCTGCGGGCCGCAAATGGCCCCCGGGCCGCACTTTGGACACCCCTGCTATTAGTGACGATTCTGAGTGTGTAGCTGACTAGATGAGGACTGTCATTCAGGAGATAGGTCAACAGTTAGCTGATAGCATCATGTCGTGATGCAGCCACATAACACAGTAACTCCTGATTCAACTGTCGCACAGAATGTAACAAGCACACTGAGTCAGCCTAGCCATGTGTCTGGTGTATCTCAGGTTCAGGTTGTCACACAAAGAAAGGTTAAGGAACCACCATAATTTGTAGGAGATGGGTCGGATTCTATCAAAGTTCATGAATGGGAAGATCTGATGAGAACATTCATTAGGAGGAGTAATGTGTGAGTCGAAGAGCAGGCTGAGGAGATCCTTATGCATTTGAGGGGAAAAGCTAAGGATGTAGTGAAGTTTGGCATTCGGAACAGTAATATTGATATGCATACTCAGCCCGACCTGATTTATGGTCTACTCAGAAAACACTTTAGCTGTACTAGGTACTCTTCTGTCCCTTTAGCTGGCTTTTACTCGACTTTGCCTAAAGACCAGGAAGACCCCTATGACTACTGGCTGAGACTGAACAGAGCAGCTGACCTCGCCATTGACTGTCTGAGAGAGCAGGGCAAGACGCTGGACAACCCTGAAACGGAGGTGACTCGCGTGTTTATTAGGAACTGTCCCTGCAAAGACCTGGCCCTCACTTTCAGGTCCAAAACAATCAACAAATGGTCAGCGTGTGAAGTACTGGAGGTGCTGAACGAGTACCATGCTGAGATGAGCTGCAAAGCAACTCCCCCAGTACACACTGTGAAGAGGATGGACATCGCAGTACACGCAGAAACCTGCGGAGGTGCTAACCACATATTGTGTGTATGTGCGTTCTGATCACTCATTGCAGGTAATAATTGTTGCACTTTGTGCGTTTTATGTGTCAAGACGTTCATATTTAAATTTGTATTGAACGCCATTTTAACATGGGAACAATGTGATAATATACAACTCACATAATGTTTTTTCTGCGTCAGAGGTGGACATGCATTTTACTGAGGTGGCAAACAATCTGAAAATTCCTGTCATATCAATTCCTAGATATGGTCGAAATTATTTAAAGTGCACTACGCATAATAAACGTAACATTATTAATATTGCTGCTACGGATACTTTCAACAAAAACTCCTCAAAACAGCCCACTACCTATAATATGGGCTTTTTAAACATAAGATCATTGTCTTCCAAAACGTTATTAGTTAATGAAGTCATTAGAGACAACAATCTTGATGTCGTTGGTCTAGCCGAGACCTGGCTCAAACCAGACGAATTTTTTGCGCTTGGTGATGCGTCTCCTCCTGGCTATACGGGAACGCATATTGCCCGTCCCATTAAAAGGAGTGGGGGTGTTGCACTAATATACAACAAAAACTTTAGCCTTACCTCGGACCTAAATAATAAATATAACTCGTTTGAGGTGCTTACTATGAAGTTTGTCACACCGCTGCCTCTGCACCTGGCTGTCATCTACCGACCCCCAGGGCCCTATTCGGACTTTATCAATGAATTTTCAGAGTTCGTTGCTGATCTAGTGACGCACGTCGACAATATAATCATAATGGGAGACTTTAACATCCATATGAATACCCCATCGGACCTTCCATGCGTGGCGCTCCAGACTATAATTGATAGCTGTGGTCTTACACAAATAATAAATGAAGCCACGCATCGCAACGGTAATACGATAGATCTAGTGCTTGTCAGGGGTGTCACCACCTCTAAAGTTACGATACTCCCGTACACTAAAGTAATGTCCGATCATTACCTTATAAAATTCGAAGTTCTGACTCATTGTCAACAAGCTAATAATAATAATAATAACTGCTATAGCAGCCGCAACATTAATGCTGCCACAACGACGACTCTTACTGACCTACTGCCTTCGGTAATGTCACCATTCCCAAATTATGTGGGCTCTATTGATAACCTCACTAAAAACTTTAACGACGCCCTGCGCGACACCATTGATAGTGTAGCACCGCTAAAGCTAAAAAGGGCCCCTAAAAGGCATACCCCATGCTTTACAGAAGAAACTAAAGCCCAGAAATTATCATGTAGAAAGCTGGAACGCAAAGGGCGCGCGACTAAACTTGAGGTTTTCCATCAAGCATGGAGTGATAGTTTAATAACTTATAAACGCATGCTTAACTCAGCTAAAGCTAAATATTACTCAAATCTCATCCACCTCAACAAAAATGATCCTACATTTTTGTTTAGTACAGTAGCATCGCTAACCCAACAAGGGACTTCTCCCAGTAGCTCCACCCACTCAGCAGATGACTTTATGAATTTCTTTAATAAGAAAATTGAAGTCATTAGAAAAGAGATTAAAGACAATGCATCCCAGCTACAACTGGGTTCTATTAACACAGATACGACTGTATATACGACGGACACTGCCCTCCAAAATAGTTTCTCTCTCTTTGATGAAATAACATTGGAGGAATTGTTAAAATGTGTAAATGGGACAAAACAAACAACATGTTTACTTGACCCAATTCCTGGGAAACTTATCAAGGAGCATTTTGTATTATTAGGTTCATCAGTGTTAAATATTATAAACGTATCACTTTCCTCTGGCACTGTTCCCCTAGCATTCAAAAAAGCGGTTATTCATCCTCTACTCAAAAGACCTAACCTCGATCCTGATCTCTTGGTAAACTACCGGCCGGTGTCCCACCTTCCGTTTATCTCGAAAGTCCTCGAAAAAATTGTCCACAGCAGCTAAATGAACACTTAGCGTCTAACAATCTCTGTGAACCTTTTCAATCCGGTTTCAGGGCAAATCACTCTACGGAGACAGCCCTCGCAAAAATGACTAATGATCTATTGCTAACGATGGATTCTGATGCTTCATCTATGTTGCTGCTTCTTGATCTTAGCACCGCTTTCGATACTGTTGATCATAATATTTTATTAGAGCGTATCAAAACGCGTATTGGGATGTCAGACTTAGCCTTGTCTTGGTTGAACTCTTATCTTACTGACAGGATGCAGTGTGTCTCCCATAACAATGCGACCTCGGACTATGTTAAGGTAACGTGCGGAGTTCCCCAGGGTTCGGTTCTTGGCCCTGCACTCTTTAGTATTTACATGCTGCCGCTAGGTGACATCATACGCAAATACGGTGTTAGCTTTCACTGTTATGCTGATGACACTCAACTCTACATGCCTCTAAAGCTGACCAACACGCCGGATTGTAGTCAGCTGGAGGCGTGTCTTAATGAAATTAAACAATGGATGTCCGCTAACTTTTTGCAACTCAACGCTAAGAAAACGGAAATGCTGATTATCGGTCCTGCTCAACACCGACATCTATTTAATAATACCACCTTCACATTTGACAACCAAACAATTAAACAAGGCGACTCGGTAAAGAATCTGGGTATTATCTTCGACCCAACTCTCTCGTTTGAGTCACACATTAAGAGTGTTACTAAAACGGCCTTCTTTCATCTCCGTAATATCGCTAAAATTCGTTCCATTTTGTCCACAAGCGATGCTGAGATCATTATTCATGCGTTCGTTACATCTCGTCTCGATTACTGTAACGTTTTATTTTCGGGCCTCCCTATGTCTAGCATTAAAAGATTACAGATGGTACAAAATGCGGCTGCTAGACTTTTGACAAAAACAAGAAAGTTTGATCATATTACGCCTATACTGGCTCACCTGCACTGGCTTCCTGTGCACCTAATATGCGACTTTAAGGTTTTACTACTTACGTATAAAATACTACACGGTCAAGCTCCTGCCTATCTTGCCGATTGTATTGTACCATATGTCCCGGCAAGAAATCTGCGTTCAAAGAACTCCGGCTTATTAGTGATTCCCAGAGCCCAAAAAAAGTCTGCGGGCTATAGAGCGTTTTCTATTCGGGCTCCAATACTATGGAATGTCCTCCCGGTAAAAGTTAGAGATGCTACCTCAGTAGAAGCATTTAAGTCTCATCTTAAAACTCATTTGTATACTCTAGCCTTTAAATAGACTCCCTTTTTAGACCAGTTGATCTGCGGTTTCTTTTCTTTTCTTTTCTACTCTGCTCCCAACCCGGGGTGGACTGCTAGCCTGTCCATCGGATGGGGACATCTCTACGCTGCTGACCCGTCTTCCTGCTGGCCCCACTATGGACTGGACTTTCGCTGATGTGTTGGACTTTCACAATATTATGTCAGACCCACTCGACATCCATTGCTTTCGGTGTTCCCTAGAGGGGGTGGGGGGTTACCCACATATGCGGTCCTCTCCAAGGTTTCTCATAGTCATTCACATTGACGTCCCACTGGGGAGAGTTTTCCTTGCCCGTATGTGGGCTCTGTACCGAGGATGTCGTTGTGGCTTGTACAGCCCTTTGAGACACTTGTGATTTAGGGCTATATAAATAAACATTGATTGATTGATTGATTGATGTTATCTTCGCTAGTCACCACTAGAGGGTGCTAAAAGTCAATTTAATTATTTGTGTCATGTCACGTCTTGCATTGTATTTTGTATTTTTCTATTTTCTGTTTCATAAATATATAAAAAATAAAGATGTCCGATAATGGCTTTTTTGCCGATATCCGTTATTCCGGTATTGTCCAACCGATACCGATATATACAGTTGTGGAATTAACACATTATTATGCCTAATTTTGTTGTGATGCCCCGCTGGATGCATTATAACAATGTAACAAGGTTTTCCAAAATAAATCAACTCAAGTTATGGAAAAAAATGCCAACATGGCACTGCCATATTTATTATTGAAGTCACAAAGTGCATTATTTTTTTTAAACATGCCTCAAAACAGCAGCTTGGAATTTGGGACATGCTCTCCCTGAGATAATCCTGATACACCCTACAACTATGGGAAATACTATACTTTGACTTTCACAAAGTGCATTATTATTATTATTTTTTTAAACTTGCCTCAAAACAACACCTACAAAAACAATGAAGGCACACAGCTTCAGTCCAGAGTATACTAGAGTAATAAAGTAAACAATAACATAGTCCTCATTTAGTGCAAGGCTGCCTGGCATACTGTATGACAGGAAATTATTAACTGAGCTCAATCTGCCCTGCTCTAACGTATTTGTATGAGTAACACAAATGTGCTGCAAGCTAGTGGTGAGTGCTTGAAGTGGCCTAGCAGTCAGCCAGAGCTTCTGAAATGCTGCGTTGAGACAGGGCACCTCCGTTCACTGCAAGCTGCAAAGTGTGCGCCATGCAGGGCAGAATAGCCACACCAAACTCCACCGTAGCTTTTGCCATACTGCATGCGTTGTCCCTGACCACAACGTGGGCTTTCGCCTTGGGGTGGTTTTTGTTATATTTTAGTTTTTTCTCGGAGTCTTTAAGCGACAACTGTGTGGTGCTACTTTTTTTCGCTGTTTGCTTTTCATCCATCTTCCGCTTGTATTCATCGTGTATCTCCTTATGATTCTTGCGGTTTCTTATCAACGCATGGTTTGAAGCAGCCATTTTGGATGAGAGATGCGTTCAGGGACATCCTGTAAAATGTTCTGACTATTTTTCTGTGTATTTTGCATATAGAAAAAGGGATTATTGTAGATTTAATTATACCAATCTCAGTACGGGTGAAACCAACTAAAGGATACGAACATGATAAATATATATATATATAAAATAAATACTTGAATTTCAGTGCAGATTCAAGTATTTGCATATATATATATATATATATATATATATATATATATATATGTGTATGTGTAAATTAATGAACACTGAAATTCAAGTATTTTTATATATATATATATATATATATATATATATATATATATATATATATATATATATATATATATATAAAATAAATACTTGAATTTCAGTGTTCATTTATTTACACATACATATACATACATATTGTCAGAGTTTGTAGTTGACGAACCCCAAGGTGCAGAGATGATGGCAGGCATTGAATGGGAAAACATGATTTAATTAAAATACTCTGGCAAAAAACAAACAAAAGGGAACAAACAAAAGGCGCGCACAAGGCGGAGAACAAACTAAGCTATAAACTAAAATAGCACAAAGCTAACTGTGGACAATAAACAAAAACACTTACTGTGACACGAAGGAACTATAACTAAAGCGGAGTGGACAAAAGTAGACGGAGCTACAACGACAAATAGGTAAAAGGTAAGTGACAAGTCTTGTAATGATAATGATCCAGCAGTGACTGGAGGGCAGGACAGGTTTAAATAGGCAGCTGGCTGACTGGCACCAGGTGTGGCCACGTGCCAATCAGCCACAGCTGAGGGGACAAAGCACTTAGGGATACAATCAGGAAATGAAGACAAAATAAAAGCACTGACAGGAACTAAAGACAGGAAACTAAGACAAACGCAGAGGAAAACTAAAACTTGATCAAACTGTCAGGGACAACCCTGAAACGTATATATATATATATATATATATATATATATATATATATATATATATATATATATATATATATATATATATATATATATATATATATATATATATATATATATATATATATATATATATATATATATTTATATTTATATGCAAATACTTGAATTTGCACTGAAATTCAAGTATTTCTTTTATATATATATATATATATGAAAGAAATACTTGAATTTCAGTGAATTCTAGCTATAAATATACTCCTCCCCCTTAACCACGCCCTCCGCCTCGCCCCCCAATTTCCCGAATTCGGAGGTCTCAAGGTTGGCAAGTACTGTATGACCGTGGATCTGAAACAAAACAACAAATGTGACTACCTGTTCTTAATAATGTTAGAAAATTGGCTGCCAAATGCTCTAATATTTCAAGCAGAAACATAATTGAAATGGATAAAATATACAGTATGTTTCTTTTAAATGCACAACTTGCTTTAACATAAATGTACAGTTGGTAGCTGCAAGAGCATTTCACAAAGTTATAGTACCTTCTGCTGGACACTAAACGAGATTTTGTAGCATCTTTAAGGATCAGTTTTGGACAAAGATTCTGTTAAATTTAAAGATCTTTTTATTTTATTTTTTTAGGATAAAAGCTATTCTATTAATGCACCTTTTAATTCTATACAATCATGCTTGTTTGTAATAAATAAAGTTAAAGTTAAAGTGCCACTGATAGTCACACATACTAGGTGTGGTGGAATTACCCTCTGCATTTGACCCATCCCCTTGTTCCACCCCTGGGAGGTGAGGGGAGCAGTGAGCAGCAGCGGTGGCCGCGCTCGGGAATCATTTTGGTGATTCAACCCCCAATTCCAACCCTTGATGCTGAGTGCCAAGCAGGGAGGTAATGGCTCCCATTTTTATAGTCTTTGGTATGACTGGGCCGGGGTTTGAACTCACGACCTGCCCATCTCAGGGCGGACACTCTAACCACAAGGCCACTGAGCAGGTTCAACACATACAAATACAACACAATCATAAATAATTTGCACTGTGAAAGTGTAACACGTACACATTCTTCATGGAATCATGGCGTCTGCTGATAGCACAGTTCACGTGGAATGGGCTGAAAGAAGCCAACATTCCTTACCACACAAGTGTTGATAGAGAGCTAATCCGCTGCTGTTTCTTACTACAGGTCCCATGACATGAGGCATAGTGTGGAAATAATACATCATGAGTTCCTGAAGAGAGAGTCTGTTGAAGACAGAATTAAATTACATAACAAGGAAGTTTGAGGCAGTTTTTAAATCCGACAAACTCTTTATTAGCTTTCAAGTTCATCATTCCAGCATCTAATAATCTGCATCGGGTGTGTGCAACTTCTAAATTTGGACCTCCAACTAAATTATTTTGAGGAATTGGAGTTTAAATTGAACTGGCTCTACCCTACTGAATGCTTAATTGGAATTACAATTACAGTAAGCAGAATTAAATTAGGCCCTTTTCCCACCGCAATAACTTCGACAGGAACTTTTACACTTACCCTGGTAGTGTTGTCCCGATACCAATATTTTGGTACCAATACCGGTACTAAAATTATTTCGATACTTTTCTAAACAAAGGGGACCACAAAAAATGGCATTAACGGCTTTATTTTAACAAAAAATCTTAGGGTACATGAAACATATGTTTATTATTGCAAGTTTGTCCTTAAATAAAATAGTGAACATACTAGACAACTTGTCTTTTATTAGTAAGTAAACAAACAAATACTTCTAATTAGTCTGCTGACATATGCAGTAACATATTGTGTCATTTATCTACCTATTATTTTGTCTACATTATTAAGGACAAGTGGTAGAAAATAAATTATTAATCTATTTGTTCATTTATTGTTAATATCTGCTTATTTTCTGTTTTAACATGTTCTATCTACACTTCTGTTAAAATGTAATAATCACTTATTCTTCTCTTGTTTGATACTTTACATTAGTTTTGGATGATACTACACATTTAGGTATCAATCCGATACCAAGTACAAACTCCGTTTCCATATGATTTGGGAAATTGTGTTAGATGTAAATATAAACGGAATACAATGATTTGCAAATCATTTTCAACCCATATTCAGTTGAATATGCTACAAAGACAACATATTTGATGTTCAAACTGATAAACATTTTTTTTTCTGCAAATAATCATTTATTTTAGAATTTGATGCCAGCAACACGTGACAAAGAAGTTGGGAAAGGTGGCAATAAATACTGATAAAGTTGAGGAATGCTCATCAAACACTTATTTGGAACATCCCACAGGTGAACAGGCAAATTGGGAACAGGTGGGTGCCATGGTTGGGTATAAAAGTAGATTCCATGAAATGCTCAGTCATTCACAAACAAGGATGGGGTGAGGGTCACCACTTTGTCAACAAATGCATGAGCAAATTGTTGAACAGTTTAAGAAAAACCTTTCTCAAGCAGCTATTGCAAGGAATTTAGGGATTTCACCATCTACGGTCCGTAATATCATCAAAGGGTTCAAAGAATCTGCATAAATCACTGCACGTAAGCAGCTAAGCCCGTGACCTTCGATCCCTCAGGCTGTACTGCATCAACAAGTGACATCAGTGTGTAAAGGATATCACCACATGGGCTCAGGAACACTTCAGAAACCCACTGTCAGTAACTACAGTTGGTCGCTACATCTGTTAGTGCAAGTTAAAACTCTCCTATGCAAGGCGAAAACCGTTTATCAACAACACCCAGAAACGCCGTCGGCTTCGCTGGGCCTGAGCTCATCTAAGATGGACTGATACAAAGTGGAAAAGTGTTCTGTGGGGGTGGGGGGGAATGCCCCTTTGAGAATCTACTGACGCCAACCAACTCATGTCCAGTTGAGGTATGCGGTCAAGCTTAGTCTTGGCTCAGGGAGGAGGACGTCCCTGCCATGCAGAGTCCTGGAGAGATGAAGAGAGCGAGGCCACAGGCTCACAGATGGTGCAGGGGCAAGTACCTGTAAAGGTGAGCCAGTTGCGATACCCTTATCGTATTTTGCATATAGAATGTGAGTTATACTCAATACACAGCAGTGATTTATTTGTATGAACAAACAATTTCCATGTTTTATAGTGCTGTTTTGGAGTTTGTGTGTTTTTGATTCTTTTGATACTAGAAAAAAAACAACATTTAATTGACTGATATGTTTTGATGGAGCCCTAGAAGATACACTATATTGCCAAAAGTATTTGGTCACCTGCCTTGACTGACATATGAACTTGAAGTGCCATCCCATTCCTAACCCATAGGGTTCAATATGACCTTTTGCAGCTATTACAGCTTCACCTCTTCTGGGAAGGCTGTCCACAAGGTTGCGCAGTGTGTTTATAGGAATTTTCCACCATTCTTCCAAAAGCGCATTGGTGAGGTCACACACTGTTGTTGTTTGAGAAGGCCTGGATCTCAGTCTCCGTTCTAAGTCATCCCAAAGGTTGATCTATCGGGTTCAGGTCAGGACTCTATGCAGGCCAGTCAAGTTCATCCACACCAGAATCTTTTATCCATGTCTTTATGGACCTTGCTTTGTGCACTGGTGCACAGTCATGTTGGAAGAGGAAGGGGCCCGCTCCAAACTGTTCCCACAAGGTTGGGAGTATGGAATTGTCCAAAATGTTTTGGTATCCTGGAGCATTCAAAATTCATTTCACTGGAACTAAGCGGCCAAGCCCAACTCCTGAAAAACAACCCCACACCATAATTCCTCCTCCACCAAATTTCACACTCGGCACAATGCAGTCCGAAATGTAGCGTTCTCCTGGCAACCTCCAAATCCAGACTAGTCCATCAGATTGCCAGATGGAAAAGCGTGATTCATCACTCCAGAGAAGGCGTCTCCACTGCTCTAGAGTCCAGTGGCGACGTGCTTGACCCCACTGCATCCCACACTTTGCATTGGACTTGGTGATGTATGGCTTAGATGCAGCTGCTCGGCCATGGAAACCCATTCCATGAAGCTCTTTGCGAACTGTACGTGGGCTAATTGGTGGCTGACTTGCTGTTGTTCCCAAACTCTTCACTTTTTTTATAATAAAGCCAACAGTTGACTTTGGGATATTTAGGAGCGAGGAAATTTCACGACTGGATTTGTTGCACAGGTGGCATCCTGTGACAAGTGCTTGATTTTATACACCTGTGGCCGGGCCAAGTGATTAGGACACCTGATTCTCATCATTTGGATGGGTGGACAAATACTTAGAGAAAAAAATGTGTCTGGGAGCTGGTATATCTGATTTTTAGGAAAACCAATATAAAACCTCACAATAATGTCTGATTGAATGCTAAAAATGTTGGAATTTTGAATTTTGTTTTACTGAATGAGACACCCACAATGTACATGAAAATAAAGAATGTGGGTTCTACAATATTAACTATGAACGATAAAACACTGAACATTGACAACATATGAACGTCACACCCCCTCTTGATTTACATATTTTACAATCAAGCGAAACACAACAAAAATGCAACAAACCCACCTACAATCTGATATATCTGATACATCACTAAGCTTTAGAACTTTGTTGTAAAAATCTCCTGCCTCTGTCCCTGACACCCAAATTTCAGGCTCTGAAAACACTCTGTGGAAACGCAACCCACCCACGCTGCTTGGTGCCTCGTCTGAGCTGCTGTGACTTAGATGACCATAGTAACTAATTAGATGACCATAGTAACTAATTAGATTACCATAGTAACTAGTATATAATTCAAAAGTGCCAAGCATTGAAAGACTTACCCTAATTTCTGTACTATAAGCAGTGTTGGGACTAACGCGTTACAAAGTAACTAGTAATCTAACACGTTATTTTTTATATTCAGTAACTCAGTTACCGTTACTACATGATGCGTTACTGCGTTATTATACGTTATTTTTTATGTAGTATCGGCTAGAAACAGAAGATCTGAGCGTGTTTTATTACAGCGCTGGAGTGACGTGCTTCTGATTCTTCCTCTGCTCCCTGTGTGTGTGTGTGTGTCTGGGTGTGGGAAGGGGAGAGGAGGGAGGTGCACAATACAACGTAAACCGTTGGCCAACCAAAAAGTAACCACAGAACACTATACGACTATACGGTACACGGGTATAGTGTTCTGTGGTTACTTTTTGGTTGGCCAAGCAAACGTGACGACAGGCTGTACTCACTCAGGTCTGCACGGACCTGGAGGGGGCGTGCCTTAAGTCCGGCTGGAAATCGGGAGAAATTGGGGAGAATGGTTGTCCCGGAGAGAGGCACTGAAATTCGGGGGGTTGGCAAGTATGAGCTATTCTCACTTCTTTTCTTTTGTCGAGCACAAAGAAAATAACATTTTAGTTAAATGTAAGTTGTGTCTTGGATTTTGGTTGGTATCAACACTTCAGTCATCAACAATCAGCATCAACAATTGCATCATCAGAGAAATGGACATTGGAACAATGTAGGACTGACTTGGTAGGATATGTACAGCAAGTAGTGGACACAGAGAGAGAGATCAGAAAGTATAAGAAAAAGTGTCTACATTTGATTATTTACAATCCGAAGAGGTATTATGTGGAAGGGGGGTGTTAGTTTAGGGTAGGAGGATAGAGATGCCCTTTATTTTACACCTGTTGGGAGTGCATTCCATATTGATGTGGCATAGAAAGAAAAGAAGTTAAGACCTTTGTTAGTTCGGAATCTGGGTTTAACGTGGCTAGTGTTAGTGTTAGTGTTATTATGCTGTTTGTTACTTATGTATGTTATGTTGCAGCTATTTAAAATAGTTTTGTCAATTTGTTCTGGCCTGAAATAAATTGGCTCTTTGAAACATATCTTTGTCTTTGTGTGTTGTATGTAGACCACATTGCTTAGCAGAGTTCAGTGATGCAAATGCATGTCAAGTTGATCAACACATTGTATTATTCTCCAGTGCAATAACAGTATTGAAATGAAGGCTAAAAGGGCATTAATGGGAGCTTAAAAAAAAAAGTAGAAGAAGTAACTAAATAGTTACTTTTCACAGTAACGCATTACTTTTTGGTGTAAGTAACTGAGTTAGTAACTGAGTTACTTTGGAAATAAAGTAACTAGTAACTGTAACTAGTTTCTGGTTTTCAGTAACTAACCCAACACTGACTATAAGCCGCACCTGCCTATAAGCCGCACCAGCTAAATTTAGGGGAAAATACAGATTGCTCCATATATATGCCGCACCCGACTATAAGCCGCAGGCGCTTTGATGTGTAATTACCGTAGTATATAGGGGTTCCTGCTACCACGGAGGGGATTGTCGGGACAGAGATGACTGTTTGGGAACGCAAAGCGTCCCATTTATTAACAATAAATCTTTCAATCATTCAATCAAACTTTCACATCTTTGACATGGCGAACAGCATTCGTGCAGAGTACAAATAATACAACGGTATTACCGGTAGTCAGTCTTTAATCATTGTGTCATCGTCTTCCTCCTGCGTACTAAAACCACCGAAATCCTCTTCGTCTGTGTCGGAGAAGAACAGGTCCAAAATGGCGTCGTCAGCCAAGTCAAGGGTACGTGCAGCAGCTCTATTTCCTTCTTTGACAGCCAGATCGATTGCCTTTAACTTAAAAGCAGCATCATATGCACTTCTCCGTTTGTTTTCCATATTGAGGGTGTTTGCATGAACACTTCCTTCGCGCAAACTGTCGCTGACGCTCTCCTACTCTTTGTTTTGCTCTCGGTAGTGCGCGCCCCTGGTAACCGTAAACCGTAAAAAAAAGCAGCACCGTCGTAAAAGCCGCAGGGACCAAAACGAGGGGAAAAAGTAGCGGCTTATAGTCCGGAAATTACGGTAGTATAGTTGAAGACTTACGGTCATTAGAAAACATCACTGCACATCATAATGGCAGCTACACTTTACATCTTAAACATCCAAATAAATTATTTGGGAATGTCTAGATTGGGCCAGATTGAAAAACTTAACGGGCTGCATGCGGCCCCCGGGCCTTAATTTGCCCAGATGTGTCATTGATCATGTCAGTAAATGTACTCCTCTAACCTTCAACGCAGTGCTGAGGGCACTCCTTACCCCCATATTGCCTCAACAGGGGGCCTCTGCAAATTCAAAACTTCCAAAGTTTGAAACTTTTCTTCTTCCACAATTCTAAGGATGTTGCGTTACAGTCTCCTTAAATGGTAACTTGAAGATTGCGCTCATAAAATGCTAATACAATTTGGGCTACACTTTATACAGTCACGTGCATTTCTGAGGAGAAGAACACACTCTTAAGTGATGCAAGAACACATTTTCCCTCATGCACAGCAGGGTGCTTGGTGTCCACGAGGCATCGCACAGCATGGCTCAACATAGATGAAGACATCTAAACCCACACTCTGACACCCATCAACTTGACTTACGCAAGCCGAGTGAAGGGCTTGATGGAAGATGTACCAGCCAAATAATGCGATCTCCTCAGAAGAGTGTAGAGGAGGATGGTTGTTGAAGGGGAGAAGGCGGCTAGGGCATTTCAGAGGGAATCCCTGAGTCTGAAGTATCATTTCATATTCACAAAAGTCATTTAGCATTCCACCACTCAGCAGTGATTTGCTTCGCTGGCCCGCCTCTCACTCCTTGGATGCTGCATTTCGACATAACATCACAATTGCATACTTTTTTGAAGACCTAATGAACCTATTTGGATTGTCTTTATTGCCTGATTGGGAAGGTATCTAATTTCTAGCTCATTTATATTTCTACATTTACCAAGAAGAAGATTTGAATCTATATCAACTCAAACATAAAAAAAGTGTTGTTTGTGGTTTCTAGAACCAACACTGAACCAATGTCAAATACAGTGGCGGGCCGTGCGTTTCCCACCTAGGCCTTCAGTAATGTCCAACTTCAATGATTCCCTCTCAAAATTCCACAATTGATGTCCCAACATGACCATTGCTGGAGAAATACTATACAGGAACACATTTACACCCTACTGGTCATTGAACCACATCAACAGTGTACAAAACGGGTTATTTTCTGGCACATTTAAAAATCAATTAACCCGCATCAGCAATTAAAACATATCTTATGTGGTACTGTCAAAATTAGAATAGCAAAATACATATTAAATGTGAAAAAATCCAACATTTGTAGCACCCATTCGATGCGGTATAAGCCAGTGGTACCCTCGTAGTCGTTTGATTCGAGTGGAAATGGCGGGCATTTTCCCATTTCATCGCCAGAACAGCTGAGCTAGCTTCCGGGGTTGGCCGACATGGTC
Organism: Entelurus aequoreus; assembly: GCF_033978785.1. Classification (NCBI taxonomy): domain Eukaryota; kingdom Metazoa; phylum Chordata; class Actinopteri; order Syngnathiformes; family Syngnathidae; genus Entelurus; species Entelurus aequoreus. The sequence goes on from NC_084740.1 coordinate 21,049,578, forward strand.
TCACAAGATGAGGTTTCTCTTTAAATATCCTTCTTGAAAATGGCCTTGTTCTCCTTCTCTGTGGGTCAACACTTCCTGCTTCATGCTAAATTGAAACTTGTGAATGGAGACTCACTTTTGAGTGACAAATAAGTATCCAATCACAGTCTCGTTAACATCAGGCTACCTAGATAGGCTACTGTCAACAACTCTTGTGTTCTGAAATTCATCCGCTAACGGTTCCGATGAGTATCCAATCACAGGATGCATAAATGTCACGTTCAACCTTAGGCCATCTAAAAGGCCTTACTGACAAAAACTTGTGATCTGATTGGCTATGGCAATTATTAGGGATGTCCGATATTATCGGCCAATAAATGCTTTAAAATGTAATATCGGAAATGATCGGTATCGTTTTTTTTATTATCGTTTTTTAATTTAATTTAATTTATTTTTTTATTAAATCAACATAAAAAACACAAGATACACTTACAATTAGTGCACCAACCCAAAAAACCTCCCTCCCCCATTTACACTCATTCACACTCTTTCACACAAAAGGGTTGTTTCTTTCTGATATTAATATTCTGGTTCCTACATTATATATCAATATATATCAATACAATCTGCAAGGGATACAGTCCGTAAGCACACATGATTGTGTGTGCTGCTGGTCCACTCATAGTACTAACCTTTAACAGTTAATTTGACTCATTTTCATTAATTACTAGTTTCTACGTAACTGTTTTTATATTGTTTTACTTTTTTTTTTATTCAAGAAAATGTTTTTAATTTATTTATCTTATTTTATTTTATAATTTTTTTTTAAAAAGGACCTTATCTTCACCATACCTGGTTGTCCAAATTAGGCATAATAATGTGTTAATTCCACGACTGTATATATCGGTATCGGTTGATATCGGTATCGGTAATTAAGAGTTGGACAATATCGGAATATCGGATATCGGCAAAAAAGCCATTATCGGACATCCCTAGCACTTATCTATCAACAGTATGTGCCCGTTCACTTACAGTGCACAGACATTGTTGATTCTGAAGGTCCCGGGCAGATTTGGTACAGCATGGCAACATAACCTAGCTGAATTCTGATTGGATACAAACGAAAACTAAAAACAACAGCACTGGAAGAAGCTTAATATAACAGGAAGAGAATATGAATACTTTTACATATTTAGGGAAAGTCAATCAAAAAATAATTGTAATTATTTATTATTAATTATGATCATGATTACTAGTTATGTTAGGCCAGCAGCGAAGGTCTTGCTGGCCCTGACGGCACACCACTGATGTATGTAAGACTGATTTCCACCGAGAATTGACTGTGCTCTGCATGAGTCACTCATTCCATCTTTCAGCAGTTCCCATGTCTTAGCTGTGAATATATAAATCAATGATGGCATAAGAAAAAAGCTTTTGAACGAAGTCCAGACTCCTCTAACTCTGGCCATCTGAAGATAATATTGGCATTTTTTCCCCCCGCAATCTTCTTGTAAACGTTTTTTACGGATTTTAATACGACAACAGTGAAGGTTACCAAATGTAAAACAGACTGTTTACGACGTTTCCACTCTGCAGTCCTCAATGCGTTCCTTATGCAGGTCCCTTACCACTCACTGAAAGTGCGCATTTGGGTGTTGTCTGCTCATCTGTGAAGAAATCCTTGAAGATATTTTGCCACCAGCCTGGTGTGTCATTTGAACGTCACGAGTGTAATTATTCTGTTGCTTGGCCGCAAATATGCATTTGTCATGTTTTACTTCCAAGCACGTCTCCCACTGTTTCCTGGGAAAGCTGTAGGAATTGGACTATTTTCCTTTGTTGCCTTTAGAATGAAAATCGTGACCAAACGCTGCATGGTGTGCTGCATACTCACTGTTCCTCGACTCAGCCTGCGACTGCAAGGCTAATCTCTAACCACAATTACCTGATGTCACTTTTGCCAAAAAAAAATGATATTACAGTACATCTATAACGATTGGCTAAGGCTGGAAGTAGGAGCCACAAAGCAGAAACACACAGGAGACGCACAGTTTTAATAACAAAAGTAGAGAGGACTGATGAGACCAGAACTAACTACTCATAGAAGCAACAAAGAACGAGAAGTTATGCATTAGGAGAGCATAACAGGAGTCAATAACAAACTGGTAAAGGTAATGGCACAGGCTGGAGACGTGGAACACCAAATGAGACTTAAAATATGTTGGCAACTGGGACATCATAGACTTAGGCTATGTCTACACTAAGCCGGATAACCCCTTAAAGGAATAATTATTTAGCCTAAGCCCCGTTTCAGCCACCCTAAACCATCGTTTAAGATTCCCCTCCTTGGATAAGATAATTTTTTACAGGGGAAGTGCGCCGTGTATTTCTTGAATCTCCGGCTCTTAGCTTTGTATGGACTCATTGATCGTTTACAAACTGAGTTCGGAGAGGAAGTGAAGTCAGAAAGACCGCGCCCCCACACAGGAAGTGATGTCAGAAAGAACGCGCCTAGCCAGCTTCATAACAACCGGAGATAACCACTGGAAAGATGGAGGCGAGTCATCCAGACATGCCGTGTTTCTCCTTCTTCTACATGTACAGACGCTTGTGGAAATCACACATGAATATCTTAAGACAGTGGTTCTTAACCTGGGTTCGATCGAACCCTAGGGGTTTGGTGAGCCGGCCTCAGGGGTTCGGCGGAGCCTCCGCCGCGGAGGTGAAAACACAACCGACTCATCGTGTAAATTAAAACTTCTCCCTATCGGCGTATTATGGATACCCCCAAACAATGTTCCCTCTCATTTTCCATATGTGTGAGCAAACGCAAAAACTCCTTGAGCATTCAGTGGAGCACATGTGAGCGACGTCAGACGTGCACATACACTGTGGCTACACAAGCAACACACCTGTTCCAAACTTGACTAAATAACAAGTTCAATGTTTTATTATTATAATCAAATGGCAGCAGTCATTACCATGAGATTATTTTCTAATATAAGTGTTTTGGCCCACTTACAATGACAATAACAAAAAATATTGTTTTAAGATTGAAGATGTGTCTGAAATCGGAGACATTTCTGTACCCATGGAACTGAAGCAAACAATTGCCACGCACTTAGATGAGCTTGCGAAGTCTCTCGACGGATATTTCCCTACAAGATAGTCATATCCAGCATGGGTGAGACAGCCGTTCACGTTTGCTGTTGAGACAGCAAATGTCAATGATGAATACCTCGACGAAATCATTGAAATTCAGCAGAGCCAGGTTCAACAGCAACTCTTCAGAACAACAACGTTTTGGTGTCGACAAATGGAAAAGTATCCAGTTATAGCTAAGAAAGCCCTGGGATTTTTTATACCATTTGTTACAACATATCTTTGTGAGCAATCCTTTTTGAGGATGCTGGACATAAAAACGAAGAAAAGGAACAGACTTTGCTGTGAAAATGACATAAGTGGCACTTACCAAGGTAAAGCCATGCATATCTGAACTGGTCTCTCAAAGGCAACAGCAGAAGTCACACTGATTTGCAGGTGTGTAATTTGTTGGGACTTCATGCACTGTGTTGGTTTTGTTCTGTGAACAAGGTGATGTTCATGCACGGTTAATTTTGTGCACCAGTAAAAAACATATAACTTTGTCTTGAATTTGAAACATGTATTTAATTTTTTTTTCACTAAAGAAGAGTTCGGTGAATGCGCATATGAAACTGGTAGGGTTCGGTACCTCTAACAAGGTTAAGAACCACTGCCTTAAGAGAAGAAATACATGTGAATCGGATACAACACATCTCAGAGGGCAAGAGAACTTTCGAATGTCAGCTGTGATTCTACTTACCGATAGAACTTTGTCCATTTGTCGAATGAGAGTCAACGAGAATGCGGGCTCCCGTGGATGTGATAAAAAAGGTAGCGTGTGCTTTGTATTACCTGGCCGTCGAGTGAAGACTATGGAAAACAGCAAATGCATTTGGACTGGCAAAGCAGACTGCATCAGTTATTGTCTGCCATGTATGTCACGGACTCAACATCTAGGTCCAGAGTATATAAAGTCACCAAAAAGGAATGGACAATGAAAGTGAAGGCAAAAGAGTGAAGAGTGTCCTAATCAGTAATCTAGATCCCTAGATTGACTGATTTAAAATGTTCTTTATCAAATTGTTTACTTTTACATGTCCAATAAAGATGTGATTAATTTATGACGGCTCAGGTGTGATTCACTACAATAGGGCCCCACAGCACACTGGATTCCAGTTCATTAAAATACCACAACACTGGATATTGTTCAGATAAGTTAGACTTAAGAACTTGCACACAAAGCAACACTGGAGGTGACTATGACGTGCGCATTTTCCGTGCATGTGTCCTAGGTCGCATTGCGCGGGCGGAAGGAGGGGGGAGGGAGTCTTAAACGACCATTGTGTGTGTGGACAAGAATAAGGTTAGGTCATACTCGCTTCGAGTGACCGCCGATGATGATGATGATGATGTCTGCTCTTGAACGGGTTTGTACTGAAAATAAAATGTTGCTGTATTTGAAGTGCAATGACAATAAAGTTCCATTCAATTCCATTACAGAATATAATGGAGTGAAGGCTGAGGTGTGCACTACTGGCACACCTCTGCCTTTGCTTTTGAAGAATCCTCCATCAAGTCTTTTATTGGGCGCCAAACAATCATTCATGCCACACCCACTTCAAGTCCACTACTTTTACTACTTTTCGGAACGCCAAGGAAGGTACCGTAACAAACAGAACACAACAAGATCTTCTCAGAGGACAATACTATTGAAAGAAAACCTGGATGTATTTAGAGTACAACTTGATTCGCAGTCTTAGGGCTGTTTTCGACGAAGGATTTTTATAGTCTAATCTGTTTCGTTAGATTTCGCCTATAGTCAACAAGCGGCAAACTCTTTGGCGTCGTTTAAAAAAAATGTTTTATACTTTTTTTAAAGCACAGTTCATAAGGATGCCCACAAATAAACAGATTGTGACGATATGTAGTACTATACACTGGTCACTAGGAGACAGTAATGTCAGATAGATGTGGATACAGTACTTGTCACACCGCGGTGAGGGAAGTCCTGTTTTGGGGTTGTCTGGCGAACTTCCTGTTTTATGTTGAAAGTCTAATCCTCCTCTCGTTTCAGCCCTCATGTGTACATCGTCCTCGTCTTCCCCCGTCTTGTTGCCAGAGTATATCCTCTCACCGTGTACCTCCAGCCGTCTTCCACAGTCTTGTCCAAGTTGCTAAGTATTGCCTTGCTTTATTCCTTGATGTATTTGTACCCTCTGAAGAAGAGTGATTTTGATTTGCTAAAGTTTTTGGTCAGTTTAAAAAAAACAACTAATTTCATAGCTTCCCTTTTCCCTCCTCTTGGAGTGCTTTAATTTGTAGTTTTCTTAGGTCTTTATGGTGTAGGTTCTGTTTATAGCTTTTTGTCTCCTTCTCTTCGTGAGCGATTTTCTTTTGGTGTAGCTAATCATAGATTGTTGTTTTTTGTTATTAGATCAGTGTAGATTTTGCTATTGCCATTTTTCCTCCCTCGGGAAGGATTTTCTGTTTATTGATTTGCGCCCTGTGCTACATTTCTTTTGATTGTTACTCTAGTGCAGTGGTTCTTAACCTTGTTGGAAGTACGGAACCCCACCAGTTTCATATGCGCATTCACCAAACCCTTCTTTGGTGAAAAATAAAATGTTGTTTTTTTTCAAATTCAAGACAAAGTTATATGTTTTTGGTAACACTTTAGTATGGGGAGCATATTCTAAGTAACAAAGACCTAATTTAGAGTTTTTTGGACACTAGGGCAACATATTAACAAAGACTTAATTTTGAGTTATTTGGTTAGGGTTAGAGGGTTAGGGCCAGGGTTAGAGGGTTAGGGTTATAATAAGGCCATGCCGAATAAGGCATTAATAAGTACTTAGTAATGATTAATTAAGAGCCAATATGTTACTAATTTGCATGTTAATAAGCAACTAATTAATGGTGAATATGTTCCCCATACTAAAGTGTTACCATGTTTTTTTACTGGTGCACAAATTGAAACGTGCATTAACATCACCTTGTTCAAAGAACAAAACCAACACAGTGCATAAACTCACAACAAATTACACACCTGCAAATCAGTCTGACTTCTGCTGTTGTCGTATCCGTACTACACCGATAGGGATAAGTTTTTATTTACACGATGAGTCGGGTGTGTTTTGACCTCCGCCGAAACTCTGAGCCCGACTCACCGAACCCCTAGTATTCAATCAAACCCAGGTTAAGAACCACTGCTCTAGTGTATCGAGTCTAGAGTTCATAGCCATTTGTTTATTCACTCTGTCTGAAGAGGGTTCCTAGAAACTGTAGAACAAAAGCCTGCGTCAATCTTTCCCCGTCTGCAACTGAGTCCTCATTCTTGCCAAAATCTAACAGTGCTAGAGAAAGTAGAAAAAAGGAACTCGATGTTAATGTGACTCTTCCGAAAGTTAGTAAAAAAAACGTATAAATGAATACGGTCTTCCATTGAAGAGAACAAAACACACATCTCACTTCGTCCACCTCAAAGATAAAAGCTAAAAGACCCAGACAATAAACGCAGTGGAGATTGAATCGTTTCGTGAGGGCCAATGATCAGCCTGATCTGGCAGAGCACCAAGAAGACGACCAAACTTGACTTGAAGAAGTAAAAGTTGTAACAAGGTTTCCGTAGGCCACCCTGTGGAAGGATCACTACCGTTGCCAGGGTGGAGCAGTCAGGCAGGACAGGTCGACTGCGAGGTTGATGCACAAATCAGACTCCATAGAAATGTATTTTCGAATAGTCGACTATTTTAAGACTCCCCTACACACATCCATTATTTTCTAAATAGCTGGCAAAACATGTGAGTAGCAAGATAATTGGGTCTTGCCTACTGTGGCTGTGGTAGTATCAGGTTCTGGGTCATGAGTACCAGGGAGCCGTGGTTTAATTAGGGGAAAACATGAGTTCCAAATTGTTCTGTGACATTCTGAAACAGAAACGGGGCCGTATGGCAGTTTTCCAATATCATAATGGGCTCAAACATCTCCGAGATAACAAGCGCCTTGTTGAGGCAGCTTAAGGTGATGGCGTGACCAAGTTAATCTCCAGACCAGAACCCAACTAAGCACCTGTGGGGCTTCTCAAGCAGGCCAAAGGTGGAGGTGATCCACCCGCTCCACCAGTGTCATCTAGTAGGATTGGAAGTGGACTCCAGTAAGGACATATGCATCTCTGGTGAATTCCAGAACCAGGAGGATTAAGGCAGTGCTAGATAACAATGGAACTAACACTAAAAATTGACACTTTAGACATAGATGTGTTCACTGTGACGTTTCAGTTTTTGTCGCCAGCTATTTGAGCAATAATGGACAATAAATACAGTCGTGGTCAAAAGTTTACATACACTTGTAAAGAACATAATGTCATGGCTGTTTTGGGTTTCCAATCATTTCTACAACTCTTATTTTTTTGTGATAGAGGGATTGGAGCACATACTTGTTGGTCACAAAAAACATTCATGAAGTTTGCTTCTTTTATAAATTTATTACGGGTCTACTAAAAATGTGAGCAAATCTGCTGGGTCAAAAGTATACGTACAGCAATGTTAATATTTGCTTACATGTCCCTTGGCAAGTTTCACTGCAATAAGGCGCTTTTGGTAGCCATCCACAAGCTTCTGTTTGAATTTTTGACCACTCCTCTTGACTAAATTGGTGCAGTTCAGCTAAATTTGTTAGTTTTCTGACATGGACTTGTTTCTTCAGCATTGTCCACACATTTAAGTCAGGACTTTCTGAAGACCATTCTAAAACCTTCATTCTAGCCTGATTTAGCCATTCCTTTACCACTTTTGACGTGTGTTTGGAGTCATTGTCCTGTTGGAACACCCAACTGCGCCCAAGACCCAACCTCTGGGCTGATGATTTTAGCTTGTCCTGAAGAATTTGGAGGTAATCCTCCTTTTTCATTGTCCCATTTACTCTCTGTAAAGCACCAGTTCCATTGGCAGCAAAACAGGCCCAGAGCATAGTACTACCACCACTATGCTTGATGGTAGGCCTGGTGTTCCTGGGATTAAAGGCCTCACCTTTTCTCCTCCAAACATATTGCTGGGTATTGTGGCCAAACAGCTCCATTTTTGTTTAATCTGACCACAGAACTTTCCTCTAGACCAGGGGTGTCAAACGTAAGGCCCGAGGGCCGGATCAGGCCCGCAAAAAGGTTTAATCCGGCCCGCGGGATGAGTTTGCTAAGTATAACAATTTACCTGGAATTTTTTAATGAAAGAAACAGCTGTTCTAAATGTGTCCACTTGATGTCGCAATAGCAATTCTTTGTATCTTTGTAGATGATGCTACATATGTACAAAAATAAAATAAACCACATGATGTTAGTACATCAGTTAAAGAAAATGATCAAACTACATAAATAACATACTGTAATTTGATTTTGATATACATTTTTTTATCTTGATTGATTTCAAATGAACACCAATGAGTTGACTGATGAACATTATCACATAATTTATTCAAAGAATATAAATAACAAAAAAATAAAGATAGAATACTATTAACCACAACATGTACCGGTAAGTGTAAAAAAAACCCAACAAAAACATTATGATTTGTAAATTTTCAGAGAAATCAAAGAAAACAATCTGAAGTTGTCTTTATTTTTAGGTTATCGTGCCGTGATTTTACCAGTCCGGCCCACTTGGGAGTAGATTTTTCTCCATGTGGCCCCCGATCTAAAATGAGTTTGACACCACTGCTCTAGACGGTCTTATCTTTGTATGTATGTATACTTTTGACCCAGCAGATTTGCTCACATTTTCAGTAAACTCATAATAATTCATAAAAGAAGCAAACTTTATGAATGTTTTTTGTGACCAACAAGTATGTGCTCCAATCACTCTATCACAAAAAAATAAGAGTTTGAGAATTTATTGGAAACTCAAGACCACGACTGTATATACTGCTATATAAGCTGTACACTGACTAACATAAAATATACCCAAGTTTCATTTAAATTGTATTTTCATTTGAGAAGATAATGTATTGCTTGCTCAAATGTGAGAAATATACTCACATTTGTGGAAAAAAACTAGACGTAAGCAATTGTAAAACAGTGGTTTTCACATATTTTACAAAAATTATGTCTGTTTTTTTACACTAATTTAGTATGATTAAACACATGATGGTAAATCAGTATATGTGCTTTTTTAAATTAAGTATGTCTCCAAAATAAACCCCCATAGTGCCAAGTAAATGTGTAGCATACACTCATGGTCCAATCAAAGTCAACGAGAGCCCTAGAATCCATTAGTTTCTAGTGTATGAACGGTAAGGCTCGCCAAATTATCAAGAGTAATATGAAGCTTACCGGCTGTCCTCTGTAATTTGTAAAGAGCTTGGTCTTGTACAGATGGAATTTCTTCACACTACATGCGCTGAAAGCGCTGCTTTCTGACGGCCACTTTAAAGTCACACAGTACGCTCAAATTGCCCTGAAGAAGCTTCCATCTCATATTCCAAGCTAATGTTAAAGGCCTACTGAAATTATTTTTTTTTATTTCAACGGGAATAGCATATCCATTCTATGTGTCATACTTGATCATTTTGCGATATTGCCATATTTTTGCTGAAAGGATTTAGTATAGAACGACGACGATAAAGTTCGCAACTTTTGGTCGCTGATAAAAAAAAGCCTTGCCTATACCGGAAGTAGCCTGACGTCACAGGAGGAAGGATTCCTCACATTTCCCCATTGTCTCTGACCGTAACTTAGGTACAAGGGTTCATTAGATTCCACACTCTCTCCTTTTTCTATTGTGGATCACGGATTTGTATTTTAAACCACCTCGGATACTATATCCTCTTGAAAATGAGAGTCGAGAACGCGAAATGGACATTCACAGTGACTTTTATGTCCACGACAATACATCGTTGAAGCTCTTTAGCTACGGAGCTACCGTGATAGCATCAGGCTCAAATGCAGATAGAAACAAGATAAAAAAACCCTGACTGGAAGGATAGACAGAAGATCAACAATACTATTAAACCATGAACATGTAAATACACGGTTAATAATTTCCAGCTTGGCGAAGCTTAACAATTGAAGCTAACTTAGCTACGGAGCTAACGTGATAACATCAGGCTCAAATGCAGATAGAAACAAAATTTAAAAAAACCCTGACTGGAAGGATAGACAGAAGATAAACAATACTATTAAACCATGAACATGTAAATACACGGTTAATAATTTCCAGCTTGGCGAGGCCTAACAATTGAAGCTAATTTAGCTACGGAGCGGCGGCGGCGGCGGGCGTTATAGCTTTCGACGACACCCCGGCCGCCATCAGAGTCGGCAAGAAACATATATTTCCCCAAAGTTACGTACGTGACACGCACATAGCGACACGCACGTACGGGCGAGCGATCAAATGTTTGGAAGCCAAAGCTGTACTCACGGTAGCGCGTCTTCTATCCAGCTCAAACACAACACAACCTCCTGATGTTGGTGTTGCTGTAGTCCGCCGCTAATACACGATCGCACCTACAACTTTCTTATTTGCAGTCTCCATTGTCCATTAAACAAATTGCAAAAGATTCACCAACACAGATGTCCAGAATACTGTGGAATTGTTCGATGAAAACAGAGCAGTTTGTATGGTGACACATTGGGTCCGAATACTTCCGTTGCCGTCGTGACGTCACGCGCATACGTCATCATACCGGGACGTTTTCAGCCGGATATTTCCCGGGAAATTTAAAATTGCACTTTATAAGTTAACCCGGCCGTATTGGCATGTGTTGCAATGTTAAGATTTCATCATTGATAAATAAACTATCAGACTGCGTGGTCGGTAGTAGTGGGTTTCAGTAGGCCTTTAAGAGAGAAGGAGCGACCAGGCAGTTTGCCAGAGCTTAAAGGGGAACTGCACTTTTTTTAATGGAATTTTGCCTGTCTTTCACAATCATTATGAAAGACATAAATGCATTCTAAATATTAAATAAACATAAATAAAAGTCCACTTACAGCGGAGCCCATGGGAGCTAAACAATTTCGCCCATAAAATCCAATGAACAACCATTGAAAAACTGCCAACAATATTACATTTATATTTTGAGACTTGAATATTAACCAAGTATCAGTGATATTGTTATTATAAGTGCTGACGCAGACAAACTATTTATAGCAGCGTCGTGATAACTACCGTGTGTCCCTATGTTTACATCATCGTGTGGTCTGCTGCTTCCTTGCTCCCAGGAAGTTTATTCTAGATCATAAATCATGCATTTCACCTGGACAGAAGCCGCTGAGGAGGTATTCCGAAAAGTTGGTACACTTTGACAGACATTTAGGACCCGAAAATGGCCAGAACGACACGAAAATACATGTCTTTGTGAGGATTATGAGGCATTCTTCACCTAAATGGGAATATATGAACATCCCAGCAGTCGGCATCCTAATAACAGCAGACCTTGTATAGTAAGTGATGTTTTATGTTTGTTGGCTCTCCTGAAGTCTGCAGTGAGTAATAATCAGTGATGAGGGGAGGAAAAAAAGCAAACGTTGTGATGCGTTTTTGAAATTAATGCGCCGCCTATGCTTAAAATGATCAAAATACGTAAATAATAAATGTTATTATAAATGTGCCTGTTACTGCATTACATTTATATTTGTATCATGTATATACAACCTCAGTGAAGGTGTTTGAATGTTTTTTAGGTGGAACTTTTGATCGCATTTGTTTAATATTTAGAATGCATAAAAAAAAAAAACCATCCATTGGCATGTCTTTCATTATGATTGTGAATAGGCAACATTTGTTAAAAAGTGCAGTTCCCCTTTCAAACTGCACATAAGTTGCACAGACAGGACAGTGTTTTTCAACCACTGTGCCGCGGCACAATAGTGTGCCGTGAGATACAGTTTGGTGTGCCGTGGGAGATTATCTAGTTTCACCTATTTGTGGTAAGAATATTTTTTGCAAACCAGTAATTATAGTCTGCAAATGATGTGATGTTATTGAGTGTCGGTGCTGTCTAGAGCTCGGCAGAGTAACCGTGTAATACTCTTCCATATCAGTAGGTGGCAGCAGGTAGCTAATTGCTTTGTAGATGTCGGAAACAGCGGGAGGTAGTGTGCAGGTAAAAAGGTGTATAATGCTTAAACCAAAAATAAACAACAGGTGAGTGCCCCTAACAAAAGGCATTGAAGCTTAGGGAAGGCTATGCAGAACAAGACTAAAACTGAACTGGCTACAAATTAAACAAAAACAGAATGCTGGACGACAGCAAAGACTTACTGTGGAGCAAAGAAGGCGTCCACAATGTACATCCGAACATGACATAACAATCAACAATGTCCCAAAGAAGGATAAAAACAACTGAAATATTCTTGATTGCTAAAACAAAGTAGAAGGGAGAAATATTGCTCAAAGGAAAACATGAAACTGCTACAGGAAAATACCAAAAAAAGAGAAAAAGCCACCAAAATAGGAGCGCAAGACAAGAAGTAAAACACTACACACAGGAAAACAGCAAAAAAGTCAAAATAAGTCAGGGTGTGATGTGACAGGTGGTGACAGTACACCTACTTTGAGACAAGAGCTATAGAGATGCATGCTTGGTTATGCTTTAAAGCAGGGGTGGGCAATTAATTCTTACCGGGGGCCGCATGAGCAACCCGAGCACTGCTGGAGGGCCACATCGACAATATTTCAATTAAATTTTGCTCAATATTATTTTTGATATATACCGTAAGATAAATAATAATAATAATAATAATACTAATTAATAATAATAGTAATACTTCAACATAGTGTGTGTAACAGCATTCCATGACTAATATAAATAAATTAACATTAATAATAAATGACAGTAAAATAAGCACACGTATGACTGAGGAGTCATAGTGTAACTTTGTGTGGTGTTTGAGTTGTCCGACTTTTTGTGTGGCCATAAACGCACCAGTGGTTTAGTGCTATGCGTGTTGGTGACCGATGACAAGTTGGTTTTGGCCTGGTTTGTACGGCAGAAAATGGCTAGTTTTTCGAGATAGAATTGTTTTACTCATGTTTTTGGTGTGGTTATGTCCGAATATAAACAGTTTTGCTCAATAAAGTGATCGATATAATTCCTGTCCTCGAAGCATCTCGATAGACGTTACAATAATTGAACGGTGTTCAATTGAACGGTGTTGACGAACACCGTTAGGGCCGCTTGTTGTCACTGTCACTCAAAGTTGCATTGCCAAATTACACAGAATAAATATGTTTATTTTGTTTAGAATTCAGATGGGATTTGATTTGGTGCGCGGCATATATTTGCTGCGCGCAGCGGACGCTTGAGCAGTGCGCAATTGCGCAGGCGCGCACCTTAGAGGGAACGTTGCTTTGCAGTCCATGTCTTGTTAAAAACACGCCATTCTTCATCAACTTTTCTCTTTTTAGCGTCTCGGGTGTAAACCGTGCATCACTTGTCGCTGCATGTGCACCTTCACTCGCAGGTTACACACGGACACACGCCCATAAATAATACTTTTCAAAATAAAAGCAGCACAGTTGTATTGCGTGCACGACATAGATGTTTTTTCAACTTTATTTTGTAATTTGTGATTGCAGCTGTTCACATTCACTCACAATCACGCACACGCATACGTCCACACGGAAGTAATACAAATAACGATTTTCAAAACAAAAGCAGCACCGTTGTATTGCACACTCGACATAGATACTTTTTAAAATGTATTTTGTAATTTATAATTGGCCTCACGCGGGCCGGACAGGGACGCACAAAGGGCCGGATGCGGCCCGCGGGCCGCAGAATGCCCAGGTCTGCTTTAAAGTCATATCCAACAATTGCAAGAACGACTTTTTACTGTCAACGGAGTTTGGTTTTTTAATGATTTCTGCTGATTTTTTCAATGCAAAAAATGTGCTTTGGCTCAAAAAAGGTTGAAAAATATTGGTCTAACGCAGGCCTGGGCAATTATTTTGACTCGGGGGCCAAATTTAGAGAAATAAATGTGTCCGAGGGCCGGTATATCTATTTTCGAAACCTCACAACAATGTCTGATTGAATGCTAAAAATGTTATGACAGACCACCTTAAAAAACAGAGTGGAATTTTAAATTTTTTTACTGAATGAGACACCCAGAATGTACATGAAAAAAAAGAATGTGGGATTTACGATATTAACTACGGATGATAAAACACTGAATATTGACAACATACAAACATCACACATCCTCTCAATCGACATATTTTACAATCAAACGAAACACAACAAAAATTAAACAAACACAGCGAAATATGAACATGAAGGGTAAAAATCTGATATATCTGAGATATCACTAAGCTTTATAACTTTGTTGTAAAAATCTCCTTCCGCGTCTGTCCCTGACACTCACATTTCAGGCTCAGGAAACACTCTGTGGAAACGCTCCCCACCCACACTGCTTGGTGCCTCGTCTGAGCTGCTGTGACTTACATTACCATAGTAACTAATTAGATGACCATAGTAACTAGTATATACTGCAAAAGCGCAGATTCCAACCATTGAAATACTTTGTATAATTCAAGACTTACGGTCATTAGAAACATCACTGCACATAATAATGTGCAGTAATAATAACGGCTAAGGTTAAAGATCTAAAAAAAAAATTTGGGAATATCCGGCGGGCCGGATTGAAAAGCTTAACGGGCCGCTTGCGGCCCCCGGGCCTTAATTTGCCCAGGTCTGGTCTAACGCATGCGCGGTAATTGTATCAACTGATGTAAACAAAGTCGTGTGAGCACACAGCCGTTGTCCACACCTTCTTGAATTTAACATAAGCACCAGAACTTTGATAATTAAGGTGAGAAACGCTATTAAATTCAAGAAATAATTAAAACATAGCCTCCTCTCCTTTATACCTTGCTCTCATTGCCGTCAATTAAGAGTCTTCAACAAAATGTAAAAGTGATGTTAAATGTTGATTATCAATTTTAGTTATCATTTATTTGCATTTTACACCATTTTTATTTCTGTATAGCTATAAATTAATGCTCACAAAATGTTAACGCAGATTAATCTTGCTATTTATTTTGACCACATGCTCCTTTACCCTGACCACGGATGGTTACCTGAATGGTCACCTGCTGGTTTGACGAGCAGAGGAGCATGTTCGGCAGCGCACAATCACGGACGAGTGAGAGACTCCGACTGATGTGCATGCTGGCAAATTTGAATTCAAAATACACCCCGGCGGTACTTTAGGTAAACTGTTAGCAGGTTTTGAACAAATAAATAACGTGCATTCAAGTTGAACATTTAAAATATGATCGTGTACATTCTGAGGATAAAATCCCAGCAGGCACAAGACATTAAAACAACGTTGACAACTTGTTGAATTACGTCCTGACGTTGAGAAACTCAAACCTAACGCTGGAACAACATGCTTTTTGACGACGTTTAATCAATGACCGGTTCTGACGTTGATTTGACCATTGAATTTTGGTCATTTTCCAACCAACATTTTACAACACAAACCTAACGTTGAAACAACATTCTTTTTGATGTTTATTCAATGTCAGGTTGTGACGTTGATTTGACCATTGACATTTGGTCTTGTTTCAAAGTCAGTTTTAAAGCACATGTGTCAATCAATTACAAATCATTGATAAATCAACGTTTTATCAATGTCTTCTGCCGGCTGGGATTGTGTTTGTTTCCAAATATTGTCTTTTTAAGAATTTCATTTAAATGCACACAAGCAATTTACTGTGATTAATCATAATTGATGATTAATCAACACACAAAAGTGTATATAATCTGTTTTTTAAAAATATTAATTTAAAAGCACTGTACTTTAAACTTTCTCTATACAAAGTGTTTTGTCTTAATTATTTTGGGGTTTCTGGAACAGATTCATTAGATCAGGCCTGGGCAATTATTTTGACTGGGGGGGGGGGCACATTTAGAGAAAATAATGTGTCTGGGGGCTGGTATATCTATTTTTAGGAACATTAATACAAAACCTCACAATAATGTCTG
The DNA here is from genome assembly GCF_033978785.1 of Entelurus aequoreus. Classification (NCBI taxonomy): domain Eukaryota; kingdom Metazoa; phylum Chordata; class Actinopteri; order Syngnathiformes; family Syngnathidae; genus Entelurus; species Entelurus aequoreus. The sequence goes on from NC_084740.1 coordinate 21,065,622, forward strand.
ATTGAAAGCTAAAAATGTTATGACAGACCGACTTAAAAAACGGAATGGAATGTTACATTTCTTTACTGAATGAGACCTAGAATGTACATGAAAATAAAGAATTTGGGATTTACAATATTAACTATGAAGGATAAAACACTGAATATTGACAACATATGAGCGTCACGCCCCCTCTCCATCCACATATTTTACAATCAACAAAAATGCAACAAACAGCGAAATATGAACACGAAGGGTAAAAAAAACCCCACCTACAATCTGATATATTTGATACATCACTAAGCTTTAGAACTTTGTTGTAAAAATCTCCTTCCACGTCTGTCCCTGACACCCACATTTCAGACTCTGTGGAAACGCTTGGTACCTGGTCTAAGCTGCTGTGACTTACATTACCATAGTAACTAATTAGATGACCATAGTAACTAATTAGATGACCATAGTAACTAATTAGATGACCACAGTAACTAATTAGATGACCATAGTAAGTAATTAGATGACCATAGTAACTCATTAGATGACCATAGTAACTAATTAGATGGCCATAGTAACTCATTAGATGACCATAGTAACTAATTAGATGACCATAGTAACTAGTATATCATGCAGATTCCAAGCATTGAAAGACTTAGTATAGTTGAAGACTTACGGTCATTAGAAAACATGACTGCACATCCTAATGGCAGCTACACTTTACATCTTAAACATCTAAATAAATGACTTGGGAATGTCCGGCGGGCCAAATTGAAAAGCTTAATGGGCCGCATGCGGCCCCCGGGCCTTAATTTGCCCAGGTCTGAATTAGATTGACATTGTTTCCCATGAGAAAAAAGTTTAGGTTTTTACACAATTGGGTTTTTAACTGACCTTTTGGGATGGTTTGATAAGGTAAGGTAAGGTTATAGCATGCAAAATATTATATAGTGATTTTAAAATTAAAATCAACCTCAGATGCACATATTTGAATGCATTGGTTTCCTTTATATCTTGCATGTTTGTGAACATGGCCGTAACTACCATTGAGGACACAGAGGTAATGCCCCCTGTATTTTTTTTTAAGTAACGAAAAGAAGATTATACAACTGACTGCAAATATACTTTGTGTAGGACATTGTGTGCGCTGTACAACACCATGAGGTAGATCATCCTCTCTCAATATACAAAACCCAAAACCAGTGGAGTTGGTTAGTTACTGACAGTGGTTTTCTGAAGTGTTCCTGAGCCCATGTGGTGATATCCTTTACACACTGATGTCGCTTTTTGATGCAGTACCGCCTGAGGGATCCAAGGTGCGTAATATCATGGCTTACGTGCAGGGATTTCTCCAGATTCTCTGAACCTTTTGATGATATTACGGAGCGTAGATGGTGAAATCCCTAAATTCCTTGCAATAGCTGCTTGAGAAATGTTGTTCTTAAACAATTTGCTCAGACATTTGTTGACAAAGTGGTGACCCTCGCCCCGTCCTTGTTTGTGAATGACTGAGCATTTCATGGAAGCTGCTTTTATACCCAATCATGGCACTCACCTGTTCCCAATTAGCCTGTTCACATGTGGGATGTTCCAAATAAGTCTTTGATGAGCATTCCTCAACTTTCTCACTCTTTTTTGCCACTTATAAGGCGCACTGCCGATGAATGGTCTATTTAAAAAAAACATTTTTTCATATACTGTATGAGGCACACCGGATTATAAGGCGCTATAAAGAAGTCATATTATTATTATTTTTTTCTAAATGTAAAAGACTTCCTTGTGGTCTACATAACATGTAATGGTGGTTCTTTGCTCAAAATGTTGCATAGATGATGTTTTACACACCATCTTCAAGTCACTTTCTGACAGTCTCTTCAGGATGCACCATTTTGTGGGCGGTCTTATTTACGTGCCTCCACTTGGACAGCGTCTTCTCCCCGTCATCTTTGTTGTAGCGGTGTAGCGTGCAAGGACGGGAGTAGAAGAAGTGTCAAAAGATGGAGCTAACTGTTCTAATGACATTCAGACTTTACTTCAATCATTAACGGAGTAGCATCTCCTCATCCGGAAACAACAACACCGGAAATGTGTCCCGTGAAAAACCGTCCGACCGGAACTCTAATAACTAAAGTTCCTTGGGTGAATAATGTAAACTCACTACACCGGTATGTTTTAGTGCGTTCATGGTGAGTTTACTGACAGATATAAGTAAGAACTTTACACTATTTTATATTAGAAATGGCAACAGTGGAGGATGAATGTCAGATAACAAGAAGATAGAGGAAAAGAAGAAGATTATCGACTACAATTTTTCAGGACTTATGCAGATCCCAAATAAAGATCAGCAGGTACCAGAAGGTAAGAAAAGTTGCTTTTGCATAATATTGCGAAACAAAACGGCAGATAATATGTCTTACCTTATACACACACCATAATAATACTCCTATGCTGAAGCACATCAAACGGTGCAACCTACACGTTTTGTTTGACCGCCATCTACTGGTCACACTTAACAATACACCATGTACCAAATAAAATTGCTTTGAAGTGGGTAAGCTCAACCAAACTAATTCCTTACATTAGGCGTACCGGGCTTTAAGGCGCACTGTCGATTTTTGAGAAAATTAAAGGATTTTCAAGTGCGCCTTATTGTCTGAAAAATACGGTATTCTAAAAAGACACGTATATTTACTTTTGCACTGTCGAGTTTTGAGAATAAAAAAAAAAAGATTTTAAGTGCGACTTATAGTCCGGAAAATACGGTACCTAAATATAGAATAAATACATAAAACAAAAGAAAATACACTAAAATCAGACAACTTTCATGCTGGTTTAAAAACCAAGGAGTATAAATATGTTTTAAGACGCGATTTAAAACTCATTAAAGAGGGAGCCGTTCGAATAGTAATCAATAAAATCAGTCAATCAAAGTTTACTTATATAGCCCTTAAAGGCCTACTGAAACCCACTACTACCGACCACGCAGTCTGATAGTTTATATATCAATGATGAAATCTTAACATTGCAACACATGCCAATACGGCCGGGTTAGTTTACTAAAGTGCAATTTTAAATTCCCCGCGAAATATCTGCTGAAAACGTCTTGGTATGATGACGCTGCGGATGTGACGTCACGAGTTAGACAGGACATTTTAGTCCAGCACCGCGGCCAGCTTAAAGTTGTCAGTTTTCATCGCAAAATTCCACATGATTCTGGACATCTGTGTTGGCGAATCTGTTGCAATTTGTTCATTGCATTATGGAGAAAGAAGCTGAGCAAGCAAAGAAGAAAGTTGTCGGTGCGAAGCGGAGTATTTTGCGAGGGAAGTCAGCAACACAACACAGCCGGTGTTTCATTGTTTACATTCCCGAAAGATGCAGTCAAGATCGAAGAACTCGGACAACAGAAACTCTTACCAGGAGGACTTTGACTTCGATACACAGACGCCTGTAGAGAACTGGGACAACACAGACTCTTACCAGGATTACTTTGATTTGGATACACAGACGCAGACGCGGTACCGTGAGTACGCAGCTGCGCTTCCAAACATTTGATCGCTTGCCCGTACGTGCGTGTCACGTACGTAACTTTGGGTAAATATATAAGCTTTATGAACCTTGGTTTAGGTGAACGGTCCTTTGGGCTGAGTGATTGTGTGTGTTGTGCAGGTGTTTGAATTGTATTGGCGGGTTATATGGACGGGAGTTAGGAGCTAGGAGCTAGGAGCTAGCATAAAAAACACCTAGGTGTTTGTTATGCGGGATTAATTTGTGGCATATTAAATATAAGCCTGGTTGTGTTGTGGCTAATAGAGTATATATATGTCTTGTGTTTATTTACTGTTGTAGTCATTCCCAGCTGAATATCAGTTCCCACCCGGCTCTCACAGCATCTTCCCTATCTGAATCGCTTCCACTCCCCACTAGTCCTTCACTTGCACTTTCCTCATCCACAAATCTTTCATCCTCGCTCAAATTAATGGGGAAATTGTCGCTTTCTCGGTCCGAATCGCTCTCACTTCTGGCCGCCATCACTGTAAACAATAGGGAACTTTGCGGAAATGTTTAACTGACGACGTCACGCTACTTCCGGTAAAGGCAAGGCTTTTTTTTGTCAGATACCAAAAGTTGCGATCTTTATCGTCGTTGTTCTCTATTAAATCCTTTCAGCAAAAATATGGCAATATCGCGAAATGATCAAGTATGACACATAGAATAGATCTGCTATCCCCGTTTAAATAAAAACATTTCATTTCAGTAGTCCTTTAATCACGGGTGTCTCAAATGGCTGCACAAGCCACAATGACATCCTGGGCTCAGATCCCACATCAGGGCAAGAAAAAACTCAACCTAATGGAATGACAATGAGAAACCTTGGAAGGGACCGCAGATGTTGGGGACCCCCCCCCCCCCCCCCCCCTTGGGTGCAGTGGATGCCGAGTCATACAGTTAATAAGAGCAAGAGAGATATCCTTTCAAAGTTTTGGAGTCACAGCAGAAAATACCCGATCCCCTTTGGGTTTTAAGCGTGTCTTTAGAACGACAAGAAGAAATTGATCAGCTGACCTCAGAGACCTTGTAGGGGTGTACATTTTTAAAAGGTCTGACATATTGCGGCGGTAATCAATTAAGAGATTTAAAAACAAACAATCTCCTGAAGGAATCAATAAAGTACTATCTATAAAATTTAAAAAATTTAAAATGCTACCATGGGTGTAATGTGTTCATGTTTTTTAGTGCCAGTTAAAAGGCGAGCATGCAGCAGCGTTTTGGACCAAAAAATGTTGGGTTAAAAAATAACCCAATTTTAACCCAACTGCTGAAACTACCTTTGCAACCTAATTATACTATTTGCTAAGTTTTATATTCATAAATGTAAGTTTCTCAATACCCCACCTGTTTTTTGTGCCTTTAAAAAATAATAATAATAATAAAATAATAACTATGATGCTGTGCTCCAAATGTAAATTATTTACTGAAATTATGTGCGCCTATGGCTTTACACTTTGTTACAAATATATATTTTGTATTCTATTTTAGTCTTGAGTTTACAACCCCCTGGCGCTGTTTTGTACTGTTTCTGTACTTGTTTTGATTGTTTTTATTTCTTGATTGTATGTAAATGTTGCATATCATAAATAAAGGTTTATAAAATTAAATTAAAAAAAAGAAAAAAGAAAAGTATATATACACTATATTGCCAAAAGTATTTGGCCACCCATCCAAATGATGAGAACCAGGTGTCCTAATCACTTGGCCCGGCCACAGGTGTATAAAATCAAGCACTTAGGCATGGAGACTGTTTCTACAAACATTTGTGAAAGAATGGGCCGCTCTCAGTGATTTCCAGCGTGGAACTGTCACAGGATGCCACTTGTGCAACAAATCCAGTCGTGAAATTTCCTCGCTCCTAAATATTCCAAAGTCAACTGTCGGCTTTATTATTAGAAAATGGAAGCGTTTGGGAACAACAGCAACTCAGCCACCAAGTGGTAGGCCATGTAAACTGACAGAGAGGGGTCAGTGGATGCTGAAGCGCATAGTGCAAAGAGGTCGCCGACATCTGGCAATCTGATGGACCAGTCTGGGTTTGGAGGTTGCCAGGAGAACGCTACATTTCGGACTGCTTTGTGCCGAGTGTGAAACTTGGTGGAGGAGGAATTATGGTGTGGGGTTGTTTTTCAGGAGTTGGGCTTGGCCCCTTAGTTCCAGTGAAAGGAACTATGAAGGCTCCAGGATACCAAAACATTTCGGACAATTCCATGCTCCCAACCTTGTGGGAACAGTTTGGAGCGGGCCCCTTCCTCTTCCAACATGACTGTGCACCAGTGCACAAAGCATACTTGCCAACCCTCCCGGATTTTCCGGGAGACTCCCGGAATTCAGCGCCTCTCCCGAAAACCTTCCGGAAGAAATTTTCTACCGAAAATCTCCCGGAATTCAGCCGGAGCTGGAGGCCACGCCCCCTCCAGCTCCATGCAGACCTGAGTGGGGACAGCGGCGACAGTCTGTTTCCACGTCCGCTTTCTCACGATATAAACAGCGTGCCTGCCCAATCACGTTATAACTGTAGAATGATCGAGGGCGAGTTCTTGGTTTCTTATGTGGGTTTATTGTTAGGCAGTTTCATTAACGTCCTCCGCGGTAACAACACACAACAACAGCAGTCACGTTTTCGTCTACCGTAAAGCAGTCCGTTTGCCGTAAACAGCAATGTTGTGACACTCTTAAACAGGACAATACTGCCATCTACTGGATAGCCTCCGGACACTGAATTTCAAGTATTTCTTTTATTTATATGTATAATAAAAAAAAAATAAAAAAAAAATAAAAAAAAAAATATATATATATATATATATATATATATATATACAGCTAGAATTCACTGAAAGTCAAGTATTTCATACATATATATGTATATATATATATATATATATATATATATATATATATATATATATATATATATATATATATATATACTGTATATATATATGAAATATATATGAAATACTCGAGTTGGTGAATTCTAGCTGTAAATATACTCCTCCCCTCTTAACCACGCCCCCCGCCCCCAAACTCTACCCCCCGCCCCGCCCCTACCCCACCAACGACCACGCCCACTCCACCCCCCACCCCCCACCTCTCGGAATCGGAGGTCTCAAGGTTGGCAAGTATGGCACAACGCAGGTTCCATAAAGACATGAATGACGGTCTGGTGTGGATGAACTTGACTGGCCTGCACAGAGTCCTAACTTGAACCCGATAGAACACCTTTGGGACGAATTCGAACGGAGACTGAGAGCCAGGCCTTCTCCACCAACATCAGCGTGTGACCTCACCAATGGGATTTTTTGGAAGAATGGTGGAAAATTGCTATAAACACACTCGGCAACCTTGTAGACAGCCTTCCCAGAAGAGTTGAAGTGTAATAGCTGCAAAAGGTCATATTGAACCCTATGGGTTAGGAATGGGATGGCACTTCAAGTTCATATGTGAGTCAAGGCAGGTGGCCAAATACCAATTTTGGACCTGGACACTTGTCAAATCCTAGTGACGGCCCTGTTTTGGAATGGCACAATAACCATGTGATTAAATCCACGGCCGTTTTTTCACAACTTCCCCATCACGGTTACAAGTTGCAGCTCTTGCGCATCAGTCTCACGGCGCGTCCACGCCCCCTCCACGACCGCCCTCCCCCCACCCCCGGTGAGCGTGCATCTGATCCAGTCCGAGGCACCTGAGGAATCCGCGTCGTGCGCCAAGCTGGGACGCTTCCTTCCTCGCGATCGTCCACCCGTGTGTGTGTGTGTGTGCGTCCTTTTGCCCACGCTCAACTCCCAAACCGGACCACTCCAGACCGCGGCTGCGCGCGCACAGGGGACGCTCGTCTCGACCATGCACGCTGACAACTACCAGAGGACACTAAACACGCCGTGCAGACACTGCGACTGAGAAAAAAGACAACAACAAACTATATTCATCAACTGGTGAGTCATTGCAGCGAGTGCGTAAACAATCCCGAGTGGGGGGGTCCCACGCAGCTGCACCATGAGGCTGGGAAGCATCATTCTCTTCGCGGCTCTCTGCGCCTTCACCGCCTATTATGTTTATGAGCCCATTCCTGAGGACATCGAGGAGAGATGGAAACTCATGTTGACCGACGCTTTCTTCAGAAGTCTCAGCCACTTGGTAAGCATTTTGCATACTTTTTGCACGTATTTAAGGACAAAAAAAAAAAAAATTATAGCTCAAAACCTGTAGGGTTGCAATGCACTTTTCCACCACTTGTGGCAGTAGTGACAATCTCACACAAAATAAAGTCTAATCAAAAAAGTTTCTCAAGCGCAAAAAATATGACTACAATGGTGAAGCTGTGTTTTCATTTGCACTTTAATCTTATTGACGGATTATCTAAGAAACAAAAGTTATTATTAATATGAAAAAAAAAATCTGTTTCTCAGATGTGGTCCGTAGGGTTGCAGTGCACTTTTCCACCACTTGTGGCAGTAGTGAGAATCTCACACAAAATAAAGTCTAAAGCTAATCATAAAAGTTTCTCAAGTGCAAAAAATATGACTAAAATGGTGAAGCTGTGTTTTCATTTGCACTTTAATTTTATTGACAAATTATCTAAGAAACAAAAGTTATTATTATTATTTTGTGATTTTAGGGCTATATAAATCAACATTGATTGATTGATTGATTGAAAAATATCTGTTTCTCAGATGTGGTCCGTAGGGTTGCAGTGCACTTTTCCACCACTTGTGGCAGTAGTGAGAATCTCACACAAAATAAAGTCTAAAGCTAATCATAAAAGTTTCTCAAGTGCAAAAAATATGACTAAAATGGTGAAGCTGTGTTTTCATTTGCACTTTAATTTTATTGACAAATTATCTAAGAAACAAAAGTTATTATTATTATTTTGTGATTTTAGGGCTATATAAATCAACATTGATTGATTGATTGATTGAAAAATATCTGTTTCTCAGATGTGGTCCGTAGGGTTGCAGTGCACTTTTCCACCACTTGTGGCAGTAGTGACAATCTCACACAAAATAAAGTCTAAAGCTAATCATAAAAGTTTCTCAAGTGCAAAAAATATGACTAAAATGGTGAAGCTGTGTTTTCATTTGCACTTTAATTTTATTGACAAATTATCTAAGAAACAAAAGTTATTATTATTAATTTGTGATTTTAGGGCTATATAAATCAACATTGATTGATTGAAAAATATCTGTTTCTCAGATGTGGTCCGTAGGGTTGCAGTGCACTTTTCCACCACTTGTGGCAGTAGTGAGAATCTCACACAAAATAAAGTCTAAAGCTAATCATAAAAGTTTCTCAAGTGCAAAAAATATGACTAAAATGGTGAAGCTGTGTTTTCATTTGCACTTTAATTTTATTGACAAATTATCTAAGAAACAAAAGTTATTATTATTATTTTGTGATTTTAGGGCTGTATAAATCAACATTGATTGATTGAAAAATATCTGTTTCTCAGATGTGGTCCGTAGGGTTGCAGTGCACTTTTCCACCACTTGTGGCAGTAGTGACAATCACACAAAATAAGGAAGTCGAAAGCTAATCATAAACGTTTCTCGAGCGCAAAAATTATGACTAAAATGGTGAAGCTGTGTTTTCATTTGCACTTTAATTTTATTGACGGATTATCTAAGAAACAAAAGTTATTATTATTATGACAAAAAATATCTGTTTCTCAGATGTGGTCCGTAGGGTTGCAATGCACTTTTCCACCACTTGTGGCAGTAGTGACAATCACACAAAAAGAGGAAGTCGAAAGCTAATCATAAAAGTTTCTCGAGCGCAAAAATTATGACTGAAATGGTGAAGCTGTGTTTTCATTTGCACTTTAATTTTATTGACGGTTTATCTAAGAAACAAAAGTTATCATTATTATGACAAAAAATATCTGTTTCTCAGATGTGGTCCGTAGGGTTGCAACGCACTTTTCCACCACTCACACAAACAAAAGAAGTCAAAAGCTGATCATGGAAGTTTCTCGAGCGCAAAAATTATGACTGAAGTGGTGAAGCTGTGTTTTCATTTGCACTTTAATTTTATTGACAGATTATCTAAGAAACAAAAGTTATTATTACTATGACAAAAAATATCTGTTTCTCAGATGTGGTCCGTAGGGTTGCAACGCACTTTTCCACCACTTGTGGCAGTAGTGACAACCACACAAAATAAGGAAGTCGAAAGCTAATCATAAAAGTTTCTCAAGCGCAAAAAATATGACTACAATGGTGAAGCTGTGTTTTCATTTGCACTTTAATTTTATTGACGGATTATTTAAGAAACAAAAGTTAATATTATTATGACAAAAATATCTGTTTCTCAGATGTGGTCTGTAGGGTTGCAGTGCACTTTTACACCACTTGTGGCAGTAGTGACAATCATCTCACACAAAATAAAGAAGTCTAAAGCTAATCATAAAAGTTTCTGGAGCGCAAAACTTATGACTAAAATGGTGAAGCTGTGTTTTCATTTGCACTTTAATTTTATTGACAAATTATCTAAGAAACAAAAGTTATTATTATTATGAGAAAAATATCTGTTTCTCAGATGTGGTCCGTAGGGTTGCAGTGCACTTTTCCACCACTCACACAAACAAAAGAAGTCTAAAGCTAATCATGGAAGTTTCTCAAGCGCAAAAATTATGACTAAAATGGTGAAGCTGTGTTTTAATTTTCACTTGAATTCTATTGACGGATTATTTTAGAAACAAACGTTATTATTATTATGACAAGGTGTACCCCGCCTTCCGCCCGATTGTAGCTGAGATAGACTCCAGCACCCCCCGCGACCCCAAAAGGGATAAGCGGTAGAAAATGGATGGATGGATACAGCTATTTGTACTTATATATATATTGTTGCGTCAGACCAGTCTTCCTCTCAGGGAATAAAAGTCACTGGTCAATCCCAAATTCTTTCAGATGACATATATGTTGAGTAAGAAGGACCATCGAGACAGAATAGCAATATTACCAAATTTTACTAGAGCTTTAGGAGTCCAGCCCTACAATGTGTCAATAGCGGCATCTAGGAGCAGAAAGAGTCAGCTTATTTAGTACAAAAACAGCTCCCACCCGGCCAGAAAGAAATACAACCCTATTGTTCTAAACTGATAAGGTAAAAAGGGAGTACATTATACTCCCAATACACATTCCAGCGCCTTCAAGGTAAGGCACAGAGTTTACTAGCGGACAAAAGGAAAAAGCCCAAAGTGTACACACGGGAAAATATTAGCTGCTTTTAAAGACGACTATGAATAAAGAAATAACATAAAATATCTCATTCTCACAATATAAAACTTCTGCTTTTGCCATACCTATATTTGTTTTTGCAATCTTGAAAATGGTCTTAATGCATTTCGCTGATGTGGTTATTAAGGCCGGTTACACCAGATTATGTCAGACTAATCCACGTGTAGTATAGTCCTGCTCACACCTTCTAATAATAGAGCCTATTAGGGAAACTCTTATGTGCATGTGGTGTAATGTTTCTTATCCCCCCTGGCAGTTATTAATGTCTATTTATAGTTCTTAATGTACTTATACATACTTTGACGTAAAGGTTGTATTTGATTTGTTATGTTATTGATCTGTTTAAATCTTGGGTTCAAACGTACGGCCCCAGGGCCGGCTCATTTCAAATTGTTTTTGGAAACTGTGGACGTTGTGTCCTCCGGAACTAAGATGAAAAGAACCATCCATTCAATTGAATAGACTGCAAAGACAAGATACTTAACGTTCAATATGGGAAACTTTATTTTTTGCAAATATTAGCTCATTTGGAATTTCAACATGTTTTGAAAAAGCTGGCACAAGTGGCAAAAAAGACAGAGAAAGTTGAGGAATGCTTATCAAATACTTATTTGGAACATCCCACAGGTGAACAGGCTAATTGGGAACAGGTGGGTGCCATGATTGGGTATAAAAGCAGCTTCCATGAAATGCTCAGTCATTCACAAACAAGGATGGGGCGAGGGTCACCACTTTGTCAACAAATGCCTGAGCAAATTGTCCAACAGTTTAAGAACAACATTTGTCAACCAGCTATTGCAAGGAATTTAGGGATTTCACCATCTACGCTCCGTAATATCATCAAAAGGTTCAGAGAATCTGGAGAAATCACTGCACGTAAGCCATGATATTGTTTACGCACTCCCTGCATCAAAAAGCGACATCAGTGTGTAAAGGATATCACCACACGGGCTCAGGAACACTTCAGAAAACCACTGTCAGTAACTACAGTTGGTCGCTACATCTGTAAGTGCAAGTTAAAACTATACTATGCAAAGCCAAAGCCATTCATCAACAACGCCCAGAAATGCTGCCAGCTTTGCTGGGCCCGAGCTCATCTAAGATGGACTGATGCAAAGTGGAAAAGTGTTTTGTGGTCTGACGAGTCCACATTTCAAATTGTTTTTGGAAACTGTGGGCGTCGTGTCCTCCGGACCAAAGAGGAAAAGAACCATCCGGACTGTTCTAGGCGCAAAGTTCAAAAGCCAGCATCTGTGATGGTATGGGGGTGTATTAGTGCCCAAAGCATGGGTAACTTACACATCTGTGAAGGCACCATTAATGCTGAAAGGTACATACAGGTTTTGGAGCAACATATGTTGCCATCCAAGCAACGTTATCATGGACGCCCCTGCTTATTTCAGCAAGACAATGCCAAGCCATGTGTTACAAAAGGTTAAAAGAGTGTGGGTAGTAGACTGGCCTGCCTGTAGTCCAGACCTGAAAATGTGTGGTGCAATATGAAGGCTAAAATAGCAGAAGGGAGACTGTTGAACAACTTAAGCTGTACATCAAGCAAGAATGGGAAATAATTCCACTTCAAAAATGTGTCTCCTCAGTTCCCAAACCTTTACTGATTGTTGTTAAAAGGAAAGGCCATGTAACACAGTGGTAAAAATGCCCCTGTGACAACTTTTTTGCAATGTGTTGCTGCCATTAAATTCTAAGTTATTGATTATTTACCAACAAAAATTAAGTGTGAACATGAAATATCTTGTCTTTGCAGTCTATTCAATTGAATATAAGTTGAAAATGATTTGCAAATCATTGTATTCTCTTTTTATTTACGAATTACACAACGTGACAACTTCACTGCTTTTGGGTTTTGTAGTTTGAATACACTATTTAGCACATTTTATTGGTATTCTTAGTAGTTTAGGCCCTTCAGGTGTTTTCTTCACTAACTGAAATGCTTTCACCTTTGTTTATAAAGTTGTGTGTACTATTAGTGGGCGTGGCCTGCGAACAGGTTTTATCCGGACCGCGGGATGAGTTTGCTAAGTATAAAAATTAACCTGGAATTGTTGAATGAAAGAAACTGTTCAAAATGTGTCCACTGGATGTCGCAATAGCAATTCTTTGTATCTTTGTAGATGATGCTACATATGTACAAAATAAACCACATGAAGTTAGGAAAATGATCAAACTACATAAATAACATCCTGTAATTTGATTTTGATAAATGTTTTTTATCTTGATAGATTGAAAATTAACACCAATGAGTTGACTGATGAACATTATCACATAATCTATTCAGAAAACATAAATAACGACAAATACATTATGAACCGCAACATGTAAGTGTAAATAAAACCAAAACAACAACATTATGATTTGTACATTTGTGCTAGTTATATTTTTAAACAAAGAAACATTTTTGAAATTGTCTTTATTTTTAAGTTATCGTGCAGTGATTTTTCTCCATGTGGCCCCCCATCTAAAATGACTTTGACACCCCTGCTCTAAACAGGTTTTGAATGGATATTTTGGAAGTTGCCAATGGTGTCATGTGAAAGGAAGTTGTATTTTCTGAAGTGGTACAGAGACAATTCATTAAAAATGAATACATCTCGCCATTAAATGCCATCAATGTGTCAATATTGTTGAAGAGACACAACGATAAAGTGTTCTTTAAGGGTTTCCCGTCTCAAAATGAAGCTTAGAGCCGACGCGTTTTTTGTCATGAGGTTGTTGTAGTGCTATCAGCTGATAGGCTTTATGCCTGCCTTAACTTTCTTTCTCATCAAATATTGTCGTGAACGAGTCATGCTCTTACAATGTGGTTATTAGTAAGCAAAACAAATAACTGCAGGGGTATGTTGACATTTAACCAAGCAACTTGCACATGGATTTAGTACCTCCCTGCGGGATTATCGTGGCCCTTTGGCCTGGATGAGCAGAGATAATTAAACAATGGTGAAAGCATTGCAGTTTGTGAAGAAAACACCCGGAGGGCCTAAACTACTAAGATTACCAATAACATGTGCTAAATAACGTATCCAAACTACAAAAACCAAAAGCAGTGAAGTAAATGGTAAACAAAAACAGAAACACAATGATTTGCAAATCCTTTTCAACTTATATTCAATTGAATAGACTGCAAAGACAAGATACTTAACGTTGAAACTGGATTTATTTTGCAAATATTAGCTCATTTAGAATTTGATGGCTGCAACATGTTTCAAAAAAGCTGGCACAAGTGGCAAAAAAGAGTGAGCAAGTTGAGGAATGCTCATCAAAGACTTATTTGGAACATTCCACAGGTGAATGGGCTAATTGGGAACAGGTGGGTGCCATGATTGGGTATAAAAGCAGCTTCCATGAAATGCTCAGTCATTCATAAACAAGGATGGGGCGAGCGTCACCACTTTGTCAGCAAATGTGTGTTTGTCGTACAGTTTAAGAACAACATTTCTCAAGGAATTTAGGGACTTCATCTCTGGTCCGTAATATCATCAAAAGGTTCAGAGAATCTGGAGAAATCACTGCACGTAAGCCATGATATTACGGACCTTCGATCACTCAGGCATCAAAAAGCGACATCAGTGTGTAAAGGATATCACCACATGAGCTCAGGAACACTTCAGAAAACCGCTGTCACTAATTACAGTTTGTCGCTACATCTGTAAGTGCAAGTTAAAACTCTAAAGCGAAAGCCATTTATCAACAACACCCAGAAACGCAGCTGACTTCACTGGGTCCGAGCTCATCTAAGATGGACTGATGCAAAGTGTAAAAGTGTTCTGTGGTCTGACGAGTCCACATTTGAAATTGTTTTGAGAAACTGTGGACATTGTGTCCTCCGGAACAAAGAGGAAAAGAACCATCCGGATTGTTCTAGGCGCAAAGTTCAAAATCCAGCATCTGTGATGGTATGGGGGTGCCCAAGACATAGGTAACTTACACATCTGTGAAGGCACCATTAATGCTGAAAGGTACATACAGCTTTTGGAGCAACATATGTTGCCATCCAAGCAACGTTATCATGGACGCCCCTGCTTATTTCAGCAAGACAATGCCAAGCCATGTGTTAGAAGAGCATGGCTTCATAGTAAAAGAGTGTGGGTACTAGACTGGCCTGCCTATAGTCCAGACCAAGTATCACCATAATGAGCAACATTAAAATAAAGCTGTGTAGGAGGCCTAAGTATGTACTAAAACTGTTTGTTTACCAAGTATATTTGATAATTTGACACACAGTTTGAACAGTAACTCTATGTTTGACTGTAGGAAAATAAAAACTGTACTTTAATCAAGTGAATCTTTGGCGCACCGCGAATAGAGCCTGCGTAACACTTGTGGTACAGGTACCACCGTTTGAGAATCACTGGTATATACTATTTACCATATACCTGCTAATAACTACAGATGGAAATTAGAAATTAGTATGTCCTGTCAAGCCATTTAGGCAAATCATATTGTTGATGTAGATGCCCATAATCTGCTTTAAAGAATCGATTTACAAAAGATAAGTGCAGGATACTTCTCTAGTTGCTGCTTTATTTGTATAAATTGATTTATTTAATTTTTGGAGTAGGAGTGGATGGAAAAAAACAAAAAAACACGTGCAGAATGTGGCTTGGCATTGTCTTGCTGAATTAAGCAGGGGCGTCCATGAAAAAGACGTTGCTTGGATGGCAACATATGTTGCTCCAAAACCTGTATGTACCTTTCTGCATTAATGGTGCAGAATATAGAGGGGGAAACAACAACAACAACAACAACAACAACACAACTCAACCAGAACAACATCAGCAAATACAATATGTACAAATATGATACCTACAATTATAGCAAATAACCAGTTAATGAAGTAGATAGTAATAACACAGAAATGACAATGAACTGCACTACAAATGGAGCAAAAAATACCAATGAAAGTAACAATATTGATAATGAATCATAGTAATTACGTCTATTATCAACATAACAATTGCTTACAATGCAACAATATTATACATACATTTTATATGTTCATTAATGTGCATCGTCCCATGTAACACAAATATTACAAATATAACAAATGGGGACTTGGAGTTTTATTAAACATCTTTGATCAAGCTTATAATGGTGTGTCAAGTGGGACAGGTGTGTGGTCGTTTATAAATTATGTAATGTTTGTCCAGCCCGGTATCAAATGTGTCACGGGCCGGTACCGAATAATGTAGCAGTGTTTAGGGACCCCTGCGCTACTGGATTGCACTCTCTAATTTAATTACCGTAATTTCCGGACTATAAGCCGCTACTTTTTCCCCTCGTTCTGGTCCCTGCGGCTTATACAAGGGTGCGGCTTATTTACGGCCTGTTCTTCTCCGACACCGACGAAGAGGATTTCGGTGGTTTTAGTACGCAGGAGGAAGACGATGACACAATGATTAAAGACTGACTTTTCAAATACTGGTTATTTTGATAACGTACAGGCGAGCACTTTGTATTACTTTGCACCGTTGTATTATTTGTACTCTGCACGAATGCTGTTCGCCATGTCAAAGATGTGAAAGTTTGATTGAATGATTGAAAGATTTATTGTTAATAAATGGGACGCTTTGCGCTACCAAACAGTCATCTCTGTCCCGACAATCCCCTCCGTGGTAGCAGGAACCCCTATATACTACGGTAATTACACATCAAAACCCTGCGGCTTATAGTCAGGTGCGGCTTATATATGGAGCAATCTGTATTTTCCCCTAAATTTAGCTGGTGCGGCTTATAGTCAGGCGCGGCTTATAGTCCGGAAATTACGGTATTTCAGACACGCAATCCTCAGTGCACAAGTTTAGTAGATCAGCTTTGCGTGCGCTATCAAGGTCGCACGTGTTTTAATAGATGCAAACCTTTAGTACAGGGGTATCAAAGTCAAGGCCCGTGGGCCGGATTTGGCCCGCAGGCCTTGACTTTAGCAATGAATGATCTAGGGCAGTGTTTTTCAACCACTGTGCTGCGGCACAGTGTGCCGTGAGATACAGTCTGGTGTGCCGTGGGAGATTACCTAATTTCACCTATTTGGGGTAAAAAATATTTTTTGCAAACCAGTAATTATAGTCTGCAAATGATGTGTTGTTGTTGAGTGTCGGTGCTTTCTAGAGCTCGGCAGAGTAACAGTGTAATACTCTTCCATATCAGTAGGTGGCAGCAGGTAGCTAATTGCTTTTGTGGATGTCGGAAACAGCGGGAGGCAGTGTGCAGGTAAAAAGGTGTCTAATGCTTAAACCAAAAATAAACAAAAGCCAAGTGCCCCTAAGAAAATGCATTGAAGCTTAGGGAAGGCTATGCAGAAGAAAACTAAAACTGAACTGGCTACAAAGTAAACAAAAACAGAATGCTGGACGACAGCAAAGACTTACTGTGGAGCAAAGACGGTGTCCACAATGTACAGTACATCCGAACATGACACGATAATCAACAATGTCCCCACAAAGAAGGATAAAAACAACTGAAATATTCTTGATTGCTAAAACAAAGTAGATGCGGGAAATATCGCTCAAAGGAAGACGTGAAACTGCT
Source organism: Entelurus aequoreus (assembly GCF_033978785.1). Lineage (NCBI taxonomy): Eukaryota > Metazoa > Chordata > Actinopteri > Syngnathiformes > Syngnathidae > Entelurus > Entelurus aequoreus. The sequence goes on from NC_084740.1 coordinate 21,082,925, forward strand.
ACAAGAAAATACCAAAAAAAGAGAAAAAGCCACCAAAATAGGAGCGCAAGACAAGAAGTAAAACACTACACACAGGAAAACAGCAAACAAGTCCAAATAAGTCAGGGTGTGATGTGACAGGTGGTGACAGTACACCTACTTTGAGACAAGCGCTATATTGATGCATGCTTGGTTATGGTTTAAAGTCATATCCAATAATTGCGACAACGACTTTTTACTGTCAACTGAGTTTCATTTTTTTAATGATTTCTGCTGGTGGTGTGCCTCCGCATTTTTTCAACGCAATAAATGTGCCTTGGCTCAAAAAAGGTTGAAAAACAATTGATCTAGGGCCCCCGGGATGATATTTGATTAGTATTAGAACCGGCCCGCAGGCCACAGCCGCCTGCTACTGTTTTGCACGCACCAATACTCCATCAGTGTTGGCGCTAGAAATTTTCTAAATAAGTACCCCATCAAGTCATAAAAATGGGGTACCACAGTACATTTTTTGGGGTCCCACTTTTTTGTAACCATTTTGAAAACAAATGATAAATGTATGCATTATCCTGTTATATCTCACACTCTATATTGTGTTTTGGAAAAAGGTTGTCATAAACGTTACTTCATTCATTAAAAAAAATAACACCAAAGAAAACACATTTTTATGCATATGTAAATGTTTTGAGTTATAAACATTCACTCACTTTCTTCTTTCCTTCATGGATCTAAACTTTACCGCTTTTTCTATATTTTTTTTTGTAATATTTTCAGAATGTGTTTGTTCTGTTTTTGGCCAAAGTAAGACAAAGAAAACAATCTGAAGTTTTTTTTAGTTTTAATGCCATGATTAGAGATGTCCGATAATGTTTTTTTTTGCCAATGTACGGTATTGTCCAACTCTTAATTACCGATTCCGATATCAACCGATACCGATATATACAGTCGTGGATATAACAAATTATTATGGCTAATTTTGTTGTGATGCCCCGCTGGATGCATTAAACAATGTAACAAGGTTTTCCTAAATAAATCAACTCAAGTTTTGGAAAAAAATGCCAACATGGCACTGCCATATTTATTATTGAAGTCACAAAGTGCATTATTTTTTTTAACATGCCTCAAAACAGCATCTTGGAATTTGGGACATGCTCTCCGTGAGAGCATGTCCAGGTCACACCCTCAGTGTGACCTGTATGGCTGTTGACCAAGTATGCTTTGCCTTCACTTGTGTGTGTGAAAAGCCGTAGATATTATGTGACTGGGCCGGCACGCGAAGGCAGTGACTTTAAGGTTTATTGGCGCTCTGTACTTCTCCCTACGTCCGTGTACACAGCGGCGTTTTAAAAAGTCATACATTTTACTTTTTGAAACCGATACCGATAATTTCCGATATTACAGTTTAAAGCATTTATCGGCCGATAATATCGGCAGTCCGATATTTAATAGTCCAGCCCGCGTATGCACAGCTTTTCCTCCATGTGGCCTCAGAGCTAAAATGACTTTTTTTTCAAGTTATTTCAAAACAATGTATGATTTTGCTTTTGCACTGACGCTTCTGTTGCTGAAGAAAATTAGCAATAGATAAAAAAAACAAAAAAAAACGGGTAGCCTGTGAGAATACTTTTACTAGCTTAATATCTCAATACATTGACCTTTGTTTTGTTTTCCCTTACAGGCGGACTTCAGCGAGTTAGTAGGACTGAAGGACTACATGGGCGTAATGTACGTCATCACTCTGATCGAAAACGTCGTGCCTGTTTCCGATGAACATGTCATGGTGACCATGGAGAATTTTGACGGTGTGGAGGTGGTGCTGTACCAGCCCAAGCAGCAAAGTGGCGACGATACAGAACCCAGGAGAGCAGTCATATACCTGCACGGTGGAGGATGGTGTTTGGGGAGCTCGCGTAAGTACCCTCCATTTGTTTACGACGTAAACATGGATTTGTGGAAATGATTGCGTTACTTGCAAGATTTCTAAAGACTCCCCATGACAATAGTTTTGATGGAGCCATGGATATGACAATACCGTCATACATAATACTCCCATTCCCGGGGAGAAAAAAAACACCGTCTGTTGTAACGGTGGGGACCTCAGAGGGGGCCCAGCCTCGCTAATGCAAAAGCCTTAAGACACCATTCAGTTTGACACATGCCATGCTGCTATTGCAATCTGTTGATCCTAACCCTTTAGATGCCAAATAGGTATGAGCACTCGACTACATTTCTTTGATCGACTATGGCAAAAGTAAATATGCGTGTCTTTTTAGAATACCGTATTTTTCGGACTACAAGGCACACTTGAAAATCCTTTCATTTTCTCAAATATCGACAGTGCCTCCCGCCACCTGAACAGTTTTTTCCCCTAGGCCAGTGGTTCTCAAATGGGGGTACGCGTACCCCTAGGGGTACTTGAAGGTATGCCAAGGGGTACGTGAGATTTTTTTTAAATATTCTAAAAATAGCAACAATTCAAAAATCCTTTATAAATATATTTATTGAATAATACTTCAACAAAATAAATGTTTAGAATTAAGTTCATGAATCCAGATGGATCTGTATTACAATCCCCAAAGGGTGCACTTTAAGTTGATGATTACTTCTATGTGTAGAAATCTTTATTTATAATTGAATCACTTGTTTATTTTTCAACAAGTTTTTAGTTATTTTTATATCCTTTTTCCAAATAGTTCAAAAAAGACCACTACAAATGAGCAATATTTTGCACTGTTATACAATTTAATAAATCAGAAACTGATGACATAGTGCTGTATTTTACTTTTTTTCTCTTTTTTTTGAACCAAAAATGCTTTGCTCTGATTAGGGGGTACTTGAATTAAAAACATTTTCACGGGGGGTACATCACTGAAAAAAGGTTGAGAACCACTGCCCTAGGCCATCAGACACAAGAACAATAACAAGATCTGATAGCTCAGTTACAGCTCATTTTATTGCCTATTCTGTGTTATATGTTGCACGATTGCACCAAGAAAAACTCCTAGTTTGTGAACCAGTTCTCAAACAATGGCAATAAAAACTATTCTGATTCTGATTCTGATAACCTAATGTACGGCATAATTCTGGTTGTGCTTACCGACCTCGAAGCAATTTTATTTGGTACATGGTGTAATGATAACTGTGACCGGTAGATGGCAGTCATACATAAGAGATGCGTGTACACTGCAATGTGATGGCAGTAAACAACACCAAAACTTTAAATGTTCCATTGAAAATATAGAACATTACACACGGCGCTCAAAAATCTGTCAAAATGTTTTAGTATTACTTTGGTAAGCTATGAAGCCACACTGCTTGATGGATTGTACTGTGCTTCAACATAGGAGTATTATTATGGTGTGTGTATAAGGTAAGACATATTATCTGGCGTTTTGTTTTGCAATATTATGTAAAAACAACTTTTCTTACCTTCTGGTACCTGATGATCTGTATTTGGGATCTGCATACATCCTAAAAATTTGCGCGCGTCCACCTTTGTAGTCCGTGCCGACACCGTAGTCGATAAGCTTATTTTTTTTCTCTATCTTCTTGTTATGTGACATTCATCCTCCACTGTTGCCATTTCTAATATAAAGTAGTGTAAAGTTCTTACTTATATCTGTCAGCAAACTCCCCATGAAAGCACTAAAACATACCGGTGTAGTGAGTTTACATTATTCACCCAAGGAACTTTAGTTTTTAGAGAGTTCCGGTCGGACGGTTTTTCACGGGACACATTTCGGGCGTTGTTGTTGCACTAGTGAGCCACGGATGAGGAGATGCTGCTCTGTTATTGATTGAAGTAAAGTGTGAATGTCATTAAAACAGTTAGCTCCATCTTTTGACACTTCTTCCACTCCCGTCCTTGCACGCTACACCGCTACAACAAAGATGACGGGGAGAAGGCGCTGTCCAAGTGGAGGCACGTAAATAAGACCGCCCACAAAACGGTGCATCCTGAAGAGACTGTCAGAAAGTGACTTGAAGATGGTGTGTAAAACATAATCTGTGCAACATTTTGACCAAAGAACCACCATTACATGTTATGCAGATCACAAGGAAGTCATTTACATTTAGAAAAAAATCATAATAATATGACTCCCTTAATGCGCCCTATACTGCGGTGCACCTTATATATGAAAAAAGATTGAAAATAGACCATTCATCGGCAGTGCGCCTTATAATCTGGTGCGCCCTATGGCCCAGAAAATACAGTAATTTAGAAAAAGCCAAACATTTTAGGTTTATTATACTTTTTTAAGGACAATTGTTTCACTTTCAGGAAATGTCCAAAATGGGATAAGAAACAAGGATTCCAAAAAAAATGTTTTACCATTGGGCCATAGGGCTCCAAATGCTTTTGTTGTCTGCAGTTTGTGTTTTTATTGGCTAATGGAACAGTGTGGATGGAGCCCCTTGAATTCTGTCAAAAGACAAGCAACATTGTAATTTTGTCAGATAAAATTTGGAGTAGTTTTGTCCCGATACCAATATTTTGGTACCGGTACCAAAATTATTTCAATACTTTTCGGTACTTTTCTAAATAAATGGGACCACAAAAAATTGCATTATTGGCTTTATTTTAACAATCATTTTGACCAAAGAACCACCATTACATGTTCTGTAGACCACAAGATAGTGTTTTAAATTTTGAAAAAAATCCTGATATGACCCCTTTAATGCGCCTTATAATCCGGTGCGCCTTTTGTATAAAAATAGACCTGTATAGACCCGCTCATCGGCAGTGCGCATTTTAATCCGGTGCGCCTTATGGTCCGAAAAATGCTGTGATTTCAATGGGATAGGGAACTCTGAATGTTCTGCATGCTTAACTTGTGGGGGTCTTTGTGGGTGTAGCTGAACCTCCCATAGCTCAACTGACACAATTTACTGGTCGATAACACAATCAACCAAACTCTCGATCACTGGATTACTTGACGAGCCAAGATTACTCTGCAGCATTAAGTGATGAGTGAACGTCAGCCTCATTGTCTCTGAATGATTGTGTTCTCTCTGTCTTCACAGGCATGGGTCCATATGACATGCTCGCCAGAAAAATGACAATTGAGCTGAATGCAGTGATAGTCTCTGTAGAGTAAGTATCATTTATCATTTGAAGTACAGTACAATTTGAGGTACAGTACAATTTTCTCAGGGCTATAAACTTACACTGTGCTTTTACTGAATACAGTTTGAAGGCTGTATCTGTTGCCCTGATGCTGTCACATAATCTCAAATTCTCATGTGTTCGTAATACACTCCTTTGAAATTTGTGTCCGTAGTTAATTAGGAGCACCGTGATTCATGGTCCATGAATCATTCCAAAATTTCACAGTACGAATTGTTTTGAAGTGTATTTCTGGTCTTGTCACCCCCTTCTGGGCAGTGCGGCCGGATCAAAAGAGACGTCGGAGACGCTAAGGTTGCTTTATTACAAGCGAGCGTCATTAAACGGGTCTGCAGTACCCGGAGGAGCTTAGGTCAAAAAATGAAGGACTCCTAACTGGAGAAACCAAACCATCACTTTTTATATTCCTCCTTCCTGTCTCTGGGTGTGTGTGCTAAGTCAGGGGAGCACATCCTGAGCATAAAGGAGATGTTCGTGTGTAAGTGTCTGGAAAACAACTGCTTTAAGTCATAATTTATATATCGGGTCATATCACCTACTCAGAGGCCTTGTGGTTAGAGTGTCCGCCCAGAGATCGGTTGGTTGTGAGTTCAAACCCCGGCTGAGTCATACCAGAGACTATAAAAAATGGGAGCCATTACCTCCCTGCTTGGCACTCAGCATCAAGGGTTGGAATTGGGGGTCAAATCACCAAAAATGATTCCCGGGCGTGGCCACCACTGCTGCTCACTGCTCCCCTCACCTCCCGGGGGGTGATCAAGGGTGATGGGTCAAATGCAGAGAATAATTTTGCCACACCTAGTGTGTGTGTGACAATCATTGGTACTTTAACTTTAACTCAAATGTTGGCGTTGAGCTAGACAGGTAGTCTTTTCTCAAGGATATGGTTATCACTTTTGCACTTCGAAGTCCCAATTAGAGCCTCTTTTTCTACGAGAAGTGATCCAATCCAAACTAAGGGGCCTTATCTATTTATGTGCTCAAACTGAAATACCACTATTTAATTAAACTTGGTGGTTTGCTTCCCTCCAAGGTGAATATAAACCAGTGGAGGTGCCGAACCCCACCAGTTTCATATGCACATTCACCGTACCCTTCTTTAGTGAAAAATAATTTTTTCTATTTTTTTTTGTTCAAATTCAAGACAAAGTTATGTTTTTTTTACTACTGCACAAATTTAACTGTGTATGAACATCAACTTGTTCAAAGAACAAAACCAACACAGTGCATGAACTCACAACAAATTGCACACTTGCAAATCAGATGGAAAATTAGAGGGAACATTGTTTGGGGGTATCCATAATACTTAGACTTAGACTTCCTTTTTATTGTCATTCAAATGTTAACTTTACAGTACAGATACGCCGATAGAGAGACGTTTTTATTTACACGATTGATTGATTGAATGAAACTTGTATTAGTAGATTGCACAGTACAGTACATATTCCGTACAATTGACCACTAAATGTTAACACCCGAATAAGTTTTTCAACTTGTTTAATTAAGTCGGGGTCCACGTTAATCAATTCATGAGTCTGGTGTGTCTTGACCGCTGCGGCGGAGGCTCTGCCGAACCCCTGAGGCTGACTCACCGAACCCCTGGGGTTCGATCGAACCCAGGTTAAGAACCACTGATATAAACATATACCATATTTAGAACATAATATGAGTTAATTAATTCACTTCAGTATTAAGTATGATTTTTTGGGTAACTTTATTATGCTGAAAATGGTATATAATCCGAGTATAAGTATATAACGTTTTGAGACATCTCCTACAACTACAGGACCAGTATTGTGCTGCTGAAGCAAGTCCGTTTTTTTAATTTCTGTATAAGGGTCCCCCTAACGACATTTTAGCGAAAACAAGTTTTCAAAAAATATGCATTTTCTGCCATTTTCGGGTTTTGTCGGGACTGAAGCAAGTCCGTTTTTTTTTTATTTTTGTGTAAGGGTCCCCCCTTACGACATTTTAGGGGAAAAAGTTAAAAAAAAAAAAAAAAATTCTGCAATTTTCAGGTTTTGTTGGGACTCCGGGTTTTGAAGTATAGTATTAAGAGGAAAATATTTATTTACTGAATATTTTCAAAGTCAGCCCAAGACTTTTAAACATCCTGCCAGATAGTGTTTAACTTATCCTGCTAAAATATGTGTTGTGGGTTCATTCTTTCTCTTTCAGGTACCGCCTTGCTCCTGCTCACCACTTCCCTGTCCCATATGAGGATGTTTACCGTGTTGTGAAACACTTTCTCCAGATGGGGGTGCTTGCCCAGTTTTCTGTGGACCCAGGACGTATTGCAATATCTGGAGACAGTGCTGGGGGAAACCTGGCAGCTGCTGTCTCCCAGCAAGTACATATATTTTATTATTCAAGATTTTGACGTTCTGGTACAGAAAAAGGTGAATTGATGACATCAGATGTGGTACTAAATATTCAACTAGTAGCAGGTGTAGTCTTGATTCTTGATCCCAGACAAGTAATTAACCTAATATAATACCACTATTTAATTCATATTACAATTGTAACGCGAGTAGTTGAATGATAACTAGTGATGTGCCAATTGATTGGCCGCTGATCAGTATCGTGAAAAAGTATGTGATTGATATTGCCGATTAATGCCTTTTAAAGATGATCACGAAGGCAGATACTGTATTTATTGTATGTTTATATATTTGTTTATTTTTGGGAATTTTTAGCTGACAAGCAGCTAATTTAGTGTCTCCATACACATCGTGGAGCCACTTCCCTATGCTAATAACGATCACCTCCATTACTTAGACTTAGACAAACTTTATTGATCCACAAGGGAAATGGTTCCACACAGTAGCTCAGTTACAAAGGATGGAAAGGGTAAGGATGGAAAGGATACTGCAGGTATAAAGTAGACAAAAAATGTACCATAGTAGCAATATAACATTTAACATATATGTAATATTTACATATTATATATACAGTATATAATATATGCTGATTTATTATATTATATTGTATTTTTATATAATGTATACAATTTATAACAAATCCCAATGACCATGTACAATATTACAGTATATGTAACAGCTGCAGCATAAAGTAGAGAGTAGATCCAGCAGAAAATATACATTATAAAGAAAGAGAGGTAGCTAACATGCCAGGTGTCAGGTAATAGACAGATATCATCTATTGCTGTATGGCCAGTGTTTTATACAGCTGGATGGAGTGTGGAATGAAGGAGTTCTTGAATACAACACTGTGGGAACCAAGCTGAAGGAGCCTGTTGGAGTATGAACTCCGCTGCCCGTCAATTGTCTGCTGGAGTGGGTGGGCAGGATTGTCCATGATGGCCAGCAGTTTGTCCAGTGTCCTCTTGTCCCTCACTGACACAAACGCCTCCAACTGCGTGCCAATAGTTTGGCCGGGTTTCCGGATCAGTTTGACAAAAGTGCCTTTTGCTGGTGCTGCTCCCCCAACAAGCCACTGCAAAGTACAGGGCACTGGCCACAACAGACTGAAAAAAAAGGAAAATAAACTGCATTTCTTAGTATCTTAAGTATCCTTATAATGTAACAATATCCCTGGAGGACAAGGCTAAACATGTTACACACTGAGAGCAAACCAGGAGCTGGCATGCTAATAGCTAAGCTAACTGCTTGATTGTTGGCGTGTCAGCATTGTTGCACTCAGTATATGACACGTGAGGGGCTTGCGACTCGATCCATAAATTAAAGGTGTCGATAGCAAAGGGTAATATCAGCATATGATCAATATGACACTAGATTGATTAGGTCCATAATATGTCCATCCATCCATCCATCTTCTTCCGCTTATCCGAGGTCGGGTGGCGGGGGCAGCAGCCTAAGCAGGGAAGCCCAGACTTCCCTCTCCCCAGTCACTTCGTCCAGCTCCTCCCTGGGGATCCCGAGGCGTTCCCAGGCCAGCCGGGAGAGATAGTCTTCCCAACGTGTCCTGGGTCTTCCCCGTGGCCTCTTACCGGCCGGACATGCCTGAAACACCTCTTTAGGGAGGCGTTCCGGTGGCATCCTGACCAGATGCCTCATCTGGCTCCTCTCCATGTGGAGGAGCAGTGGCTTTACTTTGAGCTCCCCCCGGATGGCAGAGCTTCTCACCTGTCTCTAAGGGAGAGACCCGCCACCCGGCGGAGGAAACTCATTTGGGCCGCTGGTACCCGTGATCTTGTCCTTTCGGTCATAACCCAAAGCTCATGACCATAGGTGAGGATGGGATTGTAGATCGACCGGTAAATTGAGAGCTTTGCCTTCCGGCTCAGCTCCTTCTTCACCACAACGGATCGATACAGCATCCGCATTACTGAAGACACCGCACCGATCCGCCTGTCGACCTCACGATCCACTCTTCCCTCACTCGTGAACAAGACTACGAGGTACTTGAACTCCTCCACTTGGGGCAAGATCTCCTCCCCAACCCGGAGATGGCACTCCACCCTTTTCCGGGCGAGAACCATGGACTCGGACTTGGAGGTGCTGATTCCCATCCCAGTCGCTTCACACTCGGCTGCGAACCGATCCAGTGAGAGCTGAAGATCTTGGCCAGATGAAGCCATCAGGACTACATCATCTGCAAAAAAGCAGAGACCTAATCCTGCAGCCACCAAACCGGATCACCTATACGCCCTGACTGCACCTAGAAATTCTGTCTATAAAAGTTATGAACAGAATGGGTGACAAAGGGCAGCCTTGGCGGAGTCCAACCCTCACTGGAAACGGGTCCGACTTACTGCCGGCAATGCGGACCAAGCTCTGACACTGATCATACAGGGAGCTGACCGCCACAATCAGACAGTCCGATACCCCATACTCTCTGAGCACTCCCCACAGGACTTCCCGGGGGTGCACGGTCGAATGCCTTCCCCAAGTCCACAAAGCACATGTAGACTGGTTGGGCAAACTCCCATGCACCCTCAAGGACCAATCCAGGGAATAATTCTGTGGACACAGGAGGACTTTGAGGGAAACAACCAAAGGTTTTAAATGAGTCGTGGTTAGTAGTTTTTGATTTTGTTTAGTTATTTTGTACTATAGACTTTGTTTCGCTTAAACATTTGCATGTATAAGCAAGATAATAAAACGCTTGTTAAAATATTATGTTGATATTGTTAAATTATCCATAGCACTCACCATAAATAAATTAACAAATTTGCAGTTAATATATTTGATCGATATCGGTATTAGTATCGGTTGATGTCACTCATGGATGATCGGTATCGGCAGCATGAAACCCTGATCGCAATATCCCTAATAACAACTGATCATAGTAGAGATCATGAGGCTTATAGGGGAAGTGTACTTTAAAAAATGTTGCTTATCATTCGCAATCCTTATGTATGACAAGCACAAATATGTTTTTTCTTTTTTCATGCATTCTAAATAGTAAATAAATGCCAGCAAAGGTCCGCTTACAATGGAGCCTGATGGGAGTCGCTCCATTCTGCCTATAAAGCGTTTAAAAACCATCCAGATGGTTGACATGCATACAGTACAGTATGTATGTAATGCAGTAACAGGCACATTCATAGAAACATGTCATATTTACGTATTTTGCTCATTTTATGCATACGGTGGCGCAATATTTCAAAAACTCATCACAACGTTCGCTTTTTGCTTCGACAACATCACTGATTACAACTCACAACATGAGCGCCAACAAACATATTAAAACATCACTTACTGTACAATGTCTGCTGTGAGTGGGATGCCGACTGATGGGATGCTAGTATATTTCCGTTTAGATGAAGAATGACTCACGCTAGTCTTTTCGGTTCTTTTTCTAAGTTGGATGTCAAAGTGTACCAACTTCTCAGTCATGTGCGCATCATTTCACTGTCGAGGTGAGAGGCATGATTTAAAATCGAGAATGAACTTTCACAAGCTCCGGAGAAAGCAGCTCACCATTTGATGATGTCAATACAACACCATGAGGAAGTCGCCTCTCCTTAATAGATGCCCTGCTAAATGTAGATCCTTAGCGTTTGCGCTTCTAATAACACTCTTGCTCAGGGGTCCCCAAACTATGGCCCGCCAGCATCCATAATCCGGCCCGCGGAAAGTCCCCAAAAAATGGTCAAATTTTTTTTTTTATTAATATTTTTTTTAAATCCGTCCTTTGTAATCCATTTTCTACCGCTTGTTACTCTCGGTGTCTACTAGCCGCTCAGGCAAATCATATTGTTTCAAAATGCATTTTCCTATCGATAACATGACATCATCACGCTCAGAATGTGTATATATTTATATACAGTATATATATATATATATATGTATATATATATATATATATATATATATATATATATATATATATATATATATATATATATATATATATATATATATATATATATATATATATATACTGTATATATATATATATATATATATATATATATATATATATATATATATATATATATATATATATATACATATATATATATATATATATATATATATATATATATATATATAGCCCGGCCCCCGGCCAAAATTTTTTAACCCAATGCGGCCCCCGAGTCAAAAAGTTTGGGGTACCCTGATCTTGCTAATAACTTGCTTAATATTCAGCTCACAAAATGTAAATAGAGTATTGTTGTCGCTTTTTGGATGGTTATTTATCGGATTGTATGGTCGAAATAGACGCAAAGATGTCATGGCCCCCATTGGCTCCATTGTAAGCAGACTTTTATTTACAATTATTTACGAGTTATAATGCATTGGAAAAAAATATGTATTTGTTCTTGCCTCTCACAAGGATTGTGAGTTATAGGCAACATTTTTAGAAATGTGCAGTACCTCTTTAAGACATTAACGTTTCGGAAGTTGGATCGACTGATAGTAAAAGCTGCTGGCACCCTCAGGTTATTTGCTATTTTTATTTGTTAGCAAAAGTATATACAGTCTTGTTCAAAAGTGTACATACACTTGTAAAGAACATCATGTCATGGCTGTCTTGAGTTTCCAATCATTTCTACAACTCTTATTTTTTTGTGATAGAGTGATTGGAGCACATACTTGTTGGTCACAAAAAACATTTGCTTCTTTCATGAATTTATTATGGGTCTACTGAAAATGTGAGTAAATCTGCTGGGTCAAAAGTATACGTACAGCAATGTTAATATTTGCTTACATGTCCCTTGGCAAGTTTCACTGCAATAAGGCACTTTTGGTAGCCATCCACAAGCTTCTGCTTGAAATTTTGACCACAAAATTGGTGCAGTTCAGCGAAATGTGTTGGTTTTCTGACATGGACTTGTTTCTTCAGCAATGTCCACACGTTTAAGTCAGGACTTTGGGAAGGTCATTCTAAAACCTTCATTCTAGCCTGATTTAGCCATTCCTTTACCACTTTTGACTTGTGTTTGGGGTCATTGTCCTGTTGGAACACCCAACTGCGCCCAAGACCCAACCTCCGGACTGATGATTTTAGCTTGTCCTGAAGAATTTGGAGCTAATCCTCCTTTTTCATTGTCCCATTTACTCTGTAAAGCACCAGTTCCATTGGCAGTAAAACAGGCCCAGAGCATAATACTACCACCACCATGCACGATGATAGCCTTGGTGTTCCTGGGATTAAAGGCCTCACCTTTTCTCCTCCAAACATATTAGTGGGTATTGTGGCCAAACAACTAAATTTTTGTTTCATCTGACCACAGAACTTTTCTCCAGAAGGTCTTCTCTTTGTCCAGGTGATGTCAGTGGTAAAGTGGTAAAGGAATGGCTAAATCAGGCTAGAATGAAGGTTTTAGAATGGCCTTTTCCAAAGTCCTGACTTAAACGTGTGGACAATGCTGAAGAAACAAGTCCATGTCAGAAAACCAACACATTTAGCTGAACTGCACCAATTTTGTGGTCAAAAATTCAAGCAGAAGCTTGTGGATGGCTACCAAAAGCGCCTTATTGCAGTGAAACTTGCCAAGGGACATGTAAGCAAATATTAACATTGCTGTATGTATACTTTTGACCCAGCAGATTTGCTCCCATTTTCAGTAGACCCATAATAAATTCATAAAAGAAGCAAACTTCATGAATGTTTTTTGTGACCAACAAGTATGTGCTCCAATCACTCTATCACAAAAAAGTAAGAGTTGTAGAAATGATTGGAAACTCCGTGACAGCCATGACATGATGTTCTTTACAAGTGTATGTACACTTTTGACCACCACTGTAGTATTTATATTGTGAAGTGGTTAACTTGAACACCTTTTTATGTCATCAGATGTTCTTTGTTATCTCTCGACGATATCAGCTTGTGTTACATTGCAATGGTTTCCAACTCCTTACAGTTGCTGAAGGACCCCACACAACAGATTCATTTGAAAGCCCAAGCACTCATCTACCCTGTGCTCCAGGCTCTGGACCTCAACACACCTTCTTACCAACAAAACCAAGACATGCCCATATTACCGCGCACCCTCATGGTACGATTCTGGAGCGAGTACTTCACCAGCGACAAAGCCTTTTTCAGAGCCATGATGGCCAACACGCACAACAATCCAGAGTCTTCCAGCCTGCTGAAGTTTGTCAATTGGAGCGCCTTCCTGCCTGAGGCTTATCGCAGAAAATATAACTACAGCGCCCCCACTGTGGTGCATGGAGAGGCAGAGCAGGAGTTTGGAACAAGCGAACCATCTCGTTCTTTAGCTGACCCCAGGGCGTCCCCACTGCTGGTTCCAGACACAGCCTTGCACTCTCTGCCTAAAGCCTACATTCTCACATGTGAGTACGACGTTCTCCGAGATGACGGGATCATGTATGTCACGCGTCTTCGCACGGCGGGAGTCGCAGTGACTCATGAACATTACGACACGGGATTTCACGGTGCGTTGATGTTCACCGTGTGGCCCACCGACTTTCTCCTTGCTCGCCGCATGACGGACAACTACGTGAAATGGCTAAAGGAAAACTTGTGAAATAACTTGAATTAACCCAGTTGCTCCATTGTTTTATTGGGTGCAAAATGCTACCAATTTGGCAGTCATATTTTATTTTTATTTTTACTAATGCTTATTTTATCTGTAAATACAGTAGTATATCATGAAATCTGTTATATTTGTCACACATTTTTATGACACTGTAAAATGTTAACAGTATGACAAGTAGTTAGTTTTTCCAGAAAGTATGAACAAAATGTAAACAAACCCCCTTGCAAAAGTAATCTTTAGTCTCAATGGAACAAAACCTAGATAAACAACAGATAAATAATAATGAAAATATATATACAAAGATATAATGTGTAAATGTAATTTTTTGGGGTGAAACTAAGGCAACCAAGGGCAAAACATACAGTCGTGGTCAAAAGTTTACATACACTTGTAAAGAACATAATGTCTAGGTAGGTCTTTATTGTCATTGCACAAGTACAACGAAACTTTGTTTTCAGCACAAACCCGTTCAAGATGAGACAAACAAACACTGTACAGGGTTACAGAACAAGAACGCTGATTGGTCGTCACAAGGCGCTCCATAATATATGGGAAAAAGGTAAACGCTGGGGGAGGATGAGTAAAAAAATACAATCCAGACTGGGCTCCTAAGGGGGCCCAGACTGGAGTGGGAAAAAACCTCCATAGCAAAGCACATATACATATTACAAGGGGAGGGAGTGGGGGCCACGGTGGCAGGCTGCAGCTCTTCAGGTGCTGCCCATCCGTCCATCACCCCTAAGAGATTGGCGTCGAGGGCGTTGGATGGGGGGTAGGGTATGTGTGTGTGGCGTATTTTTTGTGGATGCATGTGTGTGTGTGTAAGCCTGCCGCGTATCTCTGTTCCACGGCCTTGAGGTCGTGCAGCCGATAGTCAGTCCAAAGTCAACAACAACAGGTGTGTGTCCGTGAGAGACAAGAAGGGAGTTTGTTGTGTCTTTGTCTCCAAGCCAGGGAGACAATCCAAGTTAGAATGTTTTGTATGCGAGTGAAAATAAAATTTGCTTTTCACTCTAAATTGGGGCAGACAGTCCGATGTTATCCAAATCTCAAGAGTGTCCACAGTTCTTCCCGCATCCTCCAATCATAATGTCATCGCTGTCTTGATTTTCCAATAATTTCTACAACTCTTATTTCTTTGTGATAGAGTGATTGGAGCACATACTTGTTGGTCACAAAAAACATTCATGAAGTTTGCTTCTTTTATGAATTTATTATAGGTCTACTGAAAATGTGAGCAAATCTTCTGGGTTAAAAGTATACATACAGCAACATACATGATCAATTTGGTTGATGTAGAAAAGTTACAATCAAATCAAATGAGCTTCATGGCCTCTTAACTTCATGTGAGTGATTATGATTGTTGACTTCTCTGAGCCCATTTAAATAGGGCTCATGTGATGCAGTCATTAGACTCGCTTACAAACGCCACAATGGGAAAGTCAAACTTTTGACCACGACTGTACATACATTTTGAAAAACACAATCACAGTAGTACCTCAATTTAGGAGTGTAATTGGCACTGTGACAGAGTTCTTAACTAAAAACCCAAAACACTTGCCCCCTCAAAACAGCATAATTTTAACATGCTTTTTAAATGCCGAATACACAAATATTTTATAAAACAATGCGATAGATTGTACTACTAACTACAGTATTCAACCTGATCCAAGTACAAAACGTTGTTGTTTGTTTTGCCTTTGGTAAAAGTGTAACTTTGTTTATACTTCCCGGCTAATGTAAAAAAAATGGTACTAATTCCTTGTTTTGAGCTTTCTTATGTAGTATGTAATATATGTATGTATGTGTATATATATACACTACCGTTCAAAAGTTTGGGAAAAGCACTGTACTTTTCAATGAAGATAACTTTAAACTAGTCTTAACTTTAAAGAAATACACTCTATACATTGCTAATGTGGTAAATGATTATTTTAGCTGCAAATGTCTGGTTTTTGGTGCAATATCTACATAGGTGTATAGAGGCCCATTTCCAGCAACTATCACTCCAGTGTTCTAATGGTAAAATGTGTTTGCTCATTGGCTCAGAAGGCTAATTGATGATTAGAAAACCCTTGTGCAATCATGTTCACACATCTGAAAACAGTTTAGCTCGTTACAGAAGCTACAAAACTGACCTTCCTTTGAGCAGATTGAGTTTCTGGAGCATCACATTTGTGGGGTCAATTAAACGCTCAAAATGGCCAGAAAAAGAGAACTTTCATCTGAAACTCGACAGTCTATTCTTGTTCTTAGAAATGAAGGCTATTCCACAAAATTGTTTGGGTGACCCCAAACTTTTGAACGGTAGTGTATATATATATATATATATATATATATATATATATATATATATATATATATATATATATATATATATATATATATATATATATATATATATATATATATATATATATATATGTATATGTATATATATATATATATATGTATATGTATATATATATATATATATATATATATATATATATATATATATATATATATATATATATATATATATATATATATATATATATATATATGTTAGGTCAGGAAAAAACACAAGAGGCTATATCATCCCTACAAGCCTGTTTCGCAGGTTTCCCTGCTCGTCAGGGGATTTTATATAAATTTATGAATTTTATATAAATTTGATAAAATCAGGGAATCCTGCGAAACAGGCTTGTAGGGATGATATAGCCTCTTGTGTTTTTTCCTGACCTAACATATATTCCGCTCTACCCCGGTATTGAGCACTGTAAACCACAGAAACCTCGACTATATACATACATACATACATATATATGTTTATATGGGAATTGATAAGAGTTCTCTAGTTCCAATTCTGCTTAACTATTTGGTTCCTTAACAGTTCTCTTATAGAGTCTTATTTTGGGAAAAAAAGGGTGGAGTAGCATCAGTTTAGTTTAGTTTAGAGGCAACATGACCTTGCAAAGCCTACAGTGAGGTCTCAAGAAGTACATACAGTATAGAAGATAAAAAAAACTTTTTTGTAAATAAAGAGAATAAATTAATATTCTTCTGTAGAATTGAAACATGTGCAAATAATACAATGTAACCATAATAACATGTGATAATAACGTATTACATTCAAAGTGAGATATGTTAAGCCTTTATTGGTTATAATGTTGATGATTGTGGCTCAGAGTTTATGAAAATTTTGAATTGAAAATCCCAGAAATTGTAAGATTTCAAAACTTTACATTAATATCACATATTAGTTTCAAATTTGAAGGTAAACTGTGGAGTTTCACCTGTATATTACAATGACTGAGAGAACATCTGGTGGCAAGGAAAACATGCAACTTTTCTCTAACTACAATTGAACATTCACCTATTGAAAATGCAAACTTTTGCCCACAAACTTAGTCGCTGCTGGGTGACATTCGTCTAGCGGCAGACTTTCTTTTGTAATTATTGCATGCTAAGTGTCCAAATGTTCCGGCATATTGCTCGCATGTCCTCCCCTTGATGAACTAGCAGCCTTATGGTTATTACAAGTAGCGCTGTTTGCCATCTTTTCTTGTAAAATGTAGTCAACTGAAGAGTTTTTGTTGCACCATTTTGGAATCTGACGTCACTAAGCAACGGCATTCCCAACCGGAAGGGTCGATAATAGAACCGTGTGAATAAATGGCGAGCGATTCCAAGGAATTGATACCCTGGGGAACCAGTTCTGAACAAGAGCCAGTTTTCGATCCACATCCCTATACACGATACACTATAGCAGTGTTTTTCAACCTTTTTTGAGCCAAAGCACATTTTTTTCGTTGAAAAAATCCGGAGGCACACCACCAGCAGAAATAATTCAAAAACTAAATTCAGTTGACAGTAAAAAGTCATTGTCGCAATTGTTGGATATGAATTTAAACCATAACCAAGCATGCATCAATATAGCTCTTGTGTTTTTGTTCGTGTCTTGCGCTCCTATTTTGGTGGCTTTTTCTCTTTTTTTTTGGTATTTTCCTGTATCAGTTTCGTGTCTTCCTTTGAGCAATATTTCCCGCATCTACTTTGTTTTAGCAATCAAGAATATTTCAGTAGTTTTTATCCTTCTTTGTGGGGACATTGTTGATTGTCATGTCATGTTCGGATGTACTTTCTGGACGCCGTCTTTGCTCCGCAGGAAGTCTTTGCTGTCGTCCAGCATTCTGTTTTTGTTTACTTTGTAGCCAGTTCAGTTTTAGTCTTGTTCTGCATAGCCTTCCCTAAGCTTCAATGCCTTTTCTTAAGGGCACTCACTTTTTGGTGTAAGCATTAGACACCTTTTTACCTGCACACTGCCTCCCGCTGTTTCCGACATCTACAAAGCAATTAGCTACCAGCTGCCACCTACTGATATGGAAGAGTATTACACGGTTACTCTGCCGAGCTCTAGACAGCACCGACACTCAACAACAACACATCATTTGCAGACTATAATTACTGGTTTGCAAAAATTATTTTTACCCCAAATAGGTGAAATTAGATCATCTGCCACGGCATACCAGACTGTATCTTACGGCACACTAGTGGTTGAAAAACACTGCACTATACTGCCGGGAATAAAAACGTGGAAGAGAATTAGGAGTTGCTTTTCTTCCGGTAATCCTTTTGATTGACAAGATCTTGGAATGTCGCCACTCATCCCAAAATCATTTGTGAGTTCGGGGGTTGTTGATGTCGAATCTGGCACATTGCCTATTGGCTCTCCATCTCACTCTAAGTTCATCCCCAAGGTGTTTGATGGAGTTCTACCACACCAAACCAATCCAAACATGACTTTATGGACTTTACTTTGTTCACTGGGGGAAAAAATCTGGCGTTCCTATAAATCATGTTATCACAATTAGAAGCCTAGAACTGTCCATATTGTCTTGGTAAGTAGGTCTTGAGTGGTTATTTAAGTAACTACATAGGAAGTGAGGTGTCCCAAGACTTCAAGTGTGTCCACATAGATGAAGGAGTCAAGAGTATATTTTTAAGGCACAAACAGAAACAAGATTTTTATTTTGCTGAGTAAATCGCATCAACCTCAGCTGTGTACTTTGTCAATGTAATCTTTATTACTATATGTCATGTTGTCTCGATACCACAAAATGTGATGTTTAATAAAGACTACAAACATTCCTACAAGCACCACTGAAGGAGCATAAGCAACATACTTTAGTGTTTGGATGTGGAACATTCATGTGGATCATGTTTTATGTTCAGTCTTGTCGAGTAAATTGCACAAATCCTAAATTAATCTACCAGGAATGTCATCTATTCTGTCTGAGCGTATTTGTCAATGCATGATTTTTTTGGTAGTGTGGAGCCAGTACATTACTTTGAATTCTCACAGTTCGTCAATAAACCCGAGGCAATGAAGTCCAAACGGAGGTCAACCATAATTCCTTCAGGATAGAACAAAACTCTCCAGTCATCTTTGACTGACTAGAGTTTGTACAGTGCCCCTCTGTAAAGTTGGATATTTCTCTAAGGCCCCAAAATCATGTGGTGGCTTCGACTCTTCTCTCCTTGTTGCATTTTTTTCTTCTCCGTGTGGCTTGTGGGGACCATTGACTTCCCATTCACTTGCACATACCGTATGGGCCAAGTTAAGACATGACAAACAGCTGAGAGCCAAGCATTGGTAATACTGTACCCATTGGTAGGAGTTTTAGAAAAAAAAATGGGCTTCAAAATTTGCACACAAAGGCTGAAGATTCAGCGAAGTCTAGGCAAGTTTTAGTAAACCGTCAATCAATTGATCAAAGTTTATTTATATAGCCCTAAGTCATCAAAGGGCTACACAAACCACAATGACATCCCTGATCTGAACCTACATCCGGGCAAGGGAAATCTTTTATGTTTAGAAGTATTCCTCCTAAGTCTAGTTTTGTTCCTAGTACGGTTGTACGGTATACCGGTATTAGTATAGCACCGCGGTACTAATGAATCATATTCGGTACTATACCGCCTCTAAAACAAACGCCACGGGTGGATCTACACCTAACATCCACTGTAATGATACCAAGTACAAGAGCGTATCTAGTCGATACTACTATGATTACATCGATATTTTTTGGCGTCACAACATCTTCTTTGGTTTAAAAAATGTTTTATATTATGTTTATAAAGTCAGTAAATACATCCCTGGACACATGAGGACTTTGAATATGACCAATGTATGATCCTGTAACTACTTGGTATCAGATCGATACCTAAATGTGTGGCATCATCCAAAACTAATGTAAAGTATCACAGAAGAGAAGAATAAGTGATTATTACATTTAAACAGAAGTGTAGATAGAACATGGTGAAAGAGAAAGTAAGCGGATATTAACAGTAAATGAACAAGTAGATTAATAATTCATTTTGTCCTTAATAATGTAGACAAAATAATAGGTAGATAAATGACACAATATGTTACTGCATACGTCAGCAGACTAATTAGGAGTCTTTGTTTGTTTACTTACTACTAAAAGACAAGTTGTCTAGTATGTTCACTATTTTATTTAAGTACAAACTTGCTTGCAAAAATAAACATATGTGTAATGTACCCTAAGATTTTTTGTTCAAATAAAGCCAATAATGAATTTTTTTTTTGGTGTTCTTTATTAAGAAAAGTATCAAAATACATTTTGGTACCGGTACCAAAATATCGGTATGGGGACAACACTAGTTCCTCGTGCCACTTGGCTCCTTTTATTTGCATTCCGTTGCTCGGAGCGTTGAACTCACACCTGTCTCTCATAATGATTAGCGTCCCCACCTGTTGTAGGGCGAATTATCTACCTTATTTTTACCTGTCTTCCAATGTTTGCTCTATGTGACAATTACATTGTGTCTGATTGGCAGTATACTATTAATATGTATCGCCTGTTGTTGTAGGATGTCTGTTGTCTTTTGTTATTTTGCTTATGCTATTAGTTGCACATCTCTGCTGCATTTCCCTATGTAACTTGAGATCGAATTAAAGCACTTGCATACCTGTACACCACTTTTGCCGCCTCCTGCCTTTCCTTTTCGCATCCTGAGTGCACTGCCGTTTCAATGCAACCACAACGTGACACCTGGTAACCTCCCCATGCAGGAGATGGGTAAAGAAAACAGAAGCGGCAGGTCAACTGGTCTAAAACGGAGTCTGTTTTAAAGCGAGAGAATATAAGCGAGTTATAAGGTGGGACCTAAATCAGGGGTGTCAAACGAACAGGTTTTATCCGGCCTGCGGGGTGAGTTTGCAAAGTATAAAAATGAGCCAAAATTTTTAAATGAAAGAAACTGCTGTTCTAAATGTGTCCACTAGATCTCAGAATAGCAATTATTTGTATCTTTGTAGATGATGCTATATACAGTTAGGTCCATAAATATTTGGACATTGACACAATTTTCAGTATTCCAGCTCTGTACAACACCACAATGGACTTGAAATGAAACAATCAAGATGTGCTCTAAAGGCCTACTGAAACCCATTACTACCGACCACGCAGTCTGATAGTTTATACATCAATGATGAAATCTTAACATTGCAACACATGCCAATACGGCCGGGTTAACTTATAAAGTGCAATTTAAATTTTCCCGCGAAACGTCCGGTTGAAAACGTTGATGTATGATGACGTATGCGCGTGACGTCAATCGTTGAAACGGAAGTATTCGGACACATTGTATCCAATACAAAAAGCTCTGTTTTCATCGCAAAATTCCACAGTATTCTGGACATCTGTGTTGGTGAATCTTTTGCAATTTGTTTAATGAACAATGAAGACTGCAAAGAAGAAAGCTGTAGGTGGGATCGGTGTATTAGCGGCTGGCTGCAGCAACACAACCAGGAGGACTTTGAGATGGATAGCAGACGCGCTATCCGACGCTAGCCGCCGACCGCACGGATGATCGGGTGAAGTCCTTCGTCTCTCCGTCGATCGCTGGAACACAGGTGAGCATGGGTGTTGATGAGCAGATGAGGGCTGGCTGGCGTAGGTGGATAGCTAATGTTTTTAGCATAGCTCTGTGAGGTCCCGTAGCTAATTTAGCTTCAATGGCGTCGTTAGCAACAGCATTGTTAAGCTTTGCCAGGCTGGAAAGCATTAACCGTGTAGTTACAGGTCCATGGTTTAATAGTATTGTTGATTTTCTGTCTAACCCTCCAGTCAGGGGTTTATTTATTTTGTTTCTATCTGCAGTTAAGCTATCACGTTAGTTCCGTAGCTAAAGTGCTTCGCCGATGTATTGTCGTGGGGATAAAAGTCACTGTGAATGTCCATTTCGCGTTCTCAACTCTCATTTTCAAGAGGATATAGTATCCGAGGTGGTTTAAAATACAAATCCGTGATCCACAATAGAAAAAGGAGAGAGTGTGGAATCCAATGAACCCTTGTACCTAAGTTACGGTCAGAGCGAAAAAAGATACGTCCTGCACTGCACTCTAGTCCTTCACTCTCACGTTCCTCATCCACTAATCTTTCATCCTCGCTCAAATTAATGGGGTAATCGTCGCTTTCTCGGTCCGAATCGCTCTCGCTGCTGGTGTAAACAATGGGGAAATGTGAGGAGCCTTTCAACCTGCGACGTCACGCTACTTCCGGTACAGGCAAGGCTTTTTTATCAGCGACCAAAACTTTATCGTCGATGTTCTCTACTAAATCCTTTCAGCAAAAATATGGCAATATCGCGAAATGATCAAGTATGACACATAGAATGGATCTGCTATCCCCGTTTAAATAAAAAAAAAACATCATTTCAGTAGGCCTTTAAGTGCAGACTTTGAGCTTTAATTTGAGGGTATTTACATCCCAACCAGGTGAACGGTGTAGGAATTACAACACATTTTATATGTGCCTTTCACTTTTAAAGGACCAAAAGTAATTGGACAAACTAACTTAATCATAAATCAAATTGTCACTTTTTAATACTTTGTTGCAAATCATTTGCAGTCAATGACAGCCTGAAGTGTGGAACTCATAGACATCACCAGACGCTGGGTTTGGTCCATGGCGATGCTCTGCCGGGCCTCTGCTGCAGCTGTCTTCACTTCCTGCTTGTTCTTTAGGCATTTTCCCTTCAGTTTTTGTCTTCAGCAAGTGAAATGCATGCTCAATGGGATTCAGGTCAGGTGATTGACTTGGCCATTGCAGAACATTTCACTTCTTTGCCTTAAAAAACTACTTGGTTGCTTTCGCAGTATGCTTCGGGTCAGTGTCCATCTGCACTGTGAAGCACCGTCTAATGACCTTTGAAGCATTTGGCTGAATATGAGCAGATAATATAGCCCCAGACACTTCAGAATTCATTCTGCTGCTTTTGTCAGCTGTCACATCATCAATAGATTCAGAATCAGAAAAGTTTTTATTGCCATTGTTTGAGAACGGGTTATACAAACTAGGAATTTTTCTTGGTGCAATTGTGCAACACACACACAGAATAGGTAATAAAATGAGCTGTAACTGAGCTATCAGATCTTGTTATTGTTCATGTGCCTGATGGCCGAGGGGAAAAAACTGTTCAGGTGGCGGGAGGTGTGGGTCTGGATAGACCGTAGTCTCCTGCCTGAGGGAAGAGGGGGGAATAGTTTGTGTCCAGGGTGAGAAGAGTCAGCTGTGATCCGACCCACACGCCTCCTGGTCCTGGAGGAGAACAGGTCCTGGAGGGATGGGAGCTTGCAGCCAATCACCTTCTCAGCAGCACGTACCATGCGCTGCAGTCCATGCTTATCCTGGACTGTGGCGCCGGGGAACCACACAGTGATGGAGGAGGTGAGGATGGACTCCATGATGGCTGAGTAAAACTGCACAAGCATCTCGGGCCGGCAACTTAAGTTTCCTCAGCTGCCGCAGGAAGTATATAAAAGCATATAAATATAAGAGATCCAGTTCCACTGGCAGCCACGCATGCCACTACCACCACCAGGTGGTATGCTTTGGATCTTGAGCAGTTCCTTCCCTTCTCAATACTCTTCTCTTTCCATCATTCTGCTACAAGTTGATATTTGTCTCATCTGTCCATAAAATGTTGTTCCAGAACTGCGCAGGCAAACTCAAATCTGGCCTTCCTGTTTGTGAAGAAATCTCTGTAATTCCTCTGGTGAAGTTTTTGATTGATTGATTGAAACTTTTATTAGTAGATTGCACAGTGAAGTACATACTGCCGTTTTCTTTTCTCCTTTGCCCCCTCGCCGGATTATTCCGGTTCCGGTGACCATGGATGAGGTGCTGGCTGTCCAGAGTTGGGACCTGTGGTGGACCGCTCGCCTGTGCATCGGTTGGGGACGTCTCTGCGCTACTGACCTGTCTCCGCTCGGGATGGTCTCCTGCTGGCCCCACTATGGACTGGACTCTCACTGTTATGTTGGATCCACTAGGGACTGTACTTAGAGGGGGGGGGGGGGGGGGGGGGGGGGTTACCCACATATGATCCTCCCCAAGGTTTCTCATAGTCATTCACATCTACGTCCCTTGTGTGGGCTCTGTGCCGAGGAGGTCGTTGTGGCTTGTGCAGCCCTTTGAGACTTTTGTGATTTAGGGCTATATAAATAAACATTGATTGATATTGAAGTCTTCTCTTAATTGTTGACTTGGACACAGATACACCTACTGTACCTCCTTGAGACTTTTCTTCATCTGGCCAACTGTTGTGAAGGGCTTTTTCTTGACAAGAGAAAGGGTTTGTCTGTCATCCACCACACTTGTTGTCCGTGGTCTTCCATGTCTTTTGGTGTTGCTGAGCTCAGCAGTGCGTTCTCTCTCTTTAAGAATGTTGGTTGGTTTGGCCACACCTAATGTTTTTGCTATCTCTCTGATGGCTTTGTTTTGCTTTTACAGCCTAATGATGGCTTGCTTCACTGATAGTGACAGCTCTTTGGACTTCATATTGAGAGATGACCTCCCCAGATTCCAAATGAATATACCACACTTGAAATGAACTCTAGGCCTTTTATCTGCTCTTTGTAAATGAAACAAAAAAAAAAAACAAAAAAAAAAAACAAGGGAATAACACACACTTGGCCATGGAACAGCTGAGTAGCCAATTGTCCAATTACTTTTGGTCCCTTAAAAAATGGAAGGCACATATAAAATGTGTTGTAATTCCTACACCGCTCACCTGATTTGAATGTAAATACCCTCAAATTAAAGCTCAAAGTCTGCACTTAAAGCACATGTTGATTGTTTCATTTCAAATCCATTGTGGTGTTGTACAGAGCTGGAATACTGACAATTGTGTCAATTTCCAAATATTTATGGCCCTAACTGTATGTAAACAAAATAAACCACATGATGTTAGTGCACCAGTCGGGTAACATTATCAAACTACATAAATAACATCCTGTACTTTGATTTTGATATAGTTTTTTCATCTTGATAGATTGAAAATTAACACCAATGAGTTGACTGATGAACATTATCACATCATTTATTCAAAAAGTATAAATAATGACAAATAAAGATAGAATACAATTAACCACAACATGTAAGTGTACAAAAAACCCCAACAAAATTATAATTTGTACATTTTCAGAATGTGCTTGTTCTACTTTTAAACAAAGAAAACAATCTGAAGTTGTTTTTATTTTTAAGTTATCGTGCCATGATTTTACCGGCCTAGTTGGGAGTAGATTTTTCTCCATGAGGCTCCCCATCTAAAATGAGTTCGACACCCCTGACCTAAATCAGTCAATCAATCAAACAAAGTTTATTTATATAGCCCTAAATCACGAGTGTCTCAAAGGGCTGCACAAGCCACAACCACATCCTGGGCTCAGATCCCACATCAGGGCAAGAAAAATCTCAACCAAATGGGATTAAAATGAGAAACCTTGGAGGGGACTGCAGATGTGGGGACCCCCCCTGGGCGACTGGTGCAATGGACTTCGAGTGGATCTAGTTAATAGTGTGAGAGTCCAGTCCATAGTGGATCTAACATAATAGTGAGAGTACAGTCCATAGTGGATCTAACATAATATTGTGAGAGTCCAGTCCATAGTGGATCTAACATAATATTGAGAGTCCAGTCCATAGTGGATCTAACATAATAGTGTGAGAGTCCAGTCCATAGTGGATCTAACATAATAGTGAGAGTCCAGTACATAGTGGATCTAACATAATAGTGAGAGTCCAGTCCATAGTGGATCTAACATAATAGTGAGAGTCCAGTCCATAGTGGATCTAACATAATAGTGAGAGTCCAGTCCATAGTGGATCTAACATAATAGTGTGAGAGTCCAGTCCATAGTGGATCTAACATAATAGTGAGAGTCCAGTCCATAGTGGATCTAACATAATAGTTAGAGTCCAGTCCATAGTGGATCTAACATAATAGTGTGAGAGTCCAGTCCATAGTGGATCCAAAATAATAGTGAGAGTCCAGTCCATAGTAGATCTAACATAATAGTGAGAGTCCAGTACATAGTGGATCTAACATAATAGTGAGAGTCCAGTCCATAGTGGATCTAACATAATAGTGAGAGTCCAGTCCATAGTCGATCTAACATAATAGTGTGAGAGTCCAGTCCATAGTGGATCTAACATAATAGTGTGAGAGTCCAGTCCATAGTGGATCTAACATAATAGTGAGAGTCCAGTCCATAGTGGATCTAACATAATAGTTAGAGTCCAGTCCATAGTGGATCTAACATAATAGTGTGAGAGTCCAGTCCATAGTGGATCCAAAATAATAGTGAGAGTCCAGTCCATAGTGGATCCAAAATAATAGTGAGAGTCCAGTCCATAGTAGATCTAACATAATAGTGAGAGTCCAGTCCATAGTGGATCTAACATAATAGTGTGAGTCCAGTCCATAGTGGATCTAACATAATAGTGTGAGAGTCCAGTCCATAGTGGATCTAACATAATAGTGAGAGTCCAGTCCATAGTGGATCTAACATAATATTGTGGGAGTCCAGTCCATAGTGGATCTAACATCATATTGTGAGTGTCCAGTCCATAGTGGATCTAACATAATAGTGTGAGTCCAGTCCATAGTGCATCTAACATAATAGTGTGAGTCCAGTCCATAGTGGATCTAACATAATAGTGTGAGTCCAGTCCATAGTGGGGCCATTAGGAGATCATCTTGAGTGGAGACAAGTCAGCAGCTCAGAGACGTCATCAACTGATGCACAGATGAGTGGTCCACCCGGAGTTCCGACTTTGAACAGCTAGTGCATCATATGTGGACACCTAATAACCTCTCCAAGCAGTAGAGGTGGGCAGAGCAGAAAAGAGACGGCAGATCAACTGGTCTAAAAGGGGGGTCTATTTAAAAGCTAGTGTATACACATTAGTTCTGCCGTTGCTGTTAGGGCTTTCTAGAGTCCTGGAGCCTGAATAGAAAACACACCTGTACATAAACTGCACTATGCATACTGTATGATAGTGGTTAAGTTATTTCACACTTGTATGACTGTTAAGAATATTAATGTTATTTAAAACATTACATGTACAGGAAATAAGGTTTTACAATGAGTCTCACCCTTGAACAGTTTCGTTGAAGTTCCATTATTACAGATGAATGCAATTTTAGATCTGAACAACCGACATTCTTAGAAGTCACATTGTGTATTTGAAGCCAAATTACATGCGACACTTATTGTATTCTGTAAAATGGTATTCCATGCAGGTGTGCTTGTGCAGTATGTTTGCTGTACAAGCCTACTTCTGGAGACCTGCTTCTGAATTCCTGAAGAGCTAATAAGAGTAATGTGAAACAGATTAAGACGGAAGACTCCTGAAAACTGTATGTGAAAAATGTCTAGTGCAGGTTAAATAGATTATGCTTGTATAAGCACGGAATGCGCTGAAGCAATTCCTCTCTTTGCTCATAGTATTGTGAGTGCACACACGACTCATTAGAACATGCACTTTGACAGACATCTGCCAATAAATGTGATTGGCTCCATGTGTCCAAACAAACCTTAAGCCAAACTCTGTCAAGTTCAGTGTGGCTTTTGTGTGCTTAGATTTTGAACCTGATACAAATAATAATATGCCACAGCTCTTTTTATACGTTACTGCCTATGTCTGAGAGTATAAGAACCATGACGTCCGTCGTTGTTCTTGTACGTTTTGCATGTCGCACAATTACTGTCGCTTCATTTTCCCTCGCTGAGCGGTAATTACGATAGTATTCATCGGTTATAAATCAAAATATTAGAAACACAGAAGGAACAAAAGCCAGTGTTTGATCAATTTCATTTTTCTTAACTGAAAAGAGATAAACCAATGCCAAGTCAAGGATGGTTAGATCAGTCATGACTCACAGTAAGTGCATGTGTAATATCAAACTACTTTAATATTAACTACGGAGCCCCGAAAAGGACATGGGGATTTTTTTTTTTGTAGATATGTATCTCATGCGCACGAGAAATTATCCATGTCCCTTCAGGGGCTCCGTATTTTTGAAAGTGTCACTGTTCAAAAGATAATAATGAATCGTGGTACAGTTGGTACAAAATGCGGCTGCTAGACTTTTGACAAAAACAAAAAAGTTTGATCATATTACGCCTATACTGTATATACCTTTATATACATATATACATATATGTATATATATATATACCTATACTGGCTCACCTGCACTGGCTTCCTGTGCACTTAAGATGTGACTTTAAAGTTTTACTACTTACGTATAAAATACTACACGGTCTAGCTCCAGCCTATCTTGCTGATTGTATTGTACCATATGTCCCAGCAAGAAATCTGCGTTCAAAGAACTCCGGCTTATTAGTGATTCCCAGAGCTCAAAAAAAGGTTGCGTTTTCTATTCGGGCTCCAGTACTCTGGAATGCCCTCCCGGTAACAGTTAGAGATGCTACCTCAGTAGAAGCATTTAAGTCCCATCTTAAAACTCATTTGTATACTCTAGCCTTTAAATAGACCCCCTTTTTACACCAGTTGATCTGCCGTTTCTTTTCTTCTCTCCTCTGCTCCCCTCTTCCTTGGGGAGGGGGAGTTGCTCAGGTCCGGTGGCCATGGATGAAGTGCTGGCTGTCCAGAGTCGGGACCCCGGGTGGACCGCTAACCTGTGCATCGGTTGGGGACATCTCTGCGCTGCTGACCCGTCTCCGCTCGGGACGGTTTCCTGCTGGCCCCACTATGGACTGGACTCTCGCTGATGTGTTGGATCCACTGCGGATTGGACTTTCACAATATTATGTCAGACCCACTCGACATCCATTGCTTTCGGTCTCCCCTAGAGGGGGTGGGGGGTTACCCACATATGCGGTCCTCTCCAAGGTTTCTCATAGTCATTCACATCGACGTCCCACTGGGGTGAGTTTTTCCTTGCCCGTATGTGGGCTCTGTACCGAGGATGTCGTTGAGACACTTGTGATTTAGGGCTATATAAATAAACATTGATTGATTGATTGATGAATCAAAATGAAAAACGTTGCGCACGAGATACATATCTAAAAACATGTTTTTCCCATGTCCCTTTAGGGGCTCCGTAATGTGTTGACTAAATGTTTTTATTTTCATTTTTGTCTACTGCATTTTTTTTTCAAAGAAAACTTTGTTTTTTATATCACAAAATACTTCAAAGTGGAATATTTGACATGAAGTCACTTCAATGGGCCAATAATTCATAGCAACATTCATTTTGATTCATTATTTTTTTTAAAAAGTGACAGTTTGATAAATACGAAGCCTCTAAAGGGACATGGGGACCTTTTTTTTTTTTTTTTAGATATGTATCTCTAAACAAAAAGGTTTTGCCCATGTCCCTTTAGGGGGCTCTGTAATTAACAGATGACAATGTTGAGATAAATGTAAAACTGTTACACCAATCTGTATGTATAGTGGATTTTCTAAGGCACTAGCTTATTGCTTTACAATGAAGAGAATAACATTGCAAGAATCCACAGAATAATGCATCAGGTGACATTCTTCTGTCTTCATTTTAACAATTCCATAAGTTCCAACCAAATTCCTTTTGGTTTTCATTTCACTTCATGTACGTTTGTTCCACTAAAACCGTAACGTCCCTTCTTAACAACTGCTCCAAATTAGTCAGACTTGACTGTGTATGACTGCCACTTGTTAATAAATCATTGCATTTGAGTCAGTTATTATGTAAGGAACAGGCGCAGTATCTCACAGAAATGAGTCGGCCACTCACATTTCAGCAACTATTTTATTTGACCTTCTCAAATGACAAACATATAGAAATTAAATGTTGATATACTTTTGAGTAGTCAGTGTACAGCTTTTACAGCAGTATCGATGTACTATCAACTGAAAGTAACACACAGATATTATTTTCAAAATAGCTGGAAGCCACAAGTGTACCTCGCAGTGTGAATACCAAATATATATATATATATATTATACAGTCGCGATCAAAAGTATACATACACTTGTAAAGGACATAATGTCATGGCTGTCTTGAGTTTCCAATCATTTCTACAATTCTTATTTTTTTGTGATAAGAGTTGGTCACAAAAAACATTCATGAAGATTGCTTCTTTTATGAATTTGTTATGGGTCTACTGAAAATGTGAGCAAATCTGCTGGGTCAAAAGTATACATACAGCAATGTTACTATTTGCTTACATGTCCCTTGGCAAGTTTCACTGCAAAAAGGCGCTTTTGGTAGCCATCCACAAGCTTCTGCTTGAATTTTTGACCACTTCTCTTGACTAAATTGGTGCAGTTCAGCTAAATGTGTTGGTTTTTTTTCACATGGATTTGTTTCTTCAGCATTGTCCACACGTTTAAGTCAGGACTTTGGGAAGGCCAATCTAAAACCTTCATTCTAGCCTGATTTAGCTATTCTTTACCACTTTACCACTTACATCACATGGACGAAGATAAAACCTTCTGGAAGAAAGTTCTGTGGTCAGATAAAACAAAAATGGAGCTGTTTGGCCACAGTACCTAGCAATATGTTTGGAGGAGAGGCCTTTAATCCCAGGAACACCAAACCTACCGTCAAGCATGGTGGTGGTAGTATTATACCCTGGGCCTGTTTTGCTGCCAATGGAACTGGTGCTTTAAATGGGATAATGAAAAAGGAGTATTACCTCCAAATTCTTCAGGACAAGCTAAAATCATTAGTCCGGAGGTTGGGTCTTGGGCGCAGTTGGGTGTTCCAACAGGACAATGACCCCAAACATACGTCAAAAGTGGTAAAGGAATGGCTAAATCAGGCTAGAATGAAGGTTTTAGAATGGCCTTCCCAAAGTCCTGATTTAAACGTGTGGACAATGCTGAAGAAACAAGTCCATGTCAGAAAATCAACACATTTAGCTGAACTCCACCAATTTTGTCAAGAGGAGTGGTCAAAAATTCAAGCAGAAGCTTGTGGATGGCTACCAAAAGCGCCTTATTGCAGTGAAACTTGCCAAGGGACATGTAAGCAAATATTAACATTGCTGTATGTATACTTTTGACCCAGCAGATTTGCTCACATTTTCAGTAGACCCATAATAAATTCATAAAAGAAGCAAACTTCATGAATGTTTTTTGTGACCATCAACTAAATTTGTTTTGTTTACTGACATGGACTTGTTTCTTTAACATTGTCCACACGTTTAAGTCAGGACTTTGGGAAGGTCATTCTAAAACCTTCATTCTAGCCTGATTTAACCATTCCTTTACCACTTTTGACGTGTGTTTGGGGTCATTGTCCTGTTGAAACACCCAACTGCGCCCAAGACCCAACCTCCGAGCTGATGATTTTAGCTTGTCCTGAAGAAATTGGAGGTAATCCTCCTTTTTCTGGACCAAACACACAACTGTCCATGGAGTGAGTCACTTTCATATTGATGCCATGCGTGCTATTATAACTACATACAATATGTTGTCGAAGTGTACAAACAAAACATGAAATGGGGGCTAATAGTTCACAGATACTGTAATATGATTGTTCCATGTTTTTCAGTCAGTACAGATTGGTGTCCTATTGCATTGTGTTGTGCATTACAAACTAAATTTGGGTGCTGACGTAGATGCTGGATTATCTTTTGCCGTGCCCAGTTTATATGGCTGATACAGAAGGATGCCGATGTGTTACTTTGCTGAAAAAAAAAGTTCCTTGGTTTTCGCTCTTACAATAACAATGTCGCTACAGCCTGGTTATTATACAGTTTACATAACCTAAATAAAGTATTGTTGGCAGTTTTTGAATGCATTTTTAATGTGATTTAAAGGTAAAAAATTATTGCTCTCATTAACTGTATTGCTAGCCACCTAGAACAAGACAGTTTTTACATGTTGTATTGCAAAAAACAAACAAACATAAGGATTGTGAACAATTGGCAACATTCCAAAAAAGTGCAGTTCCACTTTAAAGTAGTCTTGGTCAAGAGCTGCAGAAGCACAACCGGCACTGCAGAGCTGTGGTTTATTAAAGAATATCCAAGTGAACTTTTTGTATACCATAATTTCCAGAGTATAAGCCACACATTTTCCCCCACGTTTTCAAACCTGCGCTTTACACAATGCTGTGGCTAAATTATGGATTTTCCGGGTTCATATGCCATCAATAAACTTTGTCGAACGAGTCACAGTGGACCATTGAAATAGTTTACATTAAACCAAACACACTCACAAAATCATTCAGTCAGCCATTTAGCGCAGTATGGACTCACCCTCGATATGACGAAGACATGACAAATTGCACACAACACAGCCCCAAAGCTGAAGGCGATTAACCTGGCCATCAAAAAAGAAAAAAAGAAAAAACGCTGCACGGAACGGAAAATCCAAAGCCCAGAGGTGATCTCTATTGAGACAAAAGTAAGACAGAAAACAAGGTTGAGAAAATGCCAGACAAACCAACCCAAAGTCTCCTCAACTCTGACACCAAAGGACCAGCGTTGAGATCATGCATAATGAATTGTCATGGATGAGAGTTGGTGAAAGAGTAGCGTGTAGTTTGATTCTATTTTTAAAAACAATCTATACATATCATAAACCTTCATATCTGTATTCTCAGTTGTTGCTTGCTAGTGAAAGTCACAACTATGGTACCAGGTTAGCCCTAAGAGGTGCTTTCACCCGTCTTAAACCCAAAATTGATGTTTTGAAAAAGACTGTAATGTATAGGGCAATCACTTACTGGAATCGACTTCCACAATATCTGGTATCAATCACCAGCAGAGTGGGTTTTAAGAATAGACTAAGAGGAGAAGTATTGCGGAAAGAGATTATTCTAGATTGTACCTAATGTCATGACTGTTTTTATTGACTATTTTATTGATTATGGGACAAGCAGTAGAAAATGGTGGATGGAACTTTTTTCGTCACTTACTGTTTGTCTTTGGTACACTAATGTATATATTTTAGGCCATTGGTTCTTTGTTTTATTTATTTTTTGCAAAAATATATATACATCTATTTTTATATTGCTCTTTTTATCTTTGGTATGAACAATATTATGTAAACTCGAAGTTATTATTATTTTTTTGGTTCTTTGTTGTTGCTATTTTTGTATTACAACATTTTATTATTTGATCATGTTGTACTGCATTTTAATCTTTTGTTTTGTGATTGTGTGATGTTTTTTGCCTGGACCCCAGGAAGAATAGTCTCCGCTGCGGTGTAGACTAATGGGGATCCTTAATAAACTAAACTAAACTAAACCAAAGAAGGCGGCCCAAGCGCATGAGTAAGAAGAAGCTCAGCGCTCAGTGACACCTCTGGTAGATTACTGTATGGCGGGTTGTAAGCACTGTCCTTGTTACTCTTGTGAATGAAGTCAAGCGCCTGTATAAGTCCTTAATGTTTCAATGTATACACCTGTTCAATGTACAACAAAAAATGTGTCCAAAAATTAAGTGGGTGGTGCTGATATTTAGGTGTGCTCTATAGTCTGGAAATTACAGTATTATTGTCCAATGACAAGATGATTGTTGCCGAAATGTGAGGGCAGTACTCCACTTGAGTGAACTATTGTAAGTTCTTCACTGCGGTTCTCTTGGCTGTTTTTTTGTTGTTAACAAGCTTTCTAAACTTTTTAAGTAGGAGCTCTCTGAACTTGTCACCCATGAAGAAGTAGAACACAGGGTTAATGACACTGTGCAGGAAAGCCAGTGGTCGGGTCAAGATATAGACTCCCTCTATGTACATCCTTGAACACAACTGCACACCTGCCCAGGCCTGTCGGGATGCTATCCTGACATTTCTCATAATGTGGTATGGAGTGTACAGAACCAGAAACATGGCTGCCGCTGACGCCACAACCCTCAAGGGTCGCTTATACAGTGCCGTTTTGCGACGTATTGCCTCTTCCTGGGTTTGCAGTAAGCGTGCGATATGGTGGGAGAAACCACACAGTCCAAGCAGAGGGAGGACATATCCGGATAGGGTGAGCCCCAAACTGTAGCTCAGAACACCGATGTCCCCCTGGAGGCTGGCAAAGTCATTGCAGCGACTCCAGTTTGCCCTCTGCAGATCCTGGAGCATCAGCGCTATCATGGGGATCACTTCCACGTTGACGGCGAGCCAGCTCAGCGCGGTCACGACCATTGCCGCCCGTGGCCTCAGCAGGAAGTGGTTCCGCGCCGGGTGTCGGATGAGCAAAAAACGATCCATGCTGAGCCAGACCATAAACAGAATGGATGAGTAGAGATTGACATGCAGGACATAGCGGTTGATGATGCACGCGTAGGCGCTGGTCTCCTTTTGGCGATTTGCGTAGAGGTAGGAGAGGCGTGGCAACGTGCAGAGAAAGATGAGATCAGACACTGCCAGGTTGAAGAGGTAAACATTGCAGCTCTGCCACTTGGGCAGACAGAAGAGGTAGCCGAGTACAACCACGAGATTCCCAGGGAAACCAATGCAGAACTCCAGGCCATAGGACGGTGACAGGTAGTACCTCTCCAGTACGTCATCTATCTCTGTACAGTTCAACACCTGGTGACAACAGGTACAAGACCACTTTAACCAACAACAGACGCAAGCCTTAGATAGACCGTGTTTCATCGGACTTACCATCACGTAGTCCAGCTGTAGTTACTGGAAGCTTAAATAGAAGAGGTAGCCGAGTACAACCACGAGATTCCCAGGGAAACTAATGCAGAACTCCAGGCCATAGGACGGTGACAGGTAGTACCTCTCCAGTACGTCATCTATCTCTGTACAGTTCAACACTTGGTGACAACAGGTACAAGACCACTTAAACCAACAATAGACGCAAGCCTTAGATAGACCGTGTTTCATCGGACTTACCATCACGTAGGTTGTGACTGAAGGAGCAGGTGCAGCCTGCTCAGGGCAAAGTGGAAACAGTAAACACAGAGTGCTGCAGGTACTGCTGAATTTTATAAGACACAGCAAAAATACAACCACTCCAACAGTAGCAACAGTATGTCATGTTTGCAAGGACCAAACATGACCTCATGTTTAGATATGGAGAATAATAGTTCGGTGTTGACTTAATATTCCAGGGCTTGTGTCATGCGGTCTTGCACAATGTGAGGTTCATTCGGACAAGAGGTCCGCCGCATATTTTGGCAACAATGCCGTCCACCTTTTGAGAGCGCATGATTCACTGCTGAGAGACACATGTAAGACTAAGCCAGGGTACAAACATTTTTTTTCTTCTTTTTCTTTTGAGAGCAGAGACAGTAATCCAGGTTTTTATTGAAACTGTATGTCCTTAAGACAGTGTTTTTCAACCCTTTCTGATAGTGGAGGCCCTTAGGGATATTTTCGTTCACTTTTGTCTAAAAGCGCCAAATTTGGCACAGGTGTAGCTCAGGGCATACTTAAATGATTTAGCTAGGGCGCCCGCGCCGGTGACCTTTGGGGTCGCCACAGCGGCCAATCAAATATGGCCGCCACTTGTAATAGCTTTTGTCTCTAACATTTGAAACAGATGAGCTACAATTGTAAACGTGGTGTCTGTTTCATGTGTTTTGACAATTAGAAATGTGTTGGAATGCTCATTTTTATTTTTGGGTGTGTCTCGACCCCGAATTTGCATATTTCCAAGTGGCGTTTTGCTATTCTGAAGACATTGGACGTAACTTGGGCATTGTTATGAGTAAAACCTGGTGCAACATGCATGATTCCTTTCTAATGTTTATATGAAATGTCGGGGGTGGAGGGGGTTGGGGTTGGCTGTGATTGTGACATTTTGAAGACATTGGTTTCGCTTAAAGGGCAACTACTCTTTGGCTACTTGCGGGGTAGGCCACGTGGAGGCTGTCTTCTTCTATCCCGTTTTTATTTTTTTAATTATTATTTATTTTTTAAATTTTTTTGGGGGGGTTGTTGTTTTTGTTCCCCAATTACTTGACAAAAGCTGCACCAAGTGTGTGCCTCCAGTTTAGTGTGCTGGACCCTCATTGTTGGTGCATGCACCCTCACATCCACACAATGAGATGCAACAGACCCCAGATTTAAAGCACTTGCAGCGCCCGCTACAAGACTTCTTGCACCCGCAGCGAAGAAGGATGGCACAGGGTGTACTGGCATCTGGTAGATGGGTCCAGTATGGTTCCCAAGTCTTTGTTGTCGAGCTGTTCCATCCCCACATTCCAAAATTGGGAATATTCAGTTTGACGGCGGTTGCCTGACTCCAATAAAAACTGGCCTGCAGCAGTGCCCTTCGGTATTATCCTCATAGGCTTTGAGGAGTCCTGGTCCTTGAAGGACAATGTCATTGAATACTCTTAAAGGTTCAGGAACAGATACCGTAAGACAGTTGGAAGGTAAGGTGCCATCAAATTTGTGTCCTGGTTGTAAACAATACTTGTGTAAAACCAAGGCAGTCCTTGTCAACAAAAGTGCCTCATCTTGATCAATCTGGTTGGATTCATGGCCTCTAGCTACACTGTCTGCCACTTTTTGCTTGCTTGCAATGTACGTCTCCCTCCCTTTCTGGTGTTCACTTCAGTCAGGCAGAAAAGAGAGGGGATGTGTCTTGAATCTTGTTGTGTGAGCTTCATTATAACAACAGACATGCCCACGTTTGTTCACAAGGGTTCTATAGAGTTGCCTTAAATTTGAAATTGTGAAGGAGCAATCTGAATCCTCAACTAGGACAACCATTTGCGCCATAGTCAGAGGGTCAAAGGTTACCCTGGATTCACTGGTAGACGCTTCTTCTTCTGATATGCTGGAAGATGTTTTATGTTGTGCAACTTGTGCTGCATATCTCAAGTTCAGATAACATTTGGTATGATAGTACACATCTGCTGCGTGCACATCAGACGCTTGAGTAACTCATCTCCCAAGAAGTTTAAAATCTTTACTGGATTCTGCCCAGCTTTTCATTTTGGAATCAACATTATTTGTTAATGCCTTGTGCAGATCTTTCATATCCTCCCCTTCACATATCACACAATGAATACCACTGGTTTGGGGATGACTTGATCGAAGCTTTTTAGGACTTAATAAGGAGGGGACAGCATGATCCTCATGCTTTCCAGCCCTTTTAACACAAGAACTACTATAGTAGCTTCTGCAGCGTTTGTGCTATTTGGCCTTACTTAATACAAGTGTTGATGCGATACCTGAACCATCATTCAATTGATCAATTGTGACATGTATACATGAAGGTATAGCAGTCGCAATTTCAATGAAATCTTTGAGATCCTTTTCTAGCGACAAAAGTCCAAAAGGTGTTTGTAAGGGGTCATCAGACTGTAATTGGCAGAGACAACATAAGTCCCAATTGATGCTGCTGCTGCTACTATTACTATCAGATGATGTGGAGGCCATATTGTTTGATAATAGCTACACTGAAAAATGCATTACATGAAAATAAAGTTGATGATTTTCACAGTGTTAGATTAGGCAGTAGAATGACTGTACATAGATAAGCTCTTCTGTATGATTTTCACATCAGGAGAAGTCATGAGACCAAACTATTATCACACTGTGTGGGTAACAGAATCGGAGCCTTCTCTGCAAGATAGTAACACTGACTTTCTCTACTTTTACTAATGTGACAATGAAATATATCTGTAGCTTTGCATTCTATCTGTGTTGAAATATATGTGCAATACATTTTGGTAGATAATAGCTATGTTGTTAATATGGAAATTAAAGTGCTCTAATAAATAAATGATCATAAATCTGATCATTCCAGTATGTTTCTGATGCTCAAAAAACCTAAAATAGTTTGCCAAATGTATCAAAAGTTAAGGTACACCTAATTTTTACATAGTCGCCATCCTGGATATATGCTAATTAGGTGTCCAGAGACACCCAATCATAAAGATGATTTTTCCATCATATTTCTAATTGTCAAAACACATGGAATAGACACCAAGTTTGGATTTGTAGCTCATCTGGTTCAAATGTAGAGGCAAAAGCGTGTTCAGGTGGTGGCCATATTGGATCAGCCGCTGTGGCGATATTGGATCAGCCGCTGTGGCCACCCCAAAGGTCACCGGCGCGGGCGCCCTGGCCAAATCATTTAAGTATGCCCTGAGCTACACCTGTGCCAAATTTGGCGCTTTTAGACAAAAGTGAACAAACACACCCTAAAATCTCCCTAAGGGCCCCCAATATGAGCCAAGGCACATTTTATTTATTGAAAAAATCCAGAGGCACACAACCAGCAGAAAACATAAACAAATGAAAATCAGCAGCTGATATTGACAATAAAAAGTCGTTTTCCCAATTGTTGGGTATGAATTTGAACCATAACCAAGCATGCATCAATATAACTCTTGTCTCAAAGTAGGTGTACTGTCACCACCTGTCACATCACACCCTGACTAATTTGGAGTTTTTTGACGTTTTCCTGTGTGTAGTGTCTTGCGCTCCTATTTTGGTGGCTTTTCCTGTTTTGTTGGTGTTTTCCTGTAGCAGTATCCTGTCTTCCTTGAACGCTATTCCCCGCACCTGCTTCGTTTTGGCAATCAAGACTATTTAAGTTGTGCGGACGCTATCCTTCTTTGTGGGGACATTGTTGATTGTCATGTCATGTTCGGATGTACTTTGTGGACGCCGCCTGCTCCACGCGCTGTAAGTCTTTGCTGTTGTCCAGCATTCTGTTTTTGTTTACTTCGCAGCAAGTTCAGTTTTAGTTTCGTTCTGCATAGCCTTCCCTAAGCTTCAATGCCTTTTCTTAGCGGCATTCGCCTTTTTTTAATTTTTGGTTTGAGCGTTAGATACCTTTTTACCTGCACACTGCCTCCCGCTGTTTCCGACATCTACAAAGCAATTAGCTAGCAGCTGCCACCTACTGATATGGAAGAGTATTACACGGTTACTCTGCCGAGCTCTACACAGCACCGACACTCAACAACGACACATCATTTGCAGACTATAATTACTGGTTTGCAAAAAATAGTTTTAACCCAATTGGTGAAATTACATAATCTCCCACGGCACACCAGACTGTATCTCACGGTACACCAGTGTGCCGCGGCACAGTGGTTAAAAAACACTGCCTTAGGAGACCCAGCCTGCGTGGTTTATTTGTTTCTATTACGATGAGCTCAAGGACTAATATTGTGGCATTCCTGCGCTTCAGTAGTGTCGGGACTTCTTCCAGCTGGAGGTCACCAGTGGGGTCATGGCGTAAGTTCATTTAGTGTGGTAACATTAAATGGCCGCCCTCCAGAAAACACAGAGGAAATGTTTTCCCAGTCTCAACCCCCTCAAAGTTTACACACCATCACAGCACACTCCTCATGATGAAGGAATTATAACTTTGCTATATAGCAAAATCATTTTGTCCAGCTCCATAACCTTTTTAACCAGAATGAGAGGTCCCTCTGTTGGTGGACAAAGGTAAGTACAATTTCATATTAAAACTGGATAAGAGGGTACAAACTCAGTAGTATTTTAGCAGTTTTGTTTTCACCGAATCACTTCCATTTTAAGATATTCAATTAATAACATACGTAGTGACAGGCCCACATTAATGTTGACAAATGTTTGTTTAGAAAAACAAACAGGCTTTTTTTGTTTACATGAACATGTTTGTTTTCTTTATTTCCTGTCCAGCGCTTGTATTTTCATTCCACTACCTTTTTTGGTGGTGTCTTTACATCTGTTCCTAGAGCTTTTTCTCCTCACCTGTTCCTAAATTGGCAGCTGTGTCGAAATGGGAGGAAAAGTGAGGATCTTGTACGGGGACCCAAGCACAATGGGGCCCCTGGGCTTTTGTAAAGTTAGAAAATGCTAAAAATATGTCATGTATGAAAAGGACATAATACAAAAAAGTTCAATAAACCTACCTTAGGTACCGAAATCAAATTAAGAATGTGTAACTACCTACAACACCTTCTCCCAAAAATATGAAATGGTTTGTTCCAGTTGAAAAGCAGAAAGCTACCTTGGAACACTTCCCTCAACACATAAGTCATAAAGTCATCAAAGCTCAAACACAGCACATTTTTAAACAAGGACGAGGAGATAGAAAGATACAAATATACTACAAAAGCCAAAAGCAGTGAAGTTGTCACGTTGTGTAAATGGTAAATAAAAAGAGAATACAATGATTTGCAAATGCTTTTCAACTTATATTCAATTGAATAGACTGCAAAGACAAGATACTTAATGTTCGAACTGGTAAACTTGTGTTATTTTTTGCAAATATTAGCTCATTTGGAATTCGATCCCTGCAACATGTTTCAAAAAAGCTGGCACAAGTGGCAAAAAAGACTGAGAAAGTGGAGGAATGCTTATCAAAGACTTATTTGGAACATCCCACTGGTGAACAGGCTAATTGGGAACAGGTGGTTGCCATGATTGGGTATAAAAGCAGCTTGCATGAAATGCTCAGTCATTCACAAACAAGGATGGGGCGAGGGTCACCACTTTGTCAACAAATGCCTGAGAAAATTGTTTAAGAACAAGATTTCTCAACGAGCTATTGCAAGGAATTTAGGATTTCACCATCTAAGGTCTGTAATATCATCAAAAAGTTCAGAGAATCTGGAGAAATCACTGCAAGGCCGAAAACCAACTTTGAATGCCTGTGACCTTGGATCCCTCAGGCTGTACTGCATCAAAAAGCGACATCAGTGCGTAAAGGATATCACCACATGGACTCAGGAACACTTCAGAAAACCACTGTCAGTAACTACAGTTCATCGCTACATCTGTAAGTGCAAGTTAAAACTCTACTTTGCAAAGCGAAAGCCATTTATCAACAACACCCAGAAACGCCGCCGGCTTCGCTGGGCCCGAGCTCAACTAAGATGGACTGATACAAAGTGGAAAAGTGTTCTGTGGTCTGATGAGTCCACATTTCAAATAGTTTTTGGAAACTGTGGACATTGTGTCCTCCGGAACAAAGAGGAAAAGAACCATCCGGATTGTTCTAGGGTTAATGTGTAAAAGGCAGCATCTGTGATGGTATGGAGATGTATTAGTGCCCAAGACATGGGTAACTTACACATCTGTGAAGGCCCTGTTAATGCTAAAAGGTACATACAGCTTTTGGAGCAACATATGTTGCCATCCAAGCAATGTTATCATGGACGCCCCTGATTATTTCAGCAAGACAATGCCAAGCCATGTGTTAAAAAAGCGTGGCTTCATAGTAAAAGAGTGCGGGTATTAGACTGGCCTGCCTGTAGTCCAGACCTGTCTCCCATTGAAAATGTGTGGCGCATTATGAAGGCTAAAATATCAGAAGGGAGACTGTTGAACAACTTAAGCTGTACATCAAGCAAGAATGGGAAATAATTACACTTCAAAAATGTGTCTCCTCATTTCCCAAACCTTTACTGAGTGTTGTTAAAAGGAAAGGCCATGTAACACAGTGGTAAAAATGCCCCTGTGACAACTTTTTTGTAATGTGTTTCTGCCATTAAATTCTAAGTTCATGATTATTTGCAAAAAAAAAAAATTAGTTTCTCAGTTTGAACATGAAATATCTTGTCTTTGCAGTCTATTCAATTGAATATAAGTTGAAAAGGATTTGTAAATCATTGTATTCTCTTTTTATTTACCATTTACACATCGTGCCAAATTCACTGCTTTTGGGTTTTGTACATCTACACTACCGTTCAAAAGTTTGGGGTCACCCAAACAATTTTGTGGAATAGCCTTCATTTCTAAGAACAGGAATAGACTGTCGCGTTTCAGATGGAAGTTCTCTTTTTCTGGCCATTTTGAGCGTTTAATTGACCCCACAAATGTGATGCTCCAGAAACTCAATCTGCTCAAAGGAAGGTCAGTTTTGTAGCTTCTGTAACAAGCTAAACTGTTTTCAGATGTGTGAACATGATTGCACAAGGGGTTTCTAATCATCAATTAGCCTTCTGACACAATGAGCAAACACATTGTACCATTAGAACACTGGAGTGATAGTTGCTGGAAATGGGCCTCTATACACCTATGTAGATATTGCACCAAAAACCAGACATTTGCAGCTAGAATAGTCATTTACCACATTAGCAATGTATAGAGTGTATTTCTTTAAAGTTAAGACTAGTTTAAAGTTATCTTCATTGAAAAATAAGGACATTTTAATGTGACCCCAAACTTTTGAACGGTAGTGTATTTGTGGCCGCACAGGAGAAAGCTATGCACGAGTTTCATTGTTGCATCTCATTGCAACGGTGGTGAGTTCAAAACCCTCGATTAAAGTCAAAGACAGAGTCATCAGTAGTTTTTAAATACATGTGGAGACTGAACTCCCAGAAGATGCACTAATTATAATATAATAATGATGTGTTGTTATAATTTGTATTATCTACTGATGATAATCACATGTGTGTCAGCTAAATCTTTACTTTACACTCTGAAGTAAAAGGAAACTCCACAGATGTATAATCATATTTAAGTGACAGGTTATATGATTATTTAAATTCAAATTCTGGCCCCTTTATATTGAATTTATTGGCTTTCCCCCCCCAAAACAAAACCACATTATTTAGGTGATTTATCTAGATATGTTTAATTTGTTAGTCCCATCTTTAAACATTGAAAAAACTAATTTAAGTATGTGTTTAACCACGGGCTTCTATAGCAAATGAATGCAATAGTTCAGTGCATGTAAACATACAAGCTGTTTGTGCATGGGGCGGAGGTGCTGGGTTTAGGGCGGGGCAGGATCCTCTCAGGAGTCTTGTGTTTGGGGGCCCACAATTTGTTGCTACTTTTCCTGCCTGTGGGTGATTTTTTTTCGTACGTTCTGCATGTGCTTTGCGAGTCTTGCGTGGACTGGGCTCGCTGCTTTTTCCTTCATTACTGTATATATATATATTTTTTTTTAATAAACTTATTCTATAGTGATACTGTCTATTCCCTTCTTCCTTATGTCTGTGTGCCCATGCAAAATGAAAAACAAGTGATACTGATTAAAAAGAATGATATCTAATTGTGATCAATCAAAATTAATGAATTATCCTTTGGTTAATATGATTTTTAAAATGTTTGTCAACACTTATTTATATACTTTGCAAAACAACACATTTAAAAACTCTGATGCATCTTATTTGTAAATGTTTGCACATCCACTGTTACACCTGCAATTATGTAAAATACTGATCTGTTTCTCTTGGCACTGTCAGATATGTCATAATTTAACAATATATTTTTAATTGTGTGTGTAGTTTACAGTGATTTAGAACTTCTGCATCATACAGAATTGATTCTAATAGTTTAAATCAGGGGTCACCAACGCGGTGCCCGCGGGCACCAGGTAGCCCGTTAGGACCAGATGAGTAGCCCGCTGGCCTGTTCTAAAAATAGCTGAAATAGCAGCACTTACCAGTGAGCTGCCTCTAT
>NC_084740.1:21131596-21214096 GCF_033978785.1 Entelurus aequoreus
AGGATTAGACGAGCGCCATTTTGTCCTACTAACTTCGGTGGTCCTTGAACGCATCCGTAGTTTGTTTACATGTACAACTTTCTCCGACGCTGCCACAGAAAGACGTGTTTTATGCCACACCTTGTTCGTCTGATTTTGTCCAACAAACATTGTATACTGTGCGTGAATGCACAAACATGAGCTTTGTTGATGTTATTGACTTGTGTGGTGTGCTAATCAGGCATATTCGGTCACTGCCTGACTGCAAGCTAGTCAATGCTAACATGCTATTTAGGCTAGCTGTATGTACATATTGCATCATTATGCCTCATTTGCAGGTATATTTGAGCTCATTTAATTTCCTTTACGTATGTACTCTGTGTATTGAATTTATATTTGCATGTCTCAACATCAAAATAAGTTAAGAAAGAAGACGAACAAGACTGCTGGTAAGTAAATAGGTGCTTTTATTTGTTTCTGCCACTATCTGTTTTTCCCTAGTAACTGTTTTGTTTCCAATGAATGTACACATCTTGCTAAATATAATTGCAAAATAAATCAT
The DNA here is from genome assembly GCF_033978785.1 of Entelurus aequoreus. NCBI lineage: Eukaryota > Metazoa > Chordata > Actinopteri > Syngnathiformes > Syngnathidae > Entelurus > Entelurus aequoreus. The sequence continues at coordinate 21,132,138 of NC_084740.1, forward strand.
AATGGTTGCACCACTCAACTGTACTGGTATTAGTGAATATTAGTATTATTAAATATAATACAATCTGTTGGCATTTCCTTAAATGAGAAATGCATGTTTGTTTTTTAAATTTTGCCTATCGTTCACAATAAATATGAGAGACAAGAAGACATTTTTATCTTTTTGCATTCTAACATGTACAAACATACAAATCGGCTTGTTATAGGTGGCTAGCAATGCAGCTAATGGGGGAAATCCATTCTACCTTTTAATCACCTTAAAAAACGCTTTCAAAAACCACCAACAATACTCCATTTACGTTCCGTAACCTGTATAATAACCAAGCTGTCACGACATTGTTATTGTAAGATTGAATAAGTATCCCAACATGCACATCCCACGCTTTTGTTGCTTCACTGTTGCAAGTCTTGAGTTGTATGTGGTAATACATATGCTTTGCTTTTTTCCTGGTCTCAAACTAAGCCCCCTCTAAAGAGTTCAGTTTGTGACTAGTTTTTTTTCACCTTCTCTTCCCCCCATGTATACCATTTTTCCTACCTTTTCTCTTGGTTGCTTTGTTGGGTCTGCTTCTGTCTCTGGCCATGCTCCTCCAGCCCCAGCAGATGATGGCGTGGAACACCGCAGAGACCACCATAGTGTATATATTTTTTATTTTGTTGTTGTTTTACTTTTGTGGCGGTGTGTAGAAGTGGCTGGTTGCATCAGCTCTGCTCTTTTATTGTCCTTTATGTTCTTTGATGTTTCCCTCTTACACACATGTTTGTGTGTGCTATGGATATGAGGTTTTTTTTCTCCCTCTGCCTCAGTCTGAACACCCCTTCCAGGGGCCCAGGCTTAGACTGAATATATATATTTATTTTATAATAATTTAATCCTGGCCAGTAAAAAAATGCATTACATAAACGGCACCGGTCCCAGCCCAGTATTATGGGCCACCTCACTAAATGGAGATCCGATGCCGAGACAAAGGTGGCTATGCTGATAGCTGGAAGCAACATCCCGTTCTCATTTGCGGATGTCTTCAACAAATCCGTGAAGGATATGTTCCCGGATTCAGAGATCGCTCGCCAGTACGCAAATGGCAGAACAAAGGCTACTCAAATAGTGAAAGGTAAGTGTTGTTTTTTTTTTTTTAGTAAGTAAGCAGCAAGCACAGTACAGTTAGTAGAACAATTGTTACGGCGCACGCACAGTCTGCTTCTCCCTCCTCTGCGGGAGCTCTTGGAGGATCCGCTGACAGCGCGCTCGGACACGCCCCTGCTCGCGCTGAGCTCAGCACGCAATCTCCAGTCTGCACACCTGGGACTGATGAGGGCGAGCTGGATAAAGGACCAGTGGACCCATGGATCCACGCGGGAACTTAGTTTACCCTTTGGATAAGTTATCTCTTTGTGTACCGTAAGCCTTATGCTCTCTTACTGTTGTTGTTTTTCCCTCTGTGGTTCTGACGTCCGTGTTGCTCTAGTAGTGCCTTCCCGATTTTTCCCCCTTCGAGATCGTCCGTTGTTTCCCATGTGTTTTGGACTGCCTTCCTTGTTTCCCGACTCCTCGCTCGCCCCCGGACACTGACGTCTCTCTCTGCCCCACGGACCCCTCGCGGATCTTGGATCCCTTTTTGCCTTGCCCTCTTTGGACTTGACTGCTTTCTCAACAACACTAGGTAACACACTTACGATATCTACACACATAGTCTTACACCACACACTCTTGTATTTTAGTCACACACTCCATTCTATAGTTTAGTTGTATTGCTTATTATTATATATATATATATATATATATATATATATATTGACTGTATATACAAACCCCGTTTCCATATGAGTTGGGAAATTGTGTTAGATGTAAATATAAACGGAATACAATGATTTGCAAATCATTTTCAACCCATATTCAGTTGAATGCACTACAAAGACAAGATAGTTGATGTTCAAACTCATAAACTTAATTTTTATTGCAAATAATAATTAACTTAGAATTTCATGGCTGCAACACGTGCCAAAGTAGTTGGGAAAGGGCATGTTCACCACTGTGTTACATGGCCTTTTCTTTTAACAACACTCAATAAACGATTGGGAACTGAGGAAACTAATTGTTGAAGCTTTGAAAGTGGAATTCTTTCCCATTCTTGTTTTATGTAGAGCTTCAGTCGTTCAACAGTCCGGGGGTCTCCGCTGTCGTATTTTACGCTTCATAATGCGCCACACATTTTCGATGGGAGACAGGTCTGGACTGCAGGCGGGCCAGGAAAGTACCCGCACTCTTTTTTTACGAAACCACACTGTTGTAACACATGCTGAATGTGGCTTGGCATTGTCTTGCTGAAATAAGCAGAAGACGGCGCTTAGATGGCAGCATATGTTGTTCCAAAACCTGTATGTACCTTTCAGCATCAATGGTGCCTTCACAGAAGTGTAAGTTACCCATGCCTTGGGCACTAGTGCACCCCCATACCATCACAGATGCTGGCTTTTTAACTTTGCGTCGATAACTACAAAGTGGTAAAAAACATGTCATTTGCTATAGATAATATCTTAGAATGTATAACCATTGAAATATGTCAGGAAAAAAGCAAAAACATATTCATCAGTTGTATATATAGATCACCTAAATCAAGTATAGAAACATTTGAAGAATGGATCAAGGCTACATACATGGACAATGGTCAAAGAATAATGTTCTTATGTGGTGATTTTAATATTGACTTATTGAACCCTAATAAGCAAAAGTCTATTGATGACTTCATTGATACAATGTACAGCATCAGTTTATATCCTAAAATCACAAAGCCAAGCAGAATCACAGGACACTGTGCCACGCTTATTGATAATATTTTTACTAATGATTTTGATAATAACACTACAAGTGGTCTACTTATAACCGACGTTAGTGATCATCTTCCAGTTTTTACAATATATGATGGAAACTACAAGAAGAACATGGAAGACAAAAGGACATTTCGAAGACTATGCACAGAGAAGAGGATGACTACAAAAGCAAGATTGGGACAATGTGTATAATGAAAAAGAGGTTGATGAAGCATATGAACATTTCTTAAACAAGTTCATAATACTTTATGACAAACATTGTCCATGGATACAACTCAGTAATAAGCAGAGAAAGAATAATCAACCATGGATGACAAAAGGATTAAAAAATGCTTGTAAGAAGAAGAATACACTATATAGAAAATTTATAGCACAAAGAAGTATAGAGGCAGAAATTAAGTACAAAAAGTATAAAAACAAGTTAACAGACATACTACGATCATGTAGAAAAGAATATTACAGTGAATTATTGGACAGGAACAAAAATAATATGAGAGCAACATGGGGCATCCTCAACAGCATTATTAAACATGGAACTAAGAGGGACTACCCTCAATACTTCTCAGACGGAAATAAAAAAAATGACAACATAAAGGAAGTAGTTGAAAGCTTCAATAATTATTTTGTAAATATTGGACCAAAATTGGAAGAAAGGATTCCAGACCCAGTTCCAATTGAGGACTATTGTTAGGATCCGCTGCTCGGATCACAATTTGTTTACACTTTAGCGTCACGTGTTTGTTTCTGTTGCCATGACTGCAGATTTTACTCACCTGCCTCTGATCAGCGTTCGGGACGCGCACCTGTTGCCCGAGCACTGATCAGAGGGCTATTTAGTCTTTGCCCGGGCCTCACTCGGCCTGGCTTCCTAATTTGCTTTCATGCAACAAGTTACGACCACTTTGTTTCCTGCTAGCTCTCATGCTACATTATTTTGCTTGCTAGCTCCCACGCTAGTCGTTTTTGTTTCTACCTTAAGTGCTATGAGCACGGTTTTGTTTGTTCAAATATTATTTATTTCTTAAATAAATCATTCTTACCTGCAAGCTGTGTCCGAAGCCCGTCTGCATCCTTGGGAGAACAACACCCGCATCACCATGCGACCAGGTCGTCACAACTATAATGATACCATAGAGCGAAATCCCAACTCCATGTTCCTCAGTAATGTGACACAGGAAGAAATAGTTACAATCGCGGAAAAATGTAAATCTAAGACTTCAACTGATTGTAACAGAATTGATATGGAAACGATAAAAAAGGTTATTGAAGAGATCTCAGGACCATTAATGTATGTTAGTAACCTATCATTTCAAACAGGTACATTTCCAAACAAAATGAAAATAGCTAAAGTTGCACCAATTTATAAGACTGGAGATAAACATCAATTTACAAAGTATAGACCTGTTTCTCTACTTCCACAATTTTCTAAAATCATTGAAAAACTGTTCAATAACAGATTAGAAAGTTTCATAAATAAAAATAGAATACTCGAAGAGAACCAATATGGATACAGAGCTAATGTTTGAACTTCAATGGCTTTAATTGAAATTACAGAGGAAATCACCAATGCAATAGATAGTAAAACATGTGCGGCAGCGGTTTTTATGGATCTAACTAAAGCATTTGACACAATTAATCACAATATTTTAATCAAAAAACTAGAATGATATGGCATCAGAGGGTTAGTCTTAAACTGGATAAGAAGTTATCCAACGAACAGGAAACAATACGTGAAGCTAGGCGAACACATGTCTACAACGCTAAATATATCCTGTGGTGTACCTCAGGGATCAATACTAGGACCTAAATTATTCAATCTCTATATAAATGACATTTGTAAAGTTACAAAAGATTTAAAGTTAGTATTATTTGCGGATGATACAACAGCGTTTTGTTCAGGAGAGAACACACAGGAGATAATACAAATAATAACAGAAGAAATTAACAAATTAAAAAGATGGTTTGACAAAAACAGACTATCGTTGAATCTTAATAAAACTAAAATAATGCTATTTGGTAACAGTAGAAGAGAAAGTCAAACACAAATACAAATAGACGGAATAGAAATTGAAAGAGTAAATGAAACCAAATTTCTAGGTATAATGATTGATGATAAATTGAACTGGAAATCTCACGTAAAAAATATACAACATAAAGTAGCAAGAAACACGTCAATAATGAATAAAGCAAAACATGTTGTAGACCAAAAATCACTTCATATTCTCTACTGCTCGCTAGTGTTACCATATCTGAGCTACTGTGTAGAAATATGGGGAAATAACTACAAAAGTACACTTCATTCATTAACGGTGCTACAAAAAAGATCAGTTAGAATAATACATCATATTGGATATAGAGAACATACAAACCCTTTATTTATTGAATCAAAAATACTGAAATTCCACGACATAGTGAATTTGCAAACAGCTAAAATTATGCACAAAGCAAACTATAACCTGCTACCCAAGAATATACAACAATTCTTCTCAAAAAAAGAGGAGAAATATAATCTTAGAGAAAAACGTAATTTAAAACATTTGTTTGCACGTACAACACTTAAGACCTTCAGTATATCAATATGTGGAATTAAATGATGGAATGGATTAAGCAAAGCAATCAAACAATGTACTAATATGATACATTTCAAGAAACTCTTCAAACTTAAAGTGTTTACAAAGTACAAAGAAGAAGAACCATGACAAACATTCTCAATTTATTTCATCCATTCATTCATTCTTAAAGTAATCTTACTTATCTCATCATATGAAATATGACTTCACCAATTATTATTATTACATTCTTACTATTATTTATTTATATTGTGATTACTTATGGAGCTTTAAAGGCCTACTGAAACCCACTACTACCGACCACGCAGTCTGATAGTTTATATATCAATGATGAAATCTTAACATTATAACACATGCCAATACGGCCGGGTTAACTTATAAAGTGACATTTTAAATTTGCCGCTAAACTTCCGGTTCGAAACGCCTCTGCGGATGACGTATGCGCGTGACGTAGCCCGGCGAACACGGGTATGCCTTCCACATTGAAGCCGATACGAAAAAGCTCTGTTTTCATTTCATAATTCCACAGTATTCTGGACATCTGTGTTCGTGAATCTGTTTCAATCATGTTCATTGCATTATGGAGAAGGAAGCCAAGCAAGCAAAGAAGAAAGTTGTCGGTGCGAAATGGACGTATTTTTCGAACGTAGTCAGCCACAACAGTACACAGCCGGCGCTTCTTTGTTTACATTCCCGAAAGATGCAGTCAAGATGGAAGAACTCGGATAACAGAGACTCTAACCAGGAGGACTTTTGATTTGGATACACAGACGCCTGTAGAGAACTGGGACAACACAGACTCTTACCAGGATTACTTTGATTTGGATGACAAAGACGCAGACGTGCTACTGTGAGTATGCAGCTTTGGCTTTTTTTTGCGTATGTACGTAACTTTTTTAAAATATATAAGCTTTATGAACCTTGGGTTAGGTGAACGGTCTTTTGGGCTGAGTGATTGTGTGTGTTGATCATGTGTTTGAATTGTATTGGCGTGTTCTATGGAGCTAGGAGCTAGCAGAGGAGCTAGGAGCTAGCATAACACGTACCGTACCGTACGTGCGCGTCACGTACGTAACTTTTTAAAAATATATAAGCTTTATGAACCTTGGGTTAGGTGAACGGTCTTTTGGGCTGAGTGATTGTGTGTGTTGATCAGGTGTTTGAATTGTATTGGCGTGTTCTATGGAGCTAGGAGCTAGCAGAGGAGCTAGGAGCTAGCATAACAAACACGCAGGTGTTATTATGCAGGATTAATTTGTGGCATATTAAATATAAGCCTGGTTGTGTTGTGGCTAATAGAGTATATATATGTCTTGTGTTTATTTACTGTTGTAGTCATTCCCAGCTGAATATCAGGTACCGTGAGTATGCAGCCTTGGCTGCTAAACATTCGATAACTTGACCGTATGTGCGCGTCACGTACGTAACTTTTTAAAAATATATAAGCTTTATGAACCTTGGGTTAGGTAAACTGTCTTTTGGGCTGAGTGATTGTGTGTGTTGATCAGGTGTTTGAATTGTATTGGCGTGTTCTATGGAGCTAGGAGCTAGCAGAGGAGCTAGGAGCTAGCATAACAAACACGCAGGTGTTTTTATGCAGGATTAATTTGTGGCATATTAAATATAAGCCTGGTTGTGTTGTGGCTAATAGAGTATATATATGTCTTGTGTTTATTTACTGTTGTAGTCATTCCCAGCTGAATATCAGGTCACCCTCGGCTCTCACAGCATCTTCCCTATCTGAATAGCTTCAACTCCCCACTAGTCCTTCACTTGCACTTTACTCATCCACAAATCTTTCATCCTCGCTCAAATTAATGGGGAAATTGTCGCTTTCTCGGTCCGAATCTCTCTCACTTCATGCGGCCATCATTGTAAACAATAGGGAACTTTGCGTATATGTTCAACTGACTACGTCACGCTACTTCCGGTAGGTGCAAGCCTTTTTTTTTATCAGATACCAAAAGTTGCAATCTTTATCGTCGTTGTTCTATACTAAATCCTTTCAGCAAAAATATGGCAATATCGCGAAATGATCAAGTATGACACATAGAATAGATCTGCTATCCCCGTTTAAATAAAAAAAATTCATTTCAGTAGGCCTTTAACTTGCACTTACGGATGTAGCGACCAACTGTATTTAGTGACAGTGGTTTTCTGAAGTGTTCCTGAGCCCATGTGGTGATATCCTTTAGAGATTGATGTCGGTTTTTGATACAGGGATCGAAGGTCACGGTCATTCAATGTTGCCATGCCGCTTACGTGGAGTGATTTCTCCAGATTCTCTGAACCTTTTGATGATATTATGGACTGTAGATGTTGAAATCCCAAAATTTCTTGCAATTGCACTTTGAGAAACGTTGTTCTTAAACTGTTTGACTATTTGCTCACGCAGTTGTGGACAAAGGGGTGTACCCATCCTTTCTTGTGAAAGACTGAGCATTTTTTGGTAAGCTGTTTTTATACCCAATCATGGCACCCACCTGTTCCCAGTTAGCCTGCACACCTGTGGGATGTTCCAAATAAGTGTTTGATGAGTATTCCTCAATTTTATCAGCATTTATTGCCACCTTTCCCAACTTCTTTGTTACTTGTTGCTGGCATCAAATTCTAAAGTTAATGATTATTTGCAAAAAAATTTTTTTTTATCAGTTTGAACATCAAATATGTTGTCTTTGTAGCATATTCAACTGAATATGGGTTGAAAATTATTTGCAAATCATTGTATTCCGTTTATATTTACATCTAACACAATTTCCCAACTCATATGGAAACGGGGTTTGTATAATAAATTATTGAACATACTGTCCTGTGGTGTCAGTTGCCGTCACCTCCCCTTTAGCAATCCATAACAGTAAGTTCCAGCCAAAATTATTAAGGACCTGACGGCACAGTGCCTTAGCCTCGCCCCCAGTGACTTTAGGTCCGCCCCCAGTGACATTTTTTTAAAATATTTTATTTTAATTTTATTTTTTTTCCCTCCTTTCATTTTGTCCCTCTCACGATGGCTTTTTCTTTTCAATCAACCCTAGACAATTTTTCTAGCCCACCTCAGCAATATAATGGACTGTTTAGCAGTGCTGTAGGGATGGAAGAATTTACCCGCCGCCTGGAAACCCACCTCCCACCCTTAGTGACTGTTCCTAAGTCAGCAGTAAGCGTCTGGCATCTGCTTTCAGAGAGGGGGGTGGGGGGGTCGTGGGGGGGTGGGGGGGTGGGGGGGGGTGAAAATCCGCTTGTCTTCTGTTTTTCCCAGCCGCAGCCACCAGCCCCCTGGCTAGCCACCGAGCTACACCAGTACCCAGAGTAGCATCCGAGCCCCCACGTCTCCACCAGCTCCCAGGCTGGCCCCCGCGTGTCCACCAGCTCCCAGGCTGGTCCCCGCGTCTCCACCAGCTCCCAGGCTGGCCCTGACCTCTGCCCCTCGGCCAGCAGCGCCGACCTCTGCACCTCAACCAGCAGCGCTGGCTTCAGCACTTCGGCCTGCTCCGCCGACCTCTGCACCTCAACTTACAGATATATATGTATATATATATATATATATATATGAAATACTTGACTTTTGGTGAATTATTATTATTTTTATTATTCTAGCTGTAAATATACTCCTCCCCTCTTAACCACGCCCCAACCACGCCCCCAACCACGCCCCCGCCCCACCCCCGACCACGCACCCCAGCCCCCAGCCCCAAGCCCCCATCTCCCGAATTCGGAGGTCTCAAGGTTGGCAAGTATGAAAATGGGTCAATTTTTATCTGATACTCTTGGCATTGCTTGTGGTGTCCCCCAAGGGTCCGTGTTGGGGCCAAAACTGTTTAATGTACATATTAATGATATGTTTATTACATCCAAAGTACTGAAATGTATACTATTTGCAGACGACACAAATATATTCTACAGTAGTGATGACTATAATGAGCTCATAAATACAGTAAACACAGAACTCAACATTGTAAAAAAATGGATGGAAACAAATAAATTATCTTTGAATATGAATAAAACTAAGATAGTGATGTTTGGAAATTGCAACATAATGTCTGAACAGAAAATAAGTATTGATGGTACCCAAATTGAAATCGTAAATGAGAATACATTTTTGGGAGTAATAATTAATAGTAAAATATCATGTAAACCTCATCTCAGACACATTAAAACAAAAATCTCCAAAAGCCTCTCAATTATAAACTAAGCAAAACTATACCTCAATGAAAATGCACTCCGAACTCTATACTGCACCTTGGTACTCCCATACCTTACACACTGTGTTGAAGTATGGGGAAATACTTACCACAACACAATTCATCCTCTGATCATATTACAGATAAGAGCAGTGCGGATCATTCACAACGTTGGTTATTTAGAACATACTCATAATCTGTTTATGCAATCAAAGTTGCTTAAATTTGATGACCTTGTTAAATATAATACATTAATAATCTTATATAAAGTTTTTAACAAATTATTGCCGCCTAATCTACAACGTTTTTTTATAAGACGAGTGCAGGCTCATAACTTGAGAGGCTTTGGATATTTCTTATTGCCGAGAGCTCAAACCACTCGTAAACGTTTTTGTGTGTCTGTATGCGGAGTAAAACTATGGAACAAACTGGACTTACAGCACAAGCAATGCCAAACTATTAATACATTTAAACTATTATACAAACATGGGGTCTGGTTCAAACCAACAACCTGGTCCTGAAGGTCGACAAGACCAAGGAGATCATCGTTGACTTCAGGAAGCACCAGTCCAGCCACGCTCCACTCTTCATGAACGACACAGCGGTGGAGATAGTAAGCAGCAGCAAGTTCCTGGGGGTGTAGATAACTGACAATATAACCTGGTCCCTACACACCGGAGCTCTTGTAAAAAGAGCTCAGCAGCGCATGCACTTTTTGCGTCGGATGAAAAGAGCAGAGCTCCCTCCCCCCATTCTCACCACATTCTACAGAGGCACTATAGAGAGCCTGCTGACCAACAGCATCTCTGTCTGGACTGGAGCCTGCAGTGCCTCAGACTGGAAGTCTCTCCAGAGAGTGGTGAGGACGGCGGAAAAGATCATCAGGACTCCTCTTCCTCCTATCCAGGAGATCGCAAAAAGCTGATACCTGACCAGGGCTCAGAAAATCTGCACAGACTCCTCCCACCCCCACCAAGGACTGTTTTCACTGCTGGACTTTAGAAAGAGGTCCGCAGCCTCCGTAGCAGAACCTCCAGGTTCTGTAACAGCTTCTTCCCCCAGGCCGTAAGACTCTTGAACGCATCATAATTAAATTATCCCCTCAACTCCCCCCAAAATGGATTAACTCGCTGGAATAAAAAAGACAATATAACATACATCCATAAATGTGGACGCATGTGAAAAAGTGCAATATATTTATCTGTACAGTAACCTATTTATTTATTTATATATGCACCTTATTGCTTTTTTATCCTGCACTACCATGAGCTTATGTAACGGAATTTCGTTCTTATCTGTACTGTAAAGTTCAAATTTGAATGACAATAAAAAGGAAGTCTAAGTCTAAGTCTAAGTCTAAATATAGAGATGAGGGTCTTTAATTTGACCTGCTGCTGTACTCTGTCTCAAAGTGTTAACATGTGCTCAATGTTTCCTTACATTATTGCTATGTTGTCTATTACCATTATTGCTATGCTGTCTATTACCATTGTTGCTATGTTGTCTATTACCAATATTGCTATGTTGTCTATTACCATTGTTGCTATGCTGTCTATTACCATTGTTGCTATGTTGTCTATTACCATTGTTGCTATGTTGTCTATTACCATTATTGCTATGTTGTCTATTACCATTATTGCTATGTTGTCTATTACCATTGTTGCTATGTTGTCTATTACCATTGTTGCTATGTTGTCTATTACCAATATTGCTATGTTGTCTATTACCATTGTTGCTATGTTGTCTATTACCTTTATTGCTATGTTGTCTATTACCATTATTGCTATGTTGTCTATTACCATTGTTGCTATGTTGTCTATTACCATTATTGCTATGTTGTCTATTATCATTGTTGCTATGTTGTCTATTGCCATTATTGCTATGTTGTCTATTACCATTGTTGCTATGTTGTCTATTACCATTATTGCTATGTTGTCTATTACCATTGTTGCTATGTTGTCTATTACCATTATTGCTATGTTGTCTATTATCATTGTTGCTATGTTGTCTATTGCCATTATTGCTATGTTGTCTATTACCATTGTTGCTATGTTGTCTATTACCATTGTTGGTATATTCATTATTCCTACATTGTTGATACAAATTATTGTTACAGTGTAATAATTATTGTTACCTGTGGTAATGCCACTATGATACCACATCTGTATTATAATCCTTGAACAAAGAAAGAGTGAAACTCATGTGAATAATCACTGAATGGAGAACTGGGGGTGGGATTAAATAAGTTATCTTTTTCCCACTCCCTTCAGGCAAAACTGGACAATCATGCATTACATACTATACATTACCTTTTGCACTATATTAATTTATATTATTATGTGTTTTCAACTTTTTACTTTTTTATGTCATTGCCTGAAATAAATAAATAAATGGAAAAAAAAAATTAAACCCCTAATGGTAACATGAGCTAGCTGGTGGTGTTCTTTGTTTTGAAAAATGTTAAAAATGAGAAAGTTGCAAACAGCACCTTCAAGCACATGGGAGAATAGGGCCCAATCTGTGTATAAACAACCGCAGCAAGCATCCGTCTGATTTCTAAACAGAACATGACCTTCAGTGAGTTTATATTTTCACAAGCTTTGGAGCTTTTTTTCCACGTTAAAATTTTCAGGCACGTGACATGGGGATGCGCTACAAACACAGACACGTGCGGTTTGCCTGGTGCGTTCTTCACTACTGGCTCACCGTTCGTTTAACACAGGTGGCGCTCTATGTAGACCATTGTCCTTTGCCCGGCAGACAGACAGTCCACGTAGCCTTGCGGACATTACCACATGGTTTTGGTTAATAATGGCCCTCTTGTTCTGTGCCGTGACTTGATGACATCATGCTGTCTAGGGCAAGTTATATTTCATAAAACACCCTTTATTTTTTGGCGCGGCAAGGAAGAGGAAAACTTTCAGACATGAAATTGTTCAAGTTGCTTCATTGTGCCTCAACATTTTTGGCATCTGCCTCTATTTGCATCAGCATCAACTGACAGAAACAGAAACAAGTCAGAGATAAAAGTATTATTGTGGTGTGTGTATAAGGAACGCATAATTGGCACCCATTAGCAGACATATTGTCTGGCGTTTTGTTTCACAATAATATGCAAAAGGAACTTTTCTTACCTTCTGGTACCTGTTGATGTGTATTTGAGATCTGCATAAGTCCTGAAAATTTGCGCAGGTCCACCACTGTAGTCCGTGTCGACACCGTAGTCCAGGGGTTCCCAAACTACGGCCCGCGGGCCGGATTAGGCCCGCCAGCGTCCAAAATCAGGCCCGCGGGAAGTACCAAGTATTAAAAAATTAAAAAAATAAAAAAACAATTATTTTTCTGTCTTTTCTTATCCACTTTGTACCGCTTGCTACTCACGGTGTCTCCTAGCCGCTCAGGCAAATCATATTGTCTAAAAATGCATTTTCTCATCGATAACGTGACATCATCCCGCACGCGGAAAGTGCGCTATATATATCTAATATATATATATATATATATACATCCATCCATCCATCCATCTTCCTCCGCTTATCCGAGGTCGGGTCGCGGGAGCAGCAGCCTAAGCAGGGAAACCCAGACTTCCCTCTCCCCAGCCACTTCGTCCAGCTCCTCCTGGGGGATCCCGAGGCGTTCCCAGGCCAGCCGGGAGACATAATCTTCCCAACGTGTCCTGGGTCTTCCCCGTGGTCTCCTACCGGTTGGACGTGCCCTAAACACCTCCCGAGGGAGGCGTTCGGGTGGCATCCTGACCAGATGCCCGAACCACCTCATCTGGCTCCTCTCGATGTGGAGGAGCAGCGGCTTTACTTTGAGCTCCCCCCGGATGGCAGAGCTTCTCACCCTGTCTCTAAGGGAGAGCCCCGCCACCCGGCGGAGGAAACTAATTTCGGCCGCCTGTACCCGTGATCTTGTCCTTTCGGTCATGACCCAAAGCTCATGACCATAGGTGAGGATGGGAACGTAGATCGACTGGTAAATTGAGAGCTTTGCCTTCCGGCTCAGCTCCTTCTTCACCACAACGGACCGATACAGCGTCCGCATTACTGAAGACGCCGCACCGATCCGCCTGTCGATCTCACGGTCCACTTTTCCCTCACTCGTGAACAGGACTCCGAGGTACTTGAACTCCTCCACTTGGGGCAGGGTCTCCTCCCCAACCCGGAGATGGCACCCCACCCTTTTGCGGGCAAGAACCATGGACTCGGACTTAGAGGTGCTGATTCTCATCCCAGTCGCTTCACACTCGGCTGCGAACCGATCCAGTGAGAGCTGAAGATCCTGGCCAGATGAAGCCATCAGGACCACATCATCTGCAAAAAGCAGAGACCTAATCCTGCAGCCACCAAACCAGATCCCCTCAACGCCCTGACTGCGCCTAGAAATTCTGTCCAAAAAAGTGATGAACAGAATCGGTGACAAAGGGCAGCCTTGGCGGAGTCCAACCCTCACTGGAAACGTGTCCGACTTACTGCCGGCGATGCGGACCAAGCTCTGGCACTGATCGTACAGGGAGCGGACAGCCACAATCAGACAGTCCGATACCCCATACTCTCTGAGCACTCCCCACAGGACCTCCCGAGGGACACGGTCGAATGCCTTCTCCAAGTCCACAAAGCACATGTAGACTAGTTGGGCAATCTCCCATGCACCCTCAAGGACCCTGCCGAGAGTATAGAGCTGGTCCACAGTTCCACGACCAGGACGAAAACCACACTGTTCCTCCTGAATCCGAGGTTCGACTATCCGGCGTAGCCTCCTCTCTAGTACACCCGAATAGACCTTACCGGGAAGGCTGAGGAGTGTGATCCCACGATAGTTGGAACACACCCTCCGGTTCCCCTTCTTAAAGAGAGGAACCACCACCCTGGTCTGCCAATCCATAGGTACCGCCCCCGATGTCCACGCGATGCTGCATATATATACATATATATCTAATATATATATATATATATATATATATATATATATATATATATATATATATATATATATATATATATATATATATATATATATATATACATATATATCTAATATATATATCTAATACATATATATCTAAGATATATATATATATATATATATATATATATATATATATATATATATATATATATATATATATATATATATATATATATATATATATATATATATATAATATATATATATATTATCTAATATATATATCTAATATATATATGTATATATATATATATATACGTATATATATACAGCCCGGCCCCCGGCCAAATTGTTTTAACCCAATGCGGCCCCCGAGTCAAAAAGTTTGGGGAGCCCTGCCGTAGTCGATAATCTTCTTCTTTTTCTCTATCTTCTTGTTATGTGACATTCATCCTCCGCTGTTGCCATTTCTAATACAAAGTAGTGTAAAGTTCTAACTTATATCTCGCTATGGAAGCGCTAAAAACTACCTGTGTAGTGAGTTTACATAATTCACCCAAGAAACTTTGAGAGCAGCGTTTCTGGGTGTTGTTGATAAATGGCTTTCGCTTTGCATATTAGAGTTTTAACTGTCGTTACTGACAGTGGTTTTCTGAAGGACGGTTTTTCACGGGACACATTTCTGGTGTTGTTGTACTAGTGAGCCATGGATGAGGAGATGCTGTTGCCATTTCTAATATAAAGTTGTGTGAAGTTGTTACTTATATCTGTCAGTAAACTCCCCATTAAAGCACTAAAACATACCGGTGCAGTGAGTTTACATTAACCACCAAAGGAACTTTAGTTATTAGAGAGTTCGGGTGGGATGGTTTTTCATGGGACACATTTGTTGTTGTTTCCGGATGAGGAGATGCTGCTCCGTTATTGATTGAAGTAAAGTGTGAATGTCATTAAAACAGTTAGCTCCATCTTTTGACACTTCTTCCACTCCCGTCCTTGCACGCTACACCGCTACAACAAAGATGACGGGGAGAAGACGCTGTCCAAGTGGAGGCACGTAAATAAGAGCGCCCACAAAACGGCGCATCCTGAAGAGACTGTCAGAAAGCGACTTGAAGATGATGTGTAAAACATCATCTATGCAACATTTTCACCAAAGAACCACCATTACATGTTATGTAGACCACAAGAAAGTCTTTTACATTTAGAAAAAAATCATAATAATATGACCCCTTTAATGTGGTGCACCTTTTGTATGAAAATAGACCTGAATAGACCCGCTCATCGGCAGTGCGCCTTATAATCCGGTGCGCCCTATGGTCCAGAAAATACGGTATGTTACGGTATATTAAATGGTCTGACACCGAAATAGGAGCGGTTTGGCACAAAACCCAGTTGACTTAATAATGTATACATATTTTATACAAGAAATTTAATTGCATGGGAGTATGTGCCTCAAGAACTAAAAGCATTTTTCTTTTAAATTGCCACTTACCAAGATTACACTTTTTTTTTTTTTTTTTTTTAGAAATGTACCTAGTTTTAAGAGCTATTTACTTATTTTTAGTCATTGACTTCACATCATAATCTTAATTTTAGCATAAATAATTATATGTTGCCTATTGTAGTTCAACAATGTTAAAATTGAGAAAATAACCATTCAAATAAGACATTTTGATATTCCCCACATAGAAAATCTTGTTTTAAAGATTCCGCAACATCCAGAGGATGCTTAATTTAAGAATTAAAAGTTGAATATTATTTGTTTTTCAGAATTAAATACTTGCAATATTTCTATTTTAAAAATCCTGCTAATTTCTGGATATAAAAATCTTAATTTGGGGATGTCTTATCAAGTAAAATTACCCAGCTGCCTGGACAGATAATTTCACTTGTTTTTAGAATTGTTTTCCTAAACTGTAGTCTTTTTATTTTATAGTTTGTCAGCCCTTTTTCTACTTTGTATTGGACTGGATGAGATTGGAGCTAACGTGATAGCACCTGCAAGTGCAGCTCTGCTTTAAGATGTTGTCAGAGCTTGTGGTCTAAACGAAACTTTGACCATCTGCCACTTCACTTCTGTTTGTGTTTCCTTGTTTTGTGTTTATTTCCGGCCAGTGCTCCTATTTGGTTTCCATTTCCTGCATGTCTCGTTTTCCTCACCTGTCCTTGATTGGCAGCCCGGCACACCTGGTGGCAGTTGCCAATCAGGCTGCTACTTATGCCGGCCTGTTCCTCAGTGCTCGAGAATTGATTATGTTTAGAACCTTGCATGCATGACTGTTTGTCACTATTTTGCAGTGGTGTGCCGCCAGGGCCAGCAATGCCTTCTCTGCTGGCCTACCATAAGTCATGATCATAAATGAATAAAAGTTCATTTTATATTTAATTTACTTTTCATAAATATATGAAATGATTAATCAAAATCTCTTCATGTCATATTAGGCTCCAGTGTTGCTGTTTTTAAAGTTAAAACTTTTTATCCAATCAAAATTCAGCTAGCTTGTTGTCGGAGGCCTTCTGAATCGACATTAGCGTCGGTTGTGCGGCGTAAACGAACGGAGGACAATCAGTTAACAGTTGCGATAGCCAATCAGATCACGAGTTGTCGACAGTAGCCCATCTAGGTGGCCTTACGTTGAACGTGACTGTGATTGGATACCAATCACAAGTTGTGACTTACGAAAGCAGAAAGTGGCACCGGAGCCATACCCGACCAGCGGAGAAATCAGAGGTACTCACTTTTTTAGCAAACAAAGAAGCAGAGCAAAATGTTGATTAGGTGGCAGATATATATTTGTAAGGGCATTTTCAAGAAGGGGCAGCACGGTGGAAGAGGGGTTAGTGCGTCTGCCTCACAATACGAAGGTCCTGGGTTCGATCCTGCGCTCGGGATCTTTCTGTGTGGAGTTTGCATGTTCTCCCCGTGACTGCGTGGGTTCCCGCCGGGCTTCCTCCCACCTCCAAAGACGTGCACCTGGGGATAGGTTGATTGGCAACACTAAATTGGAATGTGAGTGTGAATGTTGTCTGTCTATCTGTGTTGGCCCTGTGATGAGGTGGCGACTTGTCCAGGGTATACCCCGCCTTCCGCCCGATTGTAGCTGAGATAGGCTCCAGCACCCCCCGCGACCCCGAAAGGGATAAGCGGTAGAAAATGGATGGATGGATGGATTTTCAAGAAGGATAGTTAAAGTGAAACTACATCTGGTTTCTGTCCCGGGAAACTAGTTAAGCTGTTCTGGCGGTAAAATGGTTTGGCCTCCACTTCCACTCAAATCAACCAACAACGAACGGTACCAATGGCTTTACATATTGTAGTGTTCAAATATATTTTCACATTCAATACGTTTTTTTACAACTATTTTTTGTTTTGACAGTACCACCTCAGATGCGGGCTTATTGCTTTTTAAATGCGCCCAAAAATAGCCCGTTTTTGTACACTAGTGACAAATTGAGATGATTCAATGCCCAGCAGTGCGCGAGTGTGTTTCTGTATGATACTTTTCAAGCCTTGTACATGTGGCGGCATAAATTGTTGTATTTTGAGAGATACGTATTGAAGTCGGACTAAGTAAGACAAAGTAAGACATCACTGAAGGCCAAAGTGGGAAATGCATGGCCCACCACTGCTATTTTCAGTATTAAAAGACTCTTACCTGCTCATCGTTCACCTGGTTCCTGCATCTTGGGGTCATAACCACCGCAGCCATGCGGGTCCTGACAGAAACGATGGTTTTCCACTGATTTTCTGCGTTTTGGTAGCAGAAGACCGACGTCGACTTGTTGCCAACCATTGTTGAAGCCATCCAGCGTTCTCCTAAATAACTCCCCCACAGGAATGTGCATGTGTCTGCTTGGCTGGGATGGAGTTAGGAGGTGCAGGATGAAGAAACTTTGAAGGTTGACACCTTGTTTTTTCAAATGGAGAAGTAGTACCCTGCTTGTTGTCTCACTTACTCATTCATTGGTCCTGCGCTCTGTTGTTATTCACCTTCACCTTCTACTGCACCTTGATATGATCCCTGTGCATGACTCTTTTGCTCTGCTGCACGTAGACAAGAACAAACATGTTAACTTAGAACGGGGGTCGGCATGCGGCTCTTTAGCACCTTAGTGGCTCCCTGGAGCTTTTTCAAAAATGTATGTGTGGGGAGGCGGGGCCGGCAGACCGTCAGTGAGGCGTGTCCCGCCGGGACCGACTCCGAGATGGCGGCGAGGAGGCGTGGCCGGCAGTCCAACAGAGAGGCAGGGCACGCCGGAGCCTGCTCCAAGATGGCGGCGAGGAGGTGGGGACGGCGAGCGAGCAGCGAGGCGGGGGGCGCCGGGATCAGCGCCAGGATCGGCGCCGTAATGAACGTCAGGTGTGTGGATCGCCCGGCTGGGCACAATTGAATAATCTCCTTTCACTAAATAAAAGGGGAGCAGCAGAGAACGACGGGGAAGAAGGAGGTGGAAAGCCAGCAACCCATGCAAAGAGAGACGGAGAGAGAAACAGGAGCCAGAGAGAGACGGATGCAGAGCGAGAGCGAGGAAGACGACGACGACGCACACGGCTGAAAAGCGGGGCGGAAGAGCGTGCAGGGAACAGCAGGGCTGAAAAGCAATCCGGCAAGAGACTTTCTTATTGAAATAATAAAGAAGTCAAACCGGCTCAGGACAATGTCATTCCTTGGTGGTCCTACGAACCCGGACGACAGCCAGAGTCTGTCACCGTATGAAAATGGAAAAGATGGTGAAAAAAAACAAATTCGTTTTAATATGGTTTCTGTAAGAGAGCAAACATGACACAAACCTTCCTAATTGTTAGAAATCCCACTGTTTATATTGAACATGCTTCACCGATGAGAGGATTTGACGAGCGCCGTTTTGTCCTACTAATTTCGTCGGTCCTTGAACGCATCCGCAGTTTGTTTACATGTACAACTTTCTCCGACGCTGCCACAGAAAGACGTGTTTTATGCTTCACCGATGAGAGGATTTGACGAGCGCCGTTTTGTCCTACTAATATCGGCGGTCCTTGAACGCATCCGTAGTTTGTTTACATGTACAACTTTCTCAGACGCTGCCACAGTAAGACGTGTTTTATGCCACACCTTGTTCGTCTGATTTTGTCCAGCAAACGTTTTATGCTGTGCGTGAATGCACAAATATGAGCTTTGTTGATGTTATTGACTTGTTGGCGTGCTAATCAAGCATATTTAGTCACTGCCTGACTGCAAGCTAGTAAATGCTAACATGCTATTTAGGCTAACTGTATGTACATATTGCATCATTATGCCTCGTTTGTAGCTGTATTTGAGCTCATTTAATTTCCTTTACTTATGTACTCGCTGTATTGAATTTATATTTGCATGTCTCATGACACATTATCTGTATTGACTGCATTTCAGATAGTTGTTTGTGTGCCTTGTTGTTCCAGACCACAGCAAACGTTACCCAGCTTGCCAAATATTGTAATAAATCCATTAGAAGAAGGCAGCCTGCCGTTTCCTTTAACTTGGACACACACATTTATACCTTTGGCCATTAAAAGCCAGTCATTTCCAGGAGTTATCTCACCTTCTGAGTAGCCTCTGGTTTACTAATGGTTTCTAATGTTGTAAAAATGTGTAGAATAAATATTACATTTCAACATTTTTATCAACAAAGATTTACATCAGCCTGCGAAACATAGTCATTTTGATAGTTAATAGCTAATATAAACACTTATCGTTTTTTTCGGACTATAAGTCGCAGTTTTTTTCATAGTTTGGCCGGGGGTGCGACTTATACTCAGGAGCGACTTATGTGTGAAATTATTAACACATTACCGTAAAATATCAAATAATATTATTTTGCTCATTCACGTAAGAGACTAGACGTATAAGATTTCGTGGGATTTAGCGATTAGGAGTGACAGAGTGTTTGGTAAACGTATAGCATGTTCTGTATGTTATAGTTATTTGAATGACTCTTACCATAATATGTTACGTTAACATACCAGGCACGCAGTGGCGTGCCGTCACTAGAGGCAGGGGAGGCGGGGCCTCACCTGCCGTAATGGAAGGAAAAAAAATGTAAAAAGAAAAAAATATTAATTAAATTGTTATATGTATCCAGTGATTATACTAAAGTCATTTTCCATTTAACTTCACCAGTTTTAGATTATTTTTATTTTTATTTTCACATTTGACGTTCAAATACTGAGAAGAGACGGTGCGGTGATCAGCAGCCAGATGAGGCCCGTCACTGATTTGTGCCTCAACATGGATTGTGCACAATGACTCGGCTAACTGCTGAGCTGCTATGCAGTGAGACTGTATTGCTATATGAATTATATCAGCTAACTAAACTATGGCATAGTTTAGTTAGCTGAGGTATATAATGTACAGTGTATTTTGTCAAAAACTGTATGTGTGTAACGTATTTCTTATGCTGAGCATTCATAAATCTGCTGCAAAAGACGTACTGGTTGAGGCTCGCAGTAATCCGGCCTCCTGGTGGTAGAGGGCGGTAGTGATCCCAGAGATCATTCCTCAGCCGCAGAAGAAAAAAAAAAAAAAAAAAAAAGTTTGCAAGCGATTGTTTATTTCCTCTAGCCTGGACTTTTATTAAAAACATGGAGGATTACATATGTAAAATAAAACAGTTTTCTAAACTGGACTTTCAATCGAAGCAGGAGGTAATAATTAAAGGTATACCAACGCCGGAGCTAAAAGGTTTGCTTTTGACTTCGGGACAGAAGACCCGTTCTTTTCAAACGGCGTGGTACACACGCAAAGGCTGTCCAGCAAGAAAGGTAAGACCATAATAATGTTTTTTTTTATTAAACGTGCTTTTTTGTGTACTACAGTTGTGTAAAGAATGCTGGTATGAGTTTTTAAACATAACCCGTTAACTGCTGCCAATCATATGGTGAATAAGATACTATTTAGGGTTCATATGTTTGTAAATCTGACTGTGATGATGCAGTGCCTCACCAGACATTAACCTCACTGCACGCCACTGCTCAGTTGTTTATTTATGCCTCATATAACGTACACTTATTCAGCCTGTTGTTCACTATTCTTTATTTATTTAAAATTGCCTTTCAAATGTCTATTCTTGGTGTTGGGTTTCATCAAATACATTTCCCCCCAAAATGCGACTTATACTCCAGTGCGACTTATATATGTTTTTTTCCTTCTTTATTATGCATTTTCGGCAGGTGTGACTTATACGCCGGTGCGACTTATACTCCGAAAAATACTGTACATCATGTGTTGCCTTCATCATAAGACTTACACTATACTGCCAAAAGTATTTGGCCACCTGCCTTGACTCACATATGAACTTGAAGTGCCATCCCATTCCTAACTCATAGGGTTCAATATGACCTTTTGCAGCTATTACAGCTCCAACTCTTCTGGAAAGGCTGTCCACAAGGTTGCAGAGTGTTTGTTTAGCAATTTTCCACCATTCTTCCAAAAGCGCATTGGTGAGGTCACACACTGATGTTGGTGGAGAAGGCCTGGCTCTCAGTATCTGTTCTAATTCATCCCAAAGGTGTTCTATCGGGTTCAGGTCAGGACTCTGTGTAGGCCGGTCAAGTTAATCCACACCAGACTCTGTCATCCATGTCTTTATGAACCTTGCTTTGTGCACTGGTGCACAGTCATGTTGGAAGAGGAAGGGGCCCGCTACAAACTGTTCCCACAAGGTTGGGAGCATGGAATTGTCCAAAATGTTTTTGGTATCCTGGAGCATTCAAAGTTTATTTCACTGGAACTAAGGGGCCATGCCCAACTCCTGTGAACAACCCCACACCATAATTCCTCCACCACCAAATTTCATGCAGTCCGAAATGTACTGTTCTCGTCCATCAGATTGCCAGAAGTCAGCGACCTCTTTGCACAATGCGCTTCAGCATCCGCTGACCCCTCTCTGTCAGTTTACGTGGCCTACCACTTGGTGGCTGAGTTGCTGTTGTTCCCAAACTCTTCCATTTTCTCAGAAGGATTTTTTTTTTGTCCAATATGGCTCTTTCAACATTTTGGGTTGCCGACCCCTGACTTAGACTGTTTCCTTCCACTTCAAACACTCAGTAATAAAATACACCCTTGTGTCGTTTCGGGTTACAATGTCTTCACTTTTACAGCTTTGTGCACAATTCCATATCCTTTCTGGCCCTGAGGCAGGTGCATATTTGAGGTAAACAATTAGCTCTAGGGACAGCAATGCGTAGCTCGGTCAGAGGTGGCGCTCTGTGACATCACTGCACTTTGCTTGTCTGGCTGTGTCTCCCGTGTCACCTTCATGGATTGAATTAGATGAAGCTCATATTGGCCGGCTGACTCACTGTCCTTGACTTATGTTTGCAGAAAAAGGCGGAGGCTGCGTGGCCTGTTGGTCCAGGCAGGGTGCACCTGAACTGGATTTTTGCTCAGATGGAGACACGTTTGGAATGAAAATGCGACAATGATCGTCTTTTTCTCTGCCGCTGCTCCTTTTTATTTGCATTGGGAACGTCAAGCATGAGCCTCTATTGTTTATATGTTAGAGCTCTGTGACTCTGTGTGTGGTCATGTTTATTTAACTTCACGTGATGGGTTGTCATAAACGTTTGTGCAGACCTTAATGGTCTCCCCTGAGAAGCATGATGGCTTCAGACCTTGCTCCTGCTACCATCGTACCGTGGGGTTGTCTCGATACCAATATATTGGTACCGGTACCAAAATGTATTTAGATACACTATATTGCCAAACGTATTTGGCCACCCATCCAAATGATCAGAATTATGGTGTGGGGTTGTTTTTCAGGAGTTGGGCTTGGCCCCTTAGTTCCAGTTAAAGGAACTTTGAATGCTCCAGGATACCAAAAATTTTTGGACAGTTCCATGCTCCCAACCTTGTGGGAACAGTTTGGAGCGGGCCCCTTCCTCTTCCAACATGACAAGGTCCATAAAGACATGGATGACAGAGTCTGGTGTGGATTAACCTGACTGGCCTGCACAGAGTCCTGACCTGAACCCGATAGAACACCTTTGGGATGAATTACAACGGAGACTGAGAGCCAGGCCTTCTCCACCAACATCAGTGTGTGACCTCACCAATGGGCTTTTGGAAAAATGATGGAAAATTGCTATAAACACACTGCGCAACTTTGTGGACAGCCTTCCCAGAAGAGTTGAAGCTGTAATAGCTGCAGAAGGTGGACCGACATCACATTGAACCCTATGGGTTGGGAATGGGATGTCAATTCAAGTTCATATGTGAATCAAGGCAGGTGGCCAAATACTTTTGGGAATATAGTGTACTTTTCGATACTTTTCTAAATAAAGGGGAGAACAAAAAATGGCAACATTGGCTTTATTTTAACAAAAAAATCTTAGGGTACATTAAACATATGTTTAATTATTGCAATCAAAGAACAATTGTATCCTTAAAGGCCTACTGAAACCCACTACTACCGACCACGCAGTCTGATAGTTTATACATCAATGATGAAATCTTAACATTGCAACACATGCCAATACGGCCGGGTTAACTTACAAAGTGCAATTTTAAATTTCCCGGCAAACTTTTGGCTGAAAACGTTTCGATATGATGACGTTTGCGCGTGACGTCAATCGTTGAAGCGGAACTATTCGGAGCCCATTGAATCCAATACAAAAAGCTCTGTTTTCATCTCAAAATTCCACAGTATTCTGGACATCTGTGTTGGTGAATCTTTTGCAATTTGTTTAATGAACAATGGAGACTGCAAAGAAGAAAGCTGTAGGTGGGATCGGTGTATTAGCGGCGGACTACAGCAACACAACCAGGAGGACTTTGAGATGGATAGCAGACGCGCTAGCCGCCGACCTCACCTTGACTTCCTCCGTCTCCGGGCCGCCGACCGCATCGGTGATCGGGTGAAGTCCTTCGTCGTACCGTCGATCGCTGGAACGCAGGTGAGCACGGGTCGTGATGAGCAGATGAGAGCTGGCGTAGGTGCAGAGCTAATGTTTTTAGCACAGCTCTGTCGAGGTTCCGTAGCTAAGTTAGCTTCAATGGCGTCGTTAGCAACAGCATTGCTAAGCTTCGCCAAGCTGGAAAGCATTAACCGTGTAGTTAAATGTCCAGGGTTTAATAGTATTGTTGATCTTCTGTCTATCCTTCCAGTCAGGGGCTTATTTGTTTTGTTTCTATCTGCATTTAAGCACGATGCTATCACGTTAGTTCAGTAGCTAAAGAGCTTCACCGATGTATTGTCGTGGAGATAAAAGTCACTGTGAATATCCATTTCGCGTTCTCGACTCTCATTTTCAAGAGGATATAGTATCCGAGGTGGTTTAAAATACAAATCCGTGATCCACAATAGAAAAAGGAGAGAGTGTGGAATCCAATGAACCCTTGTACCTAAGTTACGGTCAGAGTGAAAAAAGATACGTCCTGCACTGCACACTAGTCCGTCACTTTCACGTTCCTCATCCACAAATCTTTCCTCCTCGCTCAAATTAATGGGGTAATCGTCGCTTTCTCGGTCCGAATCTCTCTCGGTCCGAATCTCTCTCGCTGCATTGTAAACAATAGGAAAATGTGAGCAGCCCTTCCTTCGGTGACGTCACGCTACTTCCGGTAGGGGCAAGGCTTTTTTTTATCAGAGACCAAAAGTTGCGAACTTTATCGTCGTCGTTCTATACTAAATCCTTTCAGCAAAAATATGGCAATATTGCGAAATATCAAGTATGACACATAGAATTGATCTGCTATCCCCGTTTAAATTAAAAAAAATCATTTCAGTAGGCCTTTAAATAAAATAGTGAACATACTAGACAACTTGTCTTTTAGTAGTAAGTAAACAAACAAAGACTCCTAATTATTCTGCTGACGTATGCAGTAACATATTGTGTCATTTTCCATATTGTCAAAATTATAAAGGACAAGCTGTAAAAATGTATTATTAATCTACTTGTTCATTTACTGTTAATATCTGCTTACTTTCTCTTTTAACATGTTCTATCTATCCGCTTCTGTTATAATGTAATAATCACTTATTCTTCTCTTCTTTGATACTTGACATTAGTAGTTAGTAGGGACATGTAAGCAAATATTAACATTGCTGTATGTATACTTTTGACCCAGCAGATTTGCTCACATTTTCAGTAGACCCATAACAAATTCATAAAAGAAGCAAACTTCATGAAGGGTTTTTGTGACCAACAAGTATGTGCTCCAATCACTCTATCACAAAAAAATAAGAGTTGTAGAAATGATTGGAAACTCAAGACAGCCATGACATTATGTTCTTAACAAGTGTATGTAGACTTTTGACCAGGAATGTACATCTATTCCCCTCAAGCCACATCTGTTGCCTCCTATACTAAACCCCTCTCATGCTGAAATCTAAATTTTGTTCTTGGTTCCTTAGACGCATGAACGCTTCAGTAGAACAAAGTGGTGCAGAAGGATGGGAAGAACTTTGATCCGATTCTAGAGGGAAGCCCTCCTATACATTCTCGCTCTGTGTAAAACACCCCACCAGGGATTTCTCCCTTCTGTCAATCCCTTTTCTTTTATTTCTTCTTCTTTTCTCCGTTTCATCCCATCACTGCTGCTGTTACACCAGCAGCTCAGCTTGTTCAATGATCTGCAGCCTCTACAAACAGCGTTTACAGCATTTCTAAGCCGGAGTCATGCATCTTTCTTACCTGCTGTGCACACACACTCCACCTCACCAGTCACTCTTCACATCTTTGATAGCCTTGACCAAAGTACGAAGCGATCAATAACAGAGCAGCATCTCCTCATCCGGAAACAACAACAAGGCCAGAAATGTGTCCCGTGAAAAAAACGTCCGACCGGAACTCTAATAACTAAAGTTCCTTGGGTGAATAATGTAAACTCACTACACCGGTATGTTTTAGTGCTTTCATGATGAGTGACAGATATAAGTAAGAACTTTACACTACTTTATATTAGAAATGGCAACAGTGGAGGACAAATGTCCCATAACAAGAAGATAGAGAAAAAGAAGAAGCTTATCGACTACGGTGTCGGCATGGACTACAAAGGCGGATGCACGCAAATTTTCAGAAATTATGCAGATCCCAAATATAGATCAGCAAGAACCAGAAGGTAAGAAAAGTTGCTTTTGCATAATATTGCAAAACAAAACGCCAGATAAAATGTCTTACCTTATACACACACCATAATAATACTTGTATGTTTAATGCGCCGACAATCCATCAAGTGGTGCGGCCAAAGTCGTACTAAAACATTTTGATAGCTTTTTGAGCACCGTGTGTAATGTTCTATATTTTCAATGGAACATATACAATGTTGGTGTTGTTTACTTGAGTCATATTGCCATCGTATTTGGAATCATACTTATCTCTTATGTTTGACTGCCATCTACTGGTCACACTTATCATTACACCATGTACCAAATAAAACTGCTTCGAGGTCGGTAAGCAAAACCAGAATTATTCCGCACATTAGGCGCACTGTGGAGTTTTGAGAAAAAAAAAGATTTTAAGTGTGCCTTATAGTCTGGAAAATACGTTAAGATTTTCAATCTGGCCCGCCGGACATTCCCAAATCATGTTTTTAGATCTTTAACCACTTAGAGTGTCCGCCCTGAGATCGTTAGGTTGTGAGTTCAAACCCGAGTTATATGCCGAGTCATACCAAAGACTATAAAAATGGGAGCCATTACCTCCCTGCTTGGCACTCAGCATCAAGGGTTGGAATTGGGGGTTAAATCACCAAAAATGATTCCCGGGCATGGCCACCGCTGCTGCTCACTGCTCCCCTCACCTCCCAGGGGGTGAACAAGGGGATGGGTCAAATGCAGAGGACAAATCTCACCACACCTAGTGTGTGTGTGACAATCATTGGTACTTTAACTTAACTTTAACTTAACTTACGATCAAAACTATAGCTGCCTTTATGATGTGCAGTACATCAGATTGTAGGTGGGGTTTTTTTTTACCCTTCGCCTTCATATTTCACTGTTTGTTGCATTTTTGTTGCGTTTCGCTTGATTGTAAAATATGTGGATGGAGAGGGGGTGTGACGTTCATGTGTTGTCAATATTCAGTGTTTTATCCTTCATAGTTAATATTGTAAATCCCACATTCTGGGTGTCTCATTCAGTAAAAAAATTTCAATTCCATTCCTTTTTTAAAGGCGGTCTTTCATAACGTTTTTAGCATTCAATCAGACATTATTGTGAGGTTTTGTATTAGTGTTCCTAAAAATAGATATACCGGCCCCCAGACACATTTTTTTCCTCTAAACTTGGCCCCCCCGAAGCAAAATAATTGCTCAGGCCTGATGTACTTGATTTCTTGGATCTACAGTAAGTGCAGGGATAAAGGCATGAGGGCCAAGGTCATACAGGGTACGGTAGGTCAGGCCATGTTAAGCATTCTGTCCATGCATGAGGTGGGAAGGGTTCCAAAATAAAAATGGAAAAAAAGCCCTATTACCAAACAAAAAAAAAAGACAACTGACTTTGGCATCAGCAGCGTGTTGCCAAATGATTAAACTATGTATTGAAACTAGCAGAGCAAAGAATTGACTTATCTCCAACAGTCAGCTTTCACCTGCAATCATTATAGGCTCTGTCTCAAGACTGCTTCTGTTGTGTCTGTTTTTCCTTTTTTAGTTTTCTCCTCTCGTTACTCTCTCCCTCAGACATAAGCAGCAAAAAACAACAATGTTGACTCTGGGTAGTGGAAGTTAAAGCTGCGGTGGCCTGCAGTCGTTTTTCAAACCAGTGACTCACGTTGAGCAATGGGTCAGAGCTGAGAAATGGAAGACGTCGAGTGGTTGGCAGGCCGGCTAACAGGGTCTAGAAGGAAGTCCGCTGTGGGCTGGCTCGGTTTTACTTGGAAGCCTCAGAAATAAAATAGTTTTAAGACTACTGGAGGCACTAAAGCCTTCTATTATTCCCTACTCTATTCTAGTGGAATTCGAGGCCTAAAATAATGGCAATGAAATGCGATACAAGAGCTGCGTCAGAAATTCTGCCTTTACACATAAAATATGGCTTTATTTAGGCCAATTACATCATCAACACAAACAACCCCCCTTCGCCCTCTGTCCTCTGCTGCCAAACTACACAATCACACACAAACTTGACAACATGGACACACTTTTACATCCATTGGAAACACTCATCTAGGAGCAGCCAGAGAACTGCAACCACGACAGTATATTAATTGGAGAGAGGTTGTTTTTTAAATGTAACAATGTTTTGGAGTGCATGAGAAAGTGGAATGTACAAAAGCAGTGAAGTTGTCACGTTGTGTAAATGGTAAATAAACAGAGAATACAATCATTTGCAAATCCGTTTCAACTTATATTCAATTGAATAGACTGCAAAGACAAGATACTTAACGTTCGAACTGGAAGACTTTGTTATTTTTTGCAAATATTAGCTCATTTGGAATTTGATGCCTGCAATATGTTTCAAAAAAGCTGGCACAAGTGGCAAAAAAGACTGAGAAAGTTGAGGAATGCTCATCAAAGACTTATTTGGAACATCTCACAGGTGAACAGGCTAATTGGGAACAGGTGGGTGCCATGATTGGGTATAAAAGCAGCTTCCATGAAATGCTCAGTCATTCACAAACAAGGACGGGGCGAGGGTCACCACTTTGTCAACAAATGCCTGAGCAAATTGTTTAAGAACAACATTTCTCAACCAGTTATTGCAAGGAATTTAGGGATTTCACCATCTACACTCCGTAATATCATCAAAAGGTTCAGAGAATCTGGAAAAATCACTGCACGTAAGCCATGATATTACGCACCTTGGATCCCTCAGGCGGTATTGCATCAAAAAGCGACATCAGTGTGTAAAGGATATCACCACATGGGCTCAGGAACACTTCAGAAAACCACTGTCAGTAACTGAAGTTGGTCGCTACATCTGTGAGTACAAGTTAAAACTCTACTATGCAAAAAAAAAAGCCATTTATCAACAACACCCAGAAACGATACCAGCTTGACTGGACTGATGCAAAGTGTAAAAGTGTTCTGTGGTCTGACGAGTCCACATTTCAAATTGTTTTTGGAAACTGTGGATGTCGTGTCCTCCGGACCAAAGGGGAAAAGAACCATCCGGATTGTTCTCGACGCAAATTCAAAAGGCAGCATCTGTGATGGTATGGGGGTGTATTAGTGCACAAGGCATGGGTAACTTACACATCTGTGAAGGCACTAATGCTGAAAGGTAAATACAGGTTTTGGAGCAACATATGTTGCCATCCAAGCAACGTTATCATGGACGCCCCTGCTTATTTCAGCAAGACAATGCCAAGCCACGTGTTACAACAGCGTGGCTTCATAGTAAAAGAGTGCGGGTACTAGACTGGCCTGCCTGTAGTCCAGACATTGAAAATGTGTGGTGCAATATGAAGGCTAAAATATCAGAAGGGAGACTGTTGGACAACTTAAGCTGTACATCAAGCAAGAATGGGAAATAATTCCACTTCAAAAATGTGTCTTCTCAGTTCCCAAACCTTTACTGAGTGTTGTTAAAAGGAAAGGCCATGTAACACAGTGGTAAAAATGCCCCTTTATTCACAAGTATATTGCACAACACAGCAGCCTGTGTCAGTGATTAGGAACAAACTGGTCAGCCAAGGTTTGACCACTGATGTGCAGGGATCAGCACCGCAACCCGGGTCAATAACAGGACCGGTGCCGACGTAGAAGGTACTGTAGTGACTAGACTGAAAAAAGAAGGAGCTATCACTCCCTCTTCGTGGTGCTCAATAAATGCAGAGTCAGCCACAGGCATCAAGTGCTCGGCTGTGATGTTGTGCAAGTAACGTCTGGTAAGTGATCTCACCTCCCGACAGAAGCACAGACAGTCTGATGTTATTTTTAAACGTTATTGCCGACCTTATCACGCCAACCACACCCCTCATAGAGCTCGCCATAGCCAGGGAGGTTATTTGTGTTTTTATTACGAAAGCTTTTTTTGACACTGAATTCATGTAACTGAACTTTTTTGCATTTGAATATTGTGAACTGAATATTTGACATCAAATTATGCTGACAATTTCATTGAATTAAAAATGTGTTGGTTTTTAAAAAAAATCTGCGTTTTAAAATTCAGCTCATAAAAATTCAGTGTATAAAAATTCAGTGTAAAAAAATTCAGTGCAGAAAAATTAATTTTTTCAAAGTGCAAGACTCACTCCTGGTAAATTAAGACTGAAGCAATTGATCCAGTCTCAGAATGGCGTGTCAAGTTTGAAGTTACGTAATTTTTTTATTTTATTTTTACGAAAAATTGCCAGTTTTTAATTTTTCAAGTAGCGGTTCTGGCATTGTGTAAGCACCGGCACTGTTTTTTAAACAATGCTCACCCCTCCTGGTGAGTTTATTGTAAACAACAGCATAACCCGGGTCTCAAACCAACAGCTGAGGAGCACAGCCAACTCTCTAAAGCGCATGCAGAGGTAGATACAGCTGCTGGATGCTGACCAATCATGATAAGGGTTGCTAATAACTGATAATAATTTTTTTTTAATTTTTTTTTTATGGAATTAATTCATTTTTGGCCTCAAAATTCTACAGACAATGCCCCATAAACACAACGTGAAAACCTTTATTTTTTTGGGAGAAATAAAAAAAATACAAAAATAAAAAAATAAATCACATGCACGTTAAGTATTCAGACCCTTTGCTAAATACTTTGTTGATGCACCTTTGGCAGCAATTACAGTCTTAAGTATTTTTAAATACAATGCCTCAAGCTTGGCACACCTTTCTTTAGGCAGTTTTGCCCATTTCACTTTGCAGCACCTCTCAAGCTCCAACACATTGAATGGGATGGGAAGTGTTGGTTTTCATCCAGGATGTCTCTGTACATTGCTGCATTCATCTTTCCCTCAATTCTGACTGACGGTATAGCTCGGTTGGTAGAGTGGCCGTGCCAGCAACTAGAGGGTTCCAGGTTCGATCCCCGCTTCCGCCGTCCTAGTCACTGCCGTTGTGTCCTCGGGCAAGACACTTTACCCACCTGCTCCCAGTGCCACCCACACTGGTTTAAATGTAACTTAGATAATGGGTTTCACTATGTAAAGCGCTTTGAGTCACTAGAGAAAAAGCGCTATATAAATATAATTCACTTCACTTCACTAATCCCAGTTCCTGCCACTGAAAACCATCCCCACATCATGATGCTGCCACCACCATGTTTCACTGTAGGGATGGTATTGGTATTTTTTCCCATTTAAAATTAATTGGCCATTTTTCAAACTTCCACCATTTCCCCATTTTTCAACCTATTCATAGCATTCCACCTTCAACATATTCCACCATTCTTGAAACTCAAACTGCTTTTCAAGTTAAAAAAATTCCAGGATTTTCCAGAATTCCTGCTTTTCCAAAGCCTTATTTCCACCCTTTTTTCTGTCGACTACTCCCCCCACATTTTTCAACCCACTTCAACCGTTCTACCGTCAAATCATTCCTCTTATATAGGACAAAAAACAAAGTTGGAAAAATACCCAGTTTTCCCCAAGATTCCAGGAATTCTGTAATACCATTTTTCATTTCAACATGTTACTACTTCAACATTTCTCCACAGATTTGAACAATTCCAACACCAACCATTTCAACTCATTCAGACCATTCCATTTTTTTTTTCCATTTAAAAAAAAATTCCCGCTTTTCCCGAAATTCCTAAATTTCCATGAAATTCCCATTGAAATGAATGAGACAATTTTTCAAAGTTCCACAACTACCACATTTTTTTATCCGATTCAAACCGTTCCAACTTCAAAATATTCCGCCTGTTTGGGAATTGTGTGCTCTACTTCAACAATTCTAAAAAAATTCCAGGATCTCAGTTCAACTTCAGCATTGGAGCATTTACACGCAAGTATTTCAGGAATTGCCACATCGAGTTGTGTGAATGCTCCAAAGCATTCACACATATGGTTTAATACACCAAAATTAATCTATTTATTATCCAACTTCAACTTATTATTATTATTTTCCAGATTTTGGCGCGCTCTACCTTCCATATTTCCCCCCCGATTCAAACTGTTCCAACTTCAAACTGTACAACCAATTTGGGAATTGCGGGCTTTCCCTTGAAAAATTCCAAAAATTCCCAGATTTCCCAGAATTCCAGGTTTTCTGGGACATTTTTCCTATTCAAAATGAATTGGCCATTTTTCAAACTTCCACCATTTCCACATTTTTCAACCTATTCAAACCATTCTACCTTCAACACATTCCACCATTCTGGAAATTTAAACTTCCCCTTTTCCAAGTTCAAAAAAAGTCCAGGATTTTCCAGAAATCCTGGTTTTTCAAAGCCTTATTTCCACCCTTTTTTCTGGCGACTACTCCTCCCACATTTTTCAACCCACTTCAACCATTTTACCGTCACAACATTCCTCTTAAATAGGACAAAAAACAAAGTATTACCATTCCTCAATTCAACATGTTGCTTCTTCAACATTTCTCGACCGATTTCAAACATTTTAACACCATCCGATCATTCAAGTTTTTTTACCATTTTCTAAAAAATTCCAGATTTTCCCGAAATTCCCTAACACCATTTACTGTGACGACCTGGTCGCATGGTGATGCGGGTGTTGTTCTCCCAGGAATGCAGACGGGCTTCGGACACAGCTTGCAGGTAAGAATGGTTTATTTAAGAAATAAATAATATTTGAACAAACAAAACCGTGCTCATAGCACTTAAGGTAGAAACAAAAACGACTAGCGTGGGAGCTAGCAAGCAAAATAATGTAGCATGAGAGCTAGCAGGAAACAAAGTGGTCGTAACTTGTTGCATGAAAGCAAATTAGGAAGCCAGGCCGAGTGAGGCCCGGGCAAAGACTAAATAGCCCTCTGATCAGTGCTCGGGCAACAGGTGCGCGTCCCGAACGCTGATCAGAGGCAGGTGAGTAAAATCTGCAGTCATGGCAACAGAAACAAACACGTGACGCTAAAGTGTAAACAAATTGTGATCC
Organism: Entelurus aequoreus; assembly: GCF_033978785.1. Classification (NCBI taxonomy): domain Eukaryota; kingdom Metazoa; phylum Chordata; class Actinopteri; order Syngnathiformes; family Syngnathidae; genus Entelurus; species Entelurus aequoreus. The sequence goes on from NC_084740.1 coordinate 21,165,580, forward strand.
GAGCAGCGGATCCTAACAGTACCCCCCCCTAAAAGGACAGATTCCAGATGTCCCTTGAAAACAAAAAAAACAACTGGAACCCAAAAAAAAAAAAAAAGGCAATAGTTCACGAGTCAAGGGCGGGCGGGGGGGTGACTTGGTGGTGGGTCGCCAGGCCACGTGTCCCCGAATCCACCGGGGAAGGGTCAGGTGGCGGCGGCGAATGGAACGCTGGAACTGAAACTGAAACTGGCGAGGCGGGCGAGGCGGGCGACCACGGTAAGGCCACATTCGTGGCCGCCGAGAAGGTGGGCGTGAGTGGCGCCAGAATCTCAGCAGCCTCTGAGTCCTCTGAGAGAGCTGCTTGCGCAGCCGGACCACTCGAGGTCGCTGAGACGTCGCCGTGGAAGCGGTAGGTGTCGACGTCGCTGTCGTGGCAGCCGGAGTCGCCGCTGTCGTGGCAGCAGGAGTCGCCGCTGTCGTGGCAGCAGGAGTCGCCGCTGTCGTGGCAGCAGGAGTCGCCGCTGTCGTGGCAGCAGGAGTCGCCGCTGTCGTGGCAGCAGGAGTCGCCGCTGTCGTGGCAGCCGGAGTCGCCGCTGTCGTGGCAGCCGGAGTCGCCGCTGTCGTGGCAGCAGGAGTCGCTGTCGTGGCAGCAGGAGTCGCTGTCGTGGCAGCAGAAACAAACACGTGACGCTAAAGTGTAAACAAATTGTGATCCGAGCAGCGGATCCTAACAGTACCCCCCCCTAAAAGGACAGATTCCAGATGTCCCTTGAAAACAAAAAAAACAACTGGAACCCAAAAAAAAAAAAAAGGCAATAGTTCACGAGTCAAGGGCGGGCGGGGGGGTGACTTGGTGGTGGGTCGCCAGGCCACGTGTCCCCGAATCCACCGGGGAAGGGTCAGGTGGCGGCGGCGAATGGAACGCCGCCGCCGCTGGCGAGGCGGGCGAGGCGGGCGACCACGGTAAGGCCACATTCGTGGCCGCCGAGAAGGTGGGCGTGAGTGGCGCCAGAATCTCAGCAGCCTCTGAGTCCTCTGAGAGAGCTGCTTGCGCAGCCGGACCACTCGAGGTCGCTGAGACGTCGCCGTGGAAGCGGTAGGTGTCGACGTCGCTGTCGTGGCAGCCGGAGTCGCCGCTGTCGTGGCAGCAGGAGTCGCCGCTGTCGTGGCAGCAGGAGTCGCCGCTGTCGTGGCAGCAGGAGTCGCCGCTGTCGTGGCAGCAGGAGTCGCCGCTGTCGTGGCAGCAGGAGTCGCCGCTGTCGTGGCAGCCGGAGTCGCCGCTGTCGTGGCAGCCGGAGTCGCCGCTGTCGTGGCAGCAGGAGTCGCTGTCGTGGCAGCAGGAGTCGCTGTCGTGGCAGCCGGAGTCGCTGTCGTGGCAGCCGGAGTCGCTGTCGTGGCAGCCGGAGTCGCTGTCGTGGCAGCAGGAGTCGCTGTCGTGGCAGCAGGAGTCGCTGTCGTGGCAGCAGGAGTCGCTGTCGTGGCAGCAGGAGTCGCTGTCGTGGCAGCCGGAGTCGCTGTCGTGGCAGCCGGAGTCGCTGTCGTGGCAGCCGGTGCTGGTGCGAGAACCAGTCGTGGTGCAGGTACTGGTGCGAGAACCAGTCGTGGTGCAGGTACTGGTGCGAGAACCAGTCGTGGTGCAGGTACTGGTGCGGGGACCAGTCGTGGTGCAGGTACTGGTGCGGGGACCAGCCGTGGAGCAGGTACTGGTGCGGGAACCAGCCGTGGAGCAGGTACTGGTGCGGGAACCAGCCGAGGTGCCGGTACTGGTGTGGGAACCAGCCGAGGTGCAGGTACTGGTGTGGGAACCAGCCGAGGTGCAGGTACTGGTGTGGGAACCAGCCGAGGTGCAGGTACTGGTGTGAGAACCAGTCGAGGTGCAGGTACTGGTACCTGTGGTGGAGCTGGTGCTAGCCTTAGCCTTGGCGCTAGCTTAGGTGCAGGTGGCCTAGCTGGCGGTTGCGGCTTAGCAGGCCGTCGGACTGGTGGCGGTGGCCGAGCAGGAGGTTGCGGCTTAGCACGCCGTTGTGCCACCCCACTCGCACAGCTCCCAGTACTAGCCCCCCCCTCAAAAAGCGGATCCCAGACGCGCTCCTTGCGGATTGGAACCGTCTTCAAGGGTGGGCGGAGGGAGGTCCGGGGGAGGGCAGAATCCTCTCCTCTAAATTGTCCAAAATGTCTATTGTCACCCCCCACTTGAGACTGGGACTGACTAGATTTAGTCCTTAAAAAAATGTCCTGATAATGATTAATCGCAGAATTAAAGTCACTTGAAAATGGCTGGCAGGAAGAATTGACATAATGTCTAAAAAAGTCTTTGTCTATGACGTCATCCAAAGTGGGCGGGATGACGTCATCCATGTGGGTCTCCAGCTGACTGACAGCCCAATCGGTGAAATGTTTGGCAAAGTGGTCGATAGGGTTGCCAAACATCTGAGGGGAAGCTTGGGAAGCTTGTAGCTTGCTTCGGTCCGGGGGAGGAGCTTGCGGGAGCGGCGCGTCTTGACGGCGAGGGAAGGACCTTCTGGCCGGCTTCCGTCTTTGCCGGCGCGCCCGGTACTGCGGTGTAGCGGCGATGTCTTCCGACCAGAGGGAGTCGATGGGGATAAGAGAGCCTCCAGCTCCCCACATGAGATTCGACCTCTCCTCCGTCGAATAGCGAAGCGTCTCGGCTTCCATCGCTCGTAACAACTCCCACGTACCTTCGTCCAGCTCCTCCGATGTGCTCGCTGCGGGAGAACTTCTTGCTGGCTTCCTACTGTGACGACCTGGTCGCATGGTGATGCGGGTGTTGTTCTCCCAGGAATGCAGACGGGCTTTGGACACAGCTTGCAGGTAAGAATGGTTTATTTAAGAAATAAATAATATTTGAACAAACAAAACCGTGCTCATAGCACTTAAGGTAGAAACAAAAACGACTAGCGTGGGAGCTAGCAAGCAAAATAATGTAGCATGAGAGCTAGCAGGAAACAAAGTGGTCGTAACTTGTTGCATGAAAGCAAATTAGGAAGCCAGGCCGAGTGAGGCCCGGGCAAAGACTAAATAGCCCTCTGATCAGTGCTCGGGCAACAGGTGCGCGTCCCGAACGCTGATCAGAGGCAGGTGAGTAAAATCTGCAGTCATGGCAACAGAAACAAACACGTGACGCTAAAGTGTAAACAAATTGTGATCCGAGCAGCGGATCCTAACATTTACTACTTCAACATTTCTTGCCCGATTTGAAAAATTCCAACACCAACCAATTCAGCTCATTCAGGACATTCATGTTCCTAATCATTTAAAAAAAATCCCACTTTTCCCAAAATTCCCAAATTTCCAGGAAGTTCCCTTTGAAATGAATGGGACATTTTTTCCAAGTTGCACAATTCCCACATTTTTCAACCTATTCAAACCATTCCAACATCAACACATTCCACTCATCCTGGACATTCAAACTAACACTTTCCCAAGTTCCAAACCAAATTCCGGTTTTCCTGGAAATTCAAACTCTTCAACATTTAAACCATTCCAACATTCAAACTATTCTTACATTCATACTACATTCTGTCAGCATTTCACTTCAACTTCAGCATTGGGGCATTCACATGCAATTCCTTCAGGAACTGCCTCTTCTAGTTACCACTAAAAGTGCATCAACAAAGTGTTGATCACAGGCTGCGAATACTTTTGCACATGTGTTTTCTTCAATTTTTATTTTTAATAAATGTGTAAAAAAAAAAAAAAAAAAAAAATTGTCATTATGGGGTATTGTATGTAGAATTTTGAGGACAAAAATATATTTACTACATTTTGAAATACGACTGTAACAAAACAAAATGTGGGAACATGCAGGGCTGTGAATACTACATCTGATGACTTTAGGAGACACGGTAAATAATTGAATCAATCAATTGGCGAAATTACCTTTTTCATGCATTTTTCAAATTTCAGTCCAAACAAGGTTTTACAGTCTGGTAATCAGAGTGACTATGGGAATGTGGCATCAGGGAGAGAGTATTCCTCCGTGGTGTCTTAGGCAGCGCAGCTCTGTGGAGGAGCTGTGTGTGTTCCCTGTGAGAATCCTATAAGGGGATTGGATATGCTTTGTAAATGCTATTAGAATGGCAGCATTGGATTACCGCCTCTAAACGAAAAAAGTAAAATAGCGTGAAAAATGGAAAATCAAACAGATTTGCATGTTTCCAGCGTGGTTGTGAGCGAGAAAAGGGGGATTAAAAGGGGAAAGTCGTGTCAACTAGTGTGCCAGTGGCTCCAACACGTCTGTGAGAGCTGTTTTTTTTAAATAATTTAATTTAATTTAGAGTGTTACAGTACACCTTCAGATCACTGTTAATTAAAAAGGCCAGCACTTCTTGGAAGGAGACTTATTTTTAGCCAAAGGAGAAATATGACAACATTTGGAGGTACTTTTTTTTTGCAAAAGCTAATATGTGAGACACAATTTAATATTCAACTTGGAATGCTTTTTCTTGCTTCTATCACAGGGGTGTAAAACGTACGGCGAACAGGTTTTATCCGATGAGTTTGCCAAGTATTAAAGTGAGCTGCTTTTTAAAAATTTTTTCCAACGAAAGAAACTGCTGTTCTTAATGTGTTCACTGGATGTCACAATAGCAATTCTGTTAGGCAAGCAAACGGTTTATACCGGGGCAAAGCAAGAGGTTAACAGTAAAGGGTGACTGTGACTCCTCCTCTTCGACCCACAAACATATATTACCAAAAGTATTTGGCCCCTGCCTTGACTCACATATGAACTTGAAGTGCCATCCCATTCCTAACCCATAGGGTTCAATACAATGTGGGTCCACCTTTTGCAGCTATTATAGCTTCAACTCTTCTGGGAAGGCTGTCCACAAGGTTGCGGAGTGTGTTTATAGCAATTTTCCACCATTCGTCCAAAAGCGCATTGGTGAGGTCACACACTGATGTTGGTCCGTTCTAATTCATCCCAAAGGTGTTCTATCGGGTTCAGGTCAGGACTCTGTGCAGCAGTGACGTGCAGTCAGTAGAGGCAGGGGAGGCGGGGCCTCACCTGCCATCATGGAAAGAAAAAAAAAGTAAAAAGAAAAAAAAAAAAATTAAATAGTCATATGTATCTAGTGATTATACTAAACTTACTTTCCATTCAACTTCACCAGTTTTAGATTATTTTTATTTTCACATTTGCTGTTCAAATACTGAGAAGAGACTGTGCAGTGATCAGCAGCCAGTTGAGGCACGTCACTCAGTCAGTTGTGCCTCAACATGGATTGTGCGCAATGACTCGGCTAACTGCTGGCCTGTTGTGCAGTGAGACTGTATTGCTATATGAATTATATCAGCTAACTAAACTATGGCATAGTTTAGTTAGCTGAGGTATATAATGTACAGTGTATTTTGTCAACAACTATATGTGTGTCACGTATTTTTTGTGCTGAGCATTCATAAAACTGCTGCAAAAGACGTCCTGGCTGAGGCTTGCAGTAATCCGGCCTCCTGGTGATAGAGGGCAGTAGTGATCCCAGAGATCATTCCTCCGCCGCAGAAGAAGAAGAAAAAAAAAAAAGTTAGCAATAAGTGCAGCGATTGTTTATTTCCTCTCGCCTGAACTTTTATTAAAAACATGGAGGATTACATATGTAAAATAAAACAGTTTTCTAAACTGGACTTTCAATCGAAGCAGGAGGTAATAATTAAAGGTAGACCAACGCCGGAGCTAAAAGGTTTGCTTTTGACTTCGGGACAGAAGACCCGTTCTTTTCAAACGGCGTGGTACACACGCAAAGGCTGGCTGTGTGGATGTCCAGCAAGAAAGGTAAGACCATAATAATGTTTATTTTATTAAATGTGCTCTTTTGTGTGCTACAGTTTGTATATGTAAATAATGCTGGTATGAGCTTTTAAACATAACTCGTTAACTGCTGCCAATCACATGGTGAATAAGATACTCTTTAGCAGGGGTGTCCAAAGTGCGGCCCGGGGGCCATTTGCGGCCCGCAGTTAATTGTTTACCGGCCCGCCACACATTCTGAAAATACTATTGTAAAAATAAAAAATAACATTAAAAAAAGTGGAATGAGGTGAAATCTAACGAGAAAAAGTTGCTATGTTGACACAAAACCTGCCATGCAGGCTGTTTTTTTTCTTTTGTCTTTCTTCATTTTTCTTTTTTTTGCCATTGCTCAAAAAAATATATAATGACAAAAAATCCATGTTATAATGAATTATTTTCAGGGCTCCAATTACTTCAAATATTTCACTTTAAAATGTTTTATGTGGTAAATATTGCATATATTGTGTGATTGCCATATAAAAACATCAACGTTTTCTTTGACAAAAGCGCATACAACAAACAAAATAATAGTTCCAGCATCAAATCGACAGATATATCTGAAGTTGATCTCTTAACTGTTGAAAGTAAAAGAAAAACCTAATAAAAATGTATCACTTTATGAGTGGGGCACCTTTTGGATCCCAAATATATTTAGTGATTTTTTATTTATCTTTTCACTGGGATTACTCAAAAATATGAAAGAATTAAAATCAATGGTGTCCTGCATTATTGATCTTTTAGGGCTCTAATTACTAAATACTGCATATTTCAGTTTTACTATAAAAAAACTAAGTTGTTTTTGACAGAAAAGCCATAAAACATGTTTTTTTAATTTGTATTACTTTATATCAACTTGAAGTTGATATAGAGATTTACTGTAAGCGTTAAATAATTTAAAAAAAATAATAATCTGACTTATTTTTAACATTTTAATGACTGAGACCCTTTATGGTCCCCAGGACCCCTAAAGGTAAGATAAATAAAAAATGCATATATTTTGTTATGGTTTGAAAATGAAAAATATCAAAATGGCCCCCACATGCTTGAATTTTTCCGTGTGCGGCCCTCAGTGGAAAAAGTTTGGACACCCCTGCTCTTTAGGTTTCATATGTTTGTAAATCTGACTGTGATTAAGTCAGTGCCTCACCAGCCATGGACCTCACCGCACGTCACTGCGGTGCAGGCCAGTCAAGTTCATCCACACCAGACTCCGTCGTCCATGTCTTTATGGACCTTGCTTTGTGCACAGTCATGTTGGAAGAGGAAGGGGCCCGCTCCAAACTGTTCCCACAAGGTTGGGAGCATGGAATTTTTCCAAAATGTTTTTGGTATCCTGGAGCATTCAAAGTTCCTTTCACTGGAACTAAGGGGCCAAGCCCAACTCCTGAAAAACAACCCCACACCATAATTCCTCCACCAACAAATTTCACACTCGGGACAATGCAGTCCGAAATGTAGCGTTCTCCAAGCAACCTCCAAACCCAGACTGGTCCATCAGAATGCCAGATGGAAAGTGGTTAGAGTGTCCGCCCTGAGATCGGTAGGTTGTGAGTTCAAACCCCGGCCGGGTCATACCAAAGACTATAAAAATGGGACCCATTACCTCCCTGCTTGGCACTCAGCATCAAGGGTTGGAATTGGGGGTTAAATCACCAAAAATGGTTCCCGGGCGCGGCTACGCTGCTGCCCACTGCTCCCCTCACCTCCCAGGGGGTGATCAAGGGGATGGGTCGAATGCAGAGGACAAATTTCACCACACCTAGTGTGTGTGTGACAATCATTGGTACTTTAAGTTTAATTTAACTTAAAAGCGTGATTCATCACTCCAGAGAAGGCGTCTCCACTGCTCTAGAGTCCAGTGGTGACGTGCTTTACACCGGCCTATTCTTTCACAAATGTTTGTAGAAACAGTCTCCATGCCTAAGTGCTTGATTTTATACACCTGTGGCCGGGCCAAGTGATTTGGATGGGTGGCCAAATACTTTTGGCAATATAGTGTATGTCTTCTGCTTCGAACACAAAATGTCTGTCAAACACGAGAAAAGTGAACTTAACCCTTTTGAATAGTTTTTCCCTCCATTTCTTACGGTTTGTTGAGTTAGCACTGGATTGATACGTGGACATGACAAGGAAGCAGTGACGTGCGGTGAGGTTCATGGCTGGTGAGGAACTGCCTTCATCACAGTCAGATTTACAAACATATGAACCCTAAAGAGTATCTTATTCACCATTTGATTGGCAGCAGTTAACAGGTTATGTTTAAAAGCTCATACCAGCATTCTTCCCTGCTTGGCACTCAGCATCAAGGGTTGGAATTGGGGGTTAAATCACCAAAAATGGTTCCCGGGCGCGGCGCCGCTGCTGCCCACTGCTGCCCTCACCTCCCAGGGGGTGATCAAGGGGATGGGTCAAATGCAGAGGACACATTTCACCACACCTAGTGTGTGTGTGACAATCATTGGTACTTTAACTTAACTTTAACTTTACACATACAAACTGTAGCACACAAAAAAGCGCATTTAATTAAAAAAACGTTATTATGGTCTTACCTTTACTTATAAATGAAGTCCATGCGCCGCTCCTTCTGAACAAAAGCATCGATAACTTGTTTATAGAAGTCTTCCTTATCTTTCTTCAGTTTTAAAAGTCTCTCTGTCTCGATGGAGATCTTCTTTTAATTATTACCTCCTGCTTCGATTGAAAGTCCAGTTTAGAAAACTGTTTTATTTTAGATATGTAATCCTCCATGTTAAAAGTTCAGGCGAGAGGAAAAAATAAACGATCGCTACTAACTGTTGCTGCTTGTTGTCACTTCTTCTGCAGCCGAGTAGTCGCAAGAATGATCTCTGGGATCACTACCGCCCTCTACCACCAGGAGGCGGGATCTCTGCGAGCCTCACCCAGTGCGTCTACGCAGCCGTTTTATGATTGCTCAGCACAAGAAATACGTTACACACATACAGTTGTTGACAAAATACACTGTACATTATATACCTCAGCTAACTGAACTATGGAAATGTATAATATAATTCATATAGCAATACGGTCTCGCTGCACAGCAGGCCAGCAGTTAGCCGAGTCATTGCGCAATCCATGGCGAGGCTCAACTGGCTGGTGACTCACCACAAGTCTCTTCTCAGTATTTGAACGGCAAATGTGAAAATTCAGCGATTTTGAATACAAATAATCTAAAACTGGTGAAGTTAAATGGAAAATAACTTTATAGTATAATCACTGAATACATAAAACAATTTAATTAATTTTTTTTCTTTTTACATTTTTTTTCTTTCCATTACGGCAGGTGAGGCCCCCCCTGCAAGGAAGGTATTTGATACCTAGAAGAGTTTACATGTTGTGTTTTTTGTTCAATCCCAGAAAGACTGTGACTTGAAGTTTGATCCTGGCTTTGTGGATACACTGAGAAGTCTAAGCTCATTGTGTTTTTTGAAGCTGCACCAATTTCCTCAGAATTTTTGTGTTTTGTCCAGAGGATTATTTGTGATTTGTAGGTTTTCAGAATGTGCTTGTTCTATTTTTGGCCAAAGTAAAACAAAGAAAAGAACCTGGAGTTGTCTCTATTTTGAAGTTATCATGCCATGATTTTACTATTCCAGGCCCACTTGGGAATAGATTTTCCTCCATGCGGCCCCTGAGCTAAAATGACTTTGACAAGCACAAGCAAAGATTAAAAAAAAAATAAGAAAATTTGGAACAAATCAATTTTTCAATGTCAGTTAAATTGATTTGCTGCCATTTACAGGCTGCACAATGTGCACAGTGCAAAAAAAAAAAAGAAGATTGTTACTAAATGATCCAAGCTTGTTGGAAGCAGAGGAATTTAATATTGCAGGGTTGATTTTCTTCTCGTTTTCCTTCTTGGGCTGCAAAGAAGAGGTGGTGAAGATTTATTGTGCAGCGGGAACCACAAAGATGGAAAATGTTCCATATTCCGAGGGGATCAAATGTCTGCGAGGAACATAAGAAGAGTATAGATCCAGGACAGTAAGAGAGACCATCCTGCTGGTCCTAATGGCACCAAGAGTTAGCACGTCTGAGGTATAAATCCCGCGCCCTATAAAAACATACGTACTGTATTTAGTAGACAAACAGTGTATACACTGTCATGGAGATTAATAATGTCCTCAGAGGGGAAATGTTATATTTCTTAAACATTATAACCACTTATATGGGATACACACTAAGAAAAACTTACGCCTTTTCTAAAAGAACACAATCTTATATGCAACGGCTATAATCAGTCATTAAATCATTCTTTAAAACTCAAATTAGAACAACTCCAAATTAGGGTTGTACGATATACCGGTACTAGTATAGTACCGCGATACTAATGAATCATATTCGTACTATACCGCCTCTAAAAAGTACCGGTCCGTAGCTCACCGGCGTCAAAATGTAAAAAAACACCATTGTTGGATCTACACTGTAATGATACCAAGGACAGGAGCGTATCTAGTCGATACTACTATGATTACGTCGATTTTTTTTGGCATCACAACATCTTTTGTTTAAAAAAAAATTCATATTATGTTTATAAACTCAGTAAATATGTCCCTGGACACATGAGGACTTTGAATATGACCAATGTATGATCCTGTAACTACTTGGTATCGGATTGATACCCAAATTTGTGGTATCATTCAAAACTAATGTAAAGTATCAAAGAAGAGAAGAATAAGTGAATATTACATTTTAACAGAAGTGTAGATAGAACATTTTAAAAGAGAAAGTAAGCAGATATTAACAGTAAATGAACAAGTAGATTAATAATTCATTTTCTACCACTTGTCCTTTATAATGTAGACACAACAATAGGTAGCTAAATGACACAATATGTTACTGCATATGTCAGCAGACTAATTAGGAGTCTTTGTTTGTTTACTTACTACTAAAAGACAAGTTGTCTAGTATGTTCACTATTTTATTTAAGGACAAACTTGCAATAAGATTCATATGTTTAATGTACCGTAATATTTTTTGTTAAAATAAAGCCAATAATGAAATTTTTTATGGTCCCCTTTATTTAGAAATGTACCGAAAAGTATCAAAATAATTTTCATACCAAAATATTGGTATCGGGACAAAACTACTCCAAATTTTTGCAGATCCCAAATACAGATCAGCAGGTACCAGAAGGTAAGAAAAGTTGCTTTTGCATAATATTGTGAAACAAAACGCCAGATAATATGTCTTACCTTATACACACACCAAAATAATACTCCTATGTTGAAGCACAGTACAATCTATCAAGCGGTGTGGCTTCATAGCTAACCAAAGTCCTACTAAAACATTTTGACAGATTTCTGAGCGCCGTGTGTAATGTTCTATATTTTCAATGGGACATATAAAATGTTGGTGTTTTTTACTTGAGTCACTTTGCCATCATATTGCAGTCTACACATATCTCTTATGTTTGACTGCCATCTACTGGTCTCACTTATCATTACACCATGTACCAAATAAAATAGCTTTGAAGGTCGGTAAGCAAAGCCAGATTTATTCGGTACATTAGGCGCACCGGGTTATAAGGCGCACTGTCGATTTTTGAGAAAAAAAAAAAAGATTTAAATGCGCCTTATAGTCCGAAAAATACGGTAATTAAATTTTTCAGGTTTTTTTGAGTTCCTGGTTGTCCTTGTAACATTTGCACTTGGCCAACTTCTATGGCGAAGGTAATAATCCCAAAGGAATCACCTGGTGTAACATTTGCGCCGTCCTTCTGTCTTAAATGTACTGAACACACACCTGCATAATGATCCCTAATTAGCCTCTAATCACCCGCTGAAGCAAAATGAAGTGTTTTGTTTATGCATTCAAAGGCTGCCATGTTTGCCAATTATTTTCAAAAGATGCATTTTCATGCCTGTCAATCAAAGTTTCCAATCTATATAAACAAGTCATACAATCATTGTTTGCCTCAGACGCACTGTTTATGGCATCCATGCACATACTGCTCACAACTGTAATGTATTTGTTTGGCATTTTTCTTTGTCATATTCCCTCTGATATTTGTTTTAACAATTAGACCAGTGGTTCTTAACCTTGTTGGATGTACCGAACCCCACCAGGTTCATATGCGCATTCACCGAACCCTTCTTTAGTGAAAAATCATTTTTAAATTTTTTTTTTTCAAATTCAAGACAAAGTTATATGTTTTTGGTAACACTTTAGTATGGGGAACATATTCTAAGTAACAAATACTTAATTTAGAGTTTTTTGGACACTAGGGGAACATATTCTAAGTAACAAAGACTTAAAGGCCTACTGAAATTAAATTTTTTAATTTAAACGGGGATAGCAGATCCATTCTATGTGTCATACTTGATCATTTCGCGATATTGCCTTATTTTTGCTGAAAGGATTTAGTAGAAAACATCTGCGATAAAGTTCGCAACTTTTGGTCGCTGATGAAAAAAAGCCTTGCCTGTACCGGAAGTAGCGTGACGTCGCAGGTTGAAGGGCTACTCACATTTCCCCATTGTTTACACCAGCAGCGAGAGCGATTCGGACCGAGAAAGCGACGATTACCCCATTAATTTGAGCGAGGATGAAAGATTCGTGGATGAGTAACGTGAGAGTGAAGGACTAGAGTGCAGTGCAGGACGTATCTTTTTTCGCTCTGACCGTAACTTAGGTAAAAGGGCTCATTGGATTCCACACTTTCTCCTTTTTCTATTGTGGATCACGGATTTGTATTTTAAACCACTTCGGATACTTGAGTTTTGAGTTTGAGTTTGAGTTTATTTCGAACATGCAAGGATACAACATGATACATCACAATTTTCAGTTTCTCTTTTCAACATGTTCGAAAAGGAGTAGGAAAAAGCAGAGCTTATTTAATCCTACCCCTTTTCTTTTACATAACAGTTGCTAAAACTTTTGTTCACTTCCTGTTCTCAATTTATTAACAATATACTCCATAAGTAATCACAATAAAAATAAATAAATAAATAATAATTGGTGAAGTAAGTTACATTTCATATGATGAGATAAGTAAGATTATTTTGAGAGTGAAAGAATGGATGAATTAAATACATTCAGAATGTTTATCATGGTTCTTCTTCTTTGTACTTTGTAAACACTTTAAGATACTATATCCTCTTGTAAATGAGAGTCGAGAACGCGAAATGGACATTCACAGTGACTTTTATCTCCACGACAATACATCGGTAAAGCACTTTAGCTACGGAGCTAACGTGATAGCATCGTGCTTAAATGCAGATAGAAACAAAAGAAATAAGCCCCTGACTGGAAGGATAGACAGAAGATCAACAATACTACTATCAGGAGACACCGAACCAAACACTGGACCTGTAACTACACGGTTAATGCTGTGCCGCCTGTCGAAGCCTAGCAATGCTGTTGCTAACGACGCCATTGAAGCTCACTTAGCTACGGGACCTCGTCAGAGCTATGATAAAAACATTAGCGCTCCACCTACGCCAGCCCTCATCTGCTCATCAACACCCGTGCTCACCTGTGTTCCAGCGATCGACGGCGCGACGAAGGACTTCACCGGATCATCGATGCGGTCGGCGGCTAGCGTCAGATAGCGCGTCTGCTATCCAACTCAAAATCCTCCTGGTTGTGTTGCTGCAGCCAACCGCTAATACACCGATCCCACCTACAGCTTTCTTCTTTGCAGTCTTCATTGTTCATTAAACAAATTACAAAAGATTCACCAACACAGATGTCCAGAATACTGTGGAATTTTGCGATGAAAACAGAGCTGTTTGTATTGGATACAATGTGTCCGAATACTTCCGTTTCAACCATCGACGTCACGCGCAAACGTCATCTTACATAGACGTTTTCAACCGGAAGTTTCCCAGGAAATTTAAAATTGCACATTATAAGTTAACCCGGCCGTATTGGCATGTGTTGCAATGTTAAGATTTCATCATTGATATATAAACTATCAGACTGCGTGGTCGGTAGTAGTGGGTTTCAGTAGGTCTTTAATTTAGAGTTATTTGGTTAGGGTTAGGTTTAGAGTGTTAGGGCCAGGGTTAGAGGGTTAAGGTTATAATAAGGCCATGCCGAATAAGGCATTAATAAGTACTTAATAATGACTAGTTAAGAGCCAATATGTTACTAATTTGCATGTTAATAAGCAACTAATTAATTGTGAATATGTTCCCCATATTAAAGTGTTACCATGTTTTTTTACTGGTGCACAAAATGAACCGTGCATGAACATCACCTTGTTCAAAGAACAAAACCAACACAGTGCATAAACTCACAACAAATTACACACCTGCAAATCAGTCTGACTTCTGCTGTTGCCGTATCCGTAATACGCAGATAGGGAGAAGTTTTTATTTACACGATGAGTCGGGTGTGTCTTGACCTCCGCCGAACCCCTGAGCCCGACTCACCGAACCCCTAGGGTTCGATCAAACCCAGGTTAAGAACCACTGAATTAGACCCAAGTGAAGAATTTGTCAGGAGTAATACAAGTTAGGGAATCTAGCTTCAAGCTGAAAGTGACCACAGATGTGGCAACCTTAAGAACTTTCCATAATCATAATAAACCACATTTTTCAGACCATAAACTGCACTGGGTTATAAGGCGCACTGTCTATTTTCATACAAAAGGCGCATAGATTATAAGGCGCATTAAAGGGGTAATATTATGGTTTTTTTTTTCTACATGTAAAACACTCACTTGGACTCATAACATGGAGTGGTCAAAATTAGAGATGTCCGATAAATGCTTTAAAATGTAATATCGGAAATTAACAGTATCATTTTTTTTATTATCGGTATCGTTTTTATTTTATTTTTTATTTTTTTAATTAAATCAACATAAAAAACACAAGATACACTTACAATTAGTGCACCAACCCAAAAAACCTCCCTCCCCCATTTACACTCAATCACACAAAAGGGTTGTTTCTTTCTGTTATTAATAATCTGGTTCCTACATTATATATCAATATATATCAATACAGTCTGCAAGGGATACAGTCCGTAAGCACACATGATTGTGCGTGCTGCTGGTCCACTAATAGTACTAACCTTTAACAATTAATTTTACTCATTTTCATTAATTACTAGTTTCTATGTAACTGTTTTTATATTGTTTTACTTTCTTTTTTATTCAAGAAAATGTTTTTAATTTATTTATCTTATTTTATTTTATTAATTTTTTTATAAAAGGACCTTATCTTCACCATACCTGGTTGTCCAAATTAGGCAAAATAATGTGTTAATTCCACGACTGTATATATCGGTATCGGTTGATATCGGTATCGGTAATTAAGAGTTGGACAATATCGGAATATCGGATATCGGCAAAAAAGCCATTATCGGACATCCCTAGTCAAAATGTTGCAGATTATCTTCACGTCGCTTTCTGACCAACGTACTGCTCACAACTTATATCTCTTACATAAGAGATAAAAGTTACAAAAGTAGAACAGTGCGCTGCTTTGTATTAGAAATGGCAACAGCGTAGGATGAATGCCCTACAAAAGGAAGATAGCGAAAAATAAGTTTATTGACTACGACGCGGGGCTATAATGGCTGACACGTGCACATTTGTGGAACTTATGCAGACCCCGAATACACGACGGCCAATAGGTAAAAAAAAAGTTGGTCTTGCATAATCGGACAAAACAAAACGCCAGATAATAACACCTAATCGGTGCCATTTTGGGGGTTTCTTATACACATACCATAATAATACTCATATGTTGAAGCACAGTACGCCTGACTATGGTAGCCCTAATGCGCCAACAATTCATCAAGCAGTGCGGCTTTGTAGCTTACCATAGATATACTAAAACAAGTTGACAGATTTTTGAGCGCCGTGTGTTATGTTCTATTTTCTCGATTAACATCAATGTTTTGGGAATAGGGGGCGTCAACTTACTGTCCACATTAGTGTTCTCCCGATACCAATATTTTGGTACCGGTACCGGTACTAAAATTATTTTGATACTTTTTGATACTTTTCTAAATAAAGAGGACCACAAAATATGCATTATTGGCTTTATTTTAACAAAACATCTTAGGGTACATTAAACATATGTTTATTATTGCAAATTTGTCCCTAAATAAAATATTAAACATACTAGACAACTTGTCTTTTACTAGTAAGTAAACAAACAAAGACTCTTAATTAGTCTGCTGACATATGCAGTAACATATTGTGTCATTTATCTACCTATTATTTTGTCTACATTATAAAGGACAAATGGTAGAAAATGGATTATTAATCTACTTGTTCATTTACTGTTAATATCTGCTTACTTTCTGTTTTAACATGTTCTATCTACACTTCTGTTAAAATGTAATAATCACTTATTCTTCTCTTCTTTGATACTTTACATTAGTTTCGGATGATACCACACATTTAGGTAACGATCCAATACCAATTAGTAACAGGATCGAACATTGTTCATATTCAAAGTCCTCATGTGTCCAGGGACATATTTACTGAGTTTGAAAACATAATATAAATAAAAAAATCCAGAAAGAATATGTTGTGATGCCTAATAATATCGACATAATCATAGTAGTATCGCTCCTGTACTTGGTATCATTACAGTGGATGTCAGGTGTCGATCCACCAATGGCGTTTGTTTACATTTTGACGCCGGTACTCGTAAGAAACTTACTTTATTTGTCGCCAAGGAGGCGAGGATTAGTGATTTAGAAGTAGTTAAAACACTGTGGATGGATGTTAGCCGCTAGCTAGCTAGCCATGTCTTAAAGCACCTCTTCCTGAGGGTGTTTCAAAGTTATAACTTCACCTTTATCTTTACTTTTTACACCAAAATGCGTCCTTTCTCCCTTTTCTGTCTACACAGTGTCTGCTTGTAAGTACTCTGTGTGTGTGCGCTGCCGAACATGCTCCTCTGCTCGTAAAACCAGCAATGTCACCATGTGACGGGTGGGTTACCGGTACTTTTCAAAGGCGCTATAGTACCGAAAAATATTCATTGGTATCGCAGTACTATACTAATACCGGTAGACCGTACAACCCTAGTCCACATGTATCTCTTATGAGTGACTGCCATCTACTGGTCACACTTATCATTACACCATGTACCAAACACAACTGCTTCAAGGTCGGTAAGCACAACCAGAATACAACTGCACATTTGGCACACCACATTATAAGGCGCACTGTCGATTTTTGAGAGAATGAAAGGATGTTACCTGTGCCTTATAGTTAAAAAATATGGTACTGTAGCTGTAGCTGTACATATAATACAGTTAATCCTCCCCCTACATGGGTCGAAAAAAAGATTAAAACTACAAACACAGATGTATAAAATCATACCTCAGCAGTTCCCCCTTTGTTATTATCATGCATGAGCTTAATCAATGTGCTTAAGTGGACTGAATCATTCCAATGTGCAGTGTGTGTGTGTGTGTGTGTGTGTGTGTGTGTGTAGTGGTGTGTGTGCATGTAGTGGTGTGTGTGCGTGTAGTGGTGTGTGCATGTAGTGGTGTGTGTCAATGGAATTGATGCAATAGAAGCAGAAGATTGAGCTGTGGACACCTGTTGCTGCCATTAGTCCGAGAGAGCCGACTAATCATCCCGGTCTTCAAATGTATTCATCTTTACTGGAAATCATGGAGCCTTCATGACTTGGAGTTCTTAAAGGTACAGTACATCAAAATGCATTTTCCTTGGTTTTATGTGGTTGCAGTTTTATTGAGGAAGAGCCCATTCATAATTTACAATAGAAACATATATTCAGTCTAAGGCAGGGGTCTCAAACTCAATTTACCTGGGGGCCACTGGATGCAGAAACTGGGTGAGGCTGGGCCGCAAGAAAAGATTTCTTTAAAAAAATCTAACATGCACTTTTTAATGAATTCACTTTCTTTGAATGGCTTTCCCGCCCTAGCAACCATCTCACTCACCATGTAGCTAGCTGTGACTGCTGCATCGCTCTTTTCGGTTGCTTTCTTGAAGAAATCTTGTTGCCTCAGTAGACTGGTTTTAAAATGTGCAACCCGGTTCTCCCTGGTATTTTGCATACTCCTCAGCATGTCTAGTTATATAATGACATTTCAAATTGTATTCCTTGTGCAGTGCAACTTTCGCTGTGCAAATAAGACACGTCGGGGTGCCCCTGTGCTCAACAAAGAAATATTGCATCTCCCACTTTTCCTGGAAATGTCTTTGCTCATCACTAACCTTTCTCTTTACTGCACGCTTTGAAAACGACATGTTTGGTGTTGTGGAATATATTTGTATTTAGCCGACGCACGGAGAATAATGTTATTTCCGCAATGTGTGTCGTTCCGCTTTTCCTCCCAACAGCAACACGGCGGTCGGCGGAAAGTACCGGGAAAAAGTGACGGCTCCCGGAGTGTTATCCGGCGTCATATAAAAATATATGTAGTGTTCATCGTGTGAGGCAATGCAAATTAAACAATAAAAAAAAACTAATAACGGTTTGAATTGGTCCAGGTTACCTGGGACTTTATTACTGACGGACAGGTGTCGCGGTGTGACTGCAGCCAGGCACGTAAGACAACCCTCGTCTCCATGGCAACATTTCTCTCGCTTTCACTCATTTGCCGCTTTTCCACTAACGCAGGGGTATTTTGGACCCAAATAACAAAAACTATCTCTGTCTGGAGCCAACGGGAGGGGAGGGGGGAGAGGGGGCTCGCTGTGGAGTTTACAGTTATGGTAGCACAATTAGCCCCGAATGGGCTAACATCGCGACTAACGTGTTACACGTCTGATTCGCCCAGCGACTCTCTGTCGGAGTATCAGCGCTGGGGTCCAGTGCACCACACTTTTGTATTGTCGCTCGCTCCTTCGGCGGAGTGCTCCGGACCGCTCGTATACCCTGCCCGGACCGGCGGGAGCGAGAAAGACACACAGTGACAGAGAGCGAGAGAGAGAGCGAGCGAGAGCGAGCGAGGGAGGGAGGAAGAGTGCTTGCGGATCTCGTGGAAAAGCAGCATAACGTTTCTCTGCTTGCATCCCGCAAGTGACGTCAATGTTCGGCCCTCGAGAGCCATATACCACACCATGATTGGTAGATTCCTTGTAGCCCGGAAGAGTTAGGGCTACAAGGGATTCTGGGTATTTGTTCTGTTGTGTTTATGTTGTTTTACGGTGAGGATGTTCTCCCAAAATGTGTTTGTCATTCTTGTTTGGTGTGGGTTCACAGTGTGGCGCATATTTGTAACATTGATAAAACATTTTTTATAAGGCCACCCTCAGTGTGACATGTATGACTGTTGACTAAGTATGCATTGCAGTCGCTTACGTGTGTCTGTTGAAGCCGCATATAACATGTGACTGTGCAGGCACATTGTTTGTATGGAGAAAAAGTGGACGCTAAACCTCGTGCCCTTAATATTGTTGTTCTCAATATTGTTGATGGTGAAAATCGGGAGGGTTGGCAAGAATGCTTCAGCTCCGCACACAACGCTGTCAAGCGCCATTCATATAAACATCCATTCATATAAACCTCGCGGGCCGCACTAAAATTAAACGTTCATATTAAGGTGGGGGCCGCACAATAACGTCTCGCGGGCCGCAATTGGCCCGCGGGCCGCATGTTTGAGACCCTGGTCTAAGGCTTTAGGGCAGGCCTGGGCAATTATTTTGACTCCGGGGCCAAATTTAGAGGAAAAAAATGTGTCTGGGGGCCGGTATATCTATTTTTAGGTACACTAATACAAAACCTCACAATAATGAAGAATGGGATTATACTTTTTTTTACTGAAAATAAAGAATGTGGGATTTACAATATTAACTATGAAGAATAACACACTGAATATTGACAACATATGAACACCACACCCCCTCTCCATCCACATATTTTACAATCAAGCAAAACGCAACAAAAATGCAACAAACACAGCGGAATATGAAGGCCAAGGGTAAAAAACAACAACACCTACAATCTGATATATCTGATATGTATAATCTATGTATAATCACTGGCCATACAGCAATAGATGATATCGGTCTATTACCTGACACCTTCTATATTAGCTACCTCTCTTTGTAATGTTTATTTTCTGCTGAATCTACTCTCTATTTTATGCTGCAGCTGTTACATATACTGTTATATTGTACATGGTAATTGTTATATATTGTATATATAATATAATATAGTATATCAGTATACTGTATATCTTATACTGTACATATATGATGTAAATATTACATATATGTTATATTTTATATTGCTACTACGGTACATGTTTAGTCTATTTTATACCTGCATTGTCCTTTCCATCCTTACACTTTCCATCCTTTGTAACTGAGCTACTGTGTGGAACAATTTCCCTTGTGGATCATTAAAGTTGGTGTAAGTCTAAGTCTAAGTCTAAGTCTAATATCACTAAGTTGTAGAACTTTGTTGTAAAAATCTCCTTCCACGTCTGTCCCTGACACCCACATTTCAGGCTCTGGAAACACTCTTTGGAAACGTTCCCCACCCACACTGCTTGGTACCTGGTCTGAGCTGCTGTGACTTACATTACCATAGTAACTAATTAGATGACCATAGTCCGTCTTGTTTTTGTCATGTTTCTACAGTAATAGGAAGGTTATTTCCGGTAGCATTCAAAAATAGACCAGAGATGCTTGTACTATATGTATATTTGGCAATTTTGGTATTGCAATATTCCTAATGATATGGTTACCCAACAGCCATCGTCTCGGGGACTCGGATGATAGCGAAGAAGACCCGGGGAATAGTGACCTCGCATCTCTGGGGTTGGCAAGCCAATTGGACAGGCAGAGTAAGGAATAATCTCTTAACATCGAAAAAAACGAAACCACCACATTAACATTAAAGATATGGTTAACATTCTTAGTGCTAAAGATATTCCCCTCTCCTTGTATCCCTTCTCCCAGCTCCACCGTCTCGCCGAGTGCCAGCAAGAGTCATGAGTACTTGTCAACTCGACTCCTCAACTGGAGATAACTTTCAAGGTAAAGACTGATCTCTGAAATAATATCTCAGCATCCAGTAACCATGGTTAACAGATCACAACCATTTAATACCAAGGGCAACGAGGAGACGAGTCCCGCTTCCACCTCCTCAGGAGGAATAGAGATGTATATGTATAAATAAACAACCTTTTATTGGACTTCTTGTCATTCACCAGTTATTCATTTTCTGATATGTTAGCTGTGCATGGAGCAGCGTTTCCTTGAAGTTGTAGCCTAATAGATTAAATACGTATATTTACTTTTTATATATATATTTATATATTATATATTTACTTTATAGAGTGAATTGACCATTTTCTGTTTCTGCCTATTGACAATATTGTTAGTTTAAAAATACAAGGCAATGCATATGTAAGCCTATATTGCTGTAGTAGGGCTTAGTGAATTTTTTAGTTTCCTATTTTATCCTACAGCAAGAACAGAAGGGATTTTGAAAATAAGATAAAGGGCTCCAAAACGGCCAGATGAGCCAGGGTTTTTATGAGTCCGTTGCTGGTCCGCGGCGGGAGGTTAGGCTTTGATCATGGGTGCGGAGCGGATTCAGCACGCCGCCACGGCGGATCCGCGACCCGCCGCCGTGGCGGATACGTTCCTGAGAGGAAGTGGACGCTGAAGCGGGTCCGTTTCGCGGTTCCGTTCCGGAAAGCGCGATACCTCCGCGGGGGATCCGCCGCGGAGTATTTTTGCTTTGTGGGTATATACAGTACAGGCCAAAAGTTTGGACACACCTTCTTTGGGCGGTATAGCTCGGTTGGTAGAGCGGCCGTGCCAGCAACTTGAGGGTTGCAGGTTCGATCCCCGCTTCCGCCATCCTAGTCACTGCCGTTGTGTCCTTGGGCAAGACACTTTACCCACCTGCTCCCAGTACCACCCACACTGGTTTAAATGTAACTTAGATATTGGGTTTCGCAATGTAAAGCGCTTTGAGTCACTTGAGAAAAAGCGCTATATAAATGTAATTCACTTCACTTCACTTCTCCTCATTCAATGTGTTTTCTTTATTTTCATGACTATTTAAATTGTAGATCAGACCTGGGCATTCTGCGGCCCGCGGGCCGCATCTGGCCCTTTGTGCAAGCCTTTCCGGCCCGCGTGAGGCCAATCATAAATGACAAAATAAATTTAAAAAAGTATCTATGTCGAGTGTGCAATACAACGGTGCTGCTTTTGTTTTGAAAAACGTTATTTGTATTACTCCCGTGTGGACGTATGCGCGTGTGCGATTGTGAGGGGAATTGAGCAATCACAAATTACAAAATAAAGTTTAAAAAACATCTATGTCGTGCGCGCAATACAACTGTGCTGCTTTTATTTTTAAAAGTGTTATTTATGGGCGTATGTCCGGGTGTAACCTGTGAGGGAAGGTGCACAGCGACAAGTGATGAGACGCTGAAAAGAGAAACGTTGATGACGAATGGCGTGTTTCCAACAAGACATGGACTGCCAAGTAGGACTTTTAGTAGTAAGTAGTAGTAGTAGTAGTAGTAGTAGACCCAACAAGGACTTTTTGCCAAATTTCACACCCCCAGAGATGCAGCTGTCAGGACAAGTTTCGTCATTTCTCACAAAAGCGCCAGAAAAAGTAAGGCGTTTTCTGACGGAGAGTTTATTAAGGAGTGCTTATTGGACTCTGTTGCGCTGTATGCCCGGAGACTTGGACTGTTTTTCGCTGGCTTTAATTGTATGAGAGCTGCGATGTACGTGACACCGCCCAGCTGCTCATCTTCTTCAAATCACGGAAGAGCTGGCAGCCATGCAGTCAATTAAAGAGACCACCACAGGTAATGACTTGTTCACATAGGTAAATGCGTGTTTGGACATGTTCGGACTGAAATGGGACAAGCTGGCAGGTGTGACAATCCAATCCAATCCACTTTATTTATATAGCACATTTAAACAACAAAATGTTTCCAAAGTGCTGCACAACAATATTAAAAACAATATTCAAATATTATCCTTAGCTCCACCAATGACTGAATAAAAAGAAAAATAATTACATATAAAAAACAATATAAATAAATATGATTAAAAACGATTTTTAACAACAGATGGTTGTCCAAATCTGATGGGGAAAAATGTTGGATAATGCAGGATAAAGTGACAGAAATTAACCCTGTGCAGAAATGGACATTCTTGCATTGTATAATACATCAGGAAGTGTTGTGTAAAACAGTGATAAAAATAAAACCATCAAAAGCAATCTGCTTTTGTATAAAGTTAAGTTAGGTTAAATTAAATTATTAGTGTTACTAATAATAATTATTATTATTATCATCATTATTATTTATCTTACGGTATATAAAAAATAATATTGAGCAAAATTTACGTGAAATATTGTCGTGTGGCACTCCAGCAGTGCTCGGGTTGCTTATGCGGCCCCTGGTAAAAAATAATTGCCCACCCCTGTTGTAGATTGTCACATCAAAACTTTGAATGAACACATGTGGAGTTATGTATTTAACAACAAAAGGTGAAATAACTGAAAACATATTTTATATTCTAGTTTCTTCAAAATAGCCACCCTTTGCTCTGATTACTGCTTTGCACACTCTTGGTATTCTCTCCATGAGCTTCAATGGAGAGAAATGGTTTTCACTTCACAGGTGTGCCTTATCAGGGTTGATTAGTGACATTTCTTGCTTTATCAATGGGGTTGGGACCATCAGTTATAAAGTGTACATACACTTGTAAAGAACATCATGTCATGGCTGTCTTGAGTTTCCAATCATTTATACAACTCTTATTTTTTTTGTGATGGAGTGATTGGAGCACATACTTGTTGGTCACAAAAAACATTCATGAAGTTTGCTTCTTTTATGAATTTATTATGGGTCTACTGAAAATGTGAGCAAATCTGCTGGGTCAAAAGTTAACATATTGCAACATTGTTGCGGCGATCTGTGGGGGTGAGGTTGGCCTGTGAGCGTGTGCAGGTGACATCATCCTCACCTCGCCACGGTGTAGTGCACAGGTGAACACAATCAGTCTAATTGGCAGCTCACGCCAGCACTCCATAAAAGTTTGGCTGCTCAGAATTTTGTCCAGTGACTTGGCATGCTAAATCATTGGACTAAAATGCATTGGGAAAAGGAAAAGATCAAGGAAGCTACCGGTAAGCTCACATCTTTTTTTACTGGGCCGAAACAAAGTGTTTGGATTCAATTGGAGGCTGTAGCACACAGAAGCCTATGTCTGTGCTGATGGAGCAAACACATCTTATGTGTTGTTTGTTAAATGTGTTGCCTCTTGAGAGGTTAAAAGGTCACGCTGTATTGACTGCTTTGCACTTGGTAAATTGTGTGCTTTTTATGATTATTTTGTTTAAGCTATTTTAAGTAAATTTGGATATACAGTTCATTGATTAACCCATTGTTTTTCAACCACTGTGTGCCGTGAGATATTGTCTGGTGTGCCGTCGGAAATTATGCAACTTCACCTAATTGGTCCAAAAAATATTTTTTTGCAAAACAATACTTATAATCTGCAAATGTGCCGTTGCTTAGTGTCTGTGCTGTGTAAAACTCAGCAGGGTAAGTCGGAATGTGTCAGGTGAGACGAGAATGATTTGTTGTGAAGTCAATATGCAGAGCACAGCAGGAGGCAGCGTGCAGGTAAAAAGGTATGTAACGCTTAAAGCAAAAATGAACGAAAGGAAAAGGCAATGGCTATGCAAAACGAAAGTAAAACTGAACTGGCTACAAAGTAAACAGAAACAGAATGCTGGACGACAGCAAAAACCTACGGCGTCCACAAAGTACAGCCGTACTTCCCAAAGTCCTGACTTAAACGTGTGGACAATGCTGAAGAAACAAGTCCATGTCAGAAAAGCAACACGTTTAGCTGAACTGCACCATTTTTGTGGTCAAAAATTCAAACAGAAGCTTGTGGATGGCTACCAAAAGCGCCTTATTGCAGTGAAACTTGCCAAGGGACATGTAAGCAAATATTAACATTGCTGTATGTATACTTTTGACCCAGCAGATTTGCTCACATTTTCAGTAGACCCATAATAAATTCATAAAAGAAGCACACTTCATGAATGTTTTTTGTGACCAACAAGTATGTGCTCCAATCACTCTATCACAAAAAAATAAGAGTTGTAGAAATGATTGGAAACTCAAGACAGTCATGACATGATGTTCTTTACAAGTGTATGTACACTTTTGACCACCACTGTACACGTGTGTGTGTGTATATATATATATACTGCTATAGTTTGGCCAGTTTGCTGCAGAAATGTCAACTTATGGTCTTCTGTGGTGATGGTGAGCAAGTTCTAGAGTCAAGTAAACCTCTTTGAGACCGCTCCTCCACTTTCCTTCAGCAGCATGGTGGCGCTGCCCACGTGGGGTCACGCCTGCACTCAATACGGAGACCGGGGGTTCGCACTGGCTTTGCAGACCACCATGTCCGTTCATGGAGGAAAGGACAGTCAGGTGCGTAAAACAAGTCGTCTCCTTGTCGGGCAGCGAAGCAGTTGGGGTCGAGAGTGCAATCATTGCACTCTCCAATTTACTGGCGGCCATCTGCCCACCCTGTCGCCATGGGAGACGGCGGGGAAACCGCTTTGTCTCTTGCATTTTTTTCCCTCTTTTATACGTCTCTTCTGATTGGCTGCTCAGTTCCTCATGATCATCATCCACAGCATAGGCGCCGATACCGTCAACAACGCCGAGCAGCCGAGCAGCCACGTGGCATTGATGGCAACTTTCAATCTTTAAAATAATTTTAGAAAAATCAATCCTGTTAATTTTGTGGCGAGATTGGTCCGGTTTACATAATGAAAAAGTCACAAATCATATAGTCTACAATTAACAAAGCCTAACCAAGATTTCATTGTGCCCGATAATGAACTAATAACACAATCATTTTGAATTTGTACACACAGTACACGAGCGAATGAAGTAGTCAACAGCCATACATGTCACACTAAGGGTGGCAGTATGAACAATGCCAACACTGTCATAAACATGTGCCATATAGTGAAACCACACTAAACAACACTGCCATAAACATGTGCCATATAGTGAAACCACACTAAACAACACTGTCATAAACATGTGCCATATAGTGAAACCACACTAAACAACACTGTCATAAACATGTGCCATATAGTGAAACCACACTAAACAACACTGTCATAAACATGTGCCATATAGTGAAACCACACTAAACAACACTGTCATAAACATGTGCCATATAGTGAAACCACACTAAACAACACTGTCATAAAAATGTGCCATTTAGTGAAACCACACTAAACAACACTGTCATAAACATGTGCCATATAGTGAAACCACACTAAACAACACTGTCATAAACATGTGCCATATAGTGAAACCATACTAAACACTGTCATAAAAATGTGCCATATAGTGAAACCACACTAAACTACAACGACAAACACATTTTGGAAGAATATTTGCAGCACAACACAACATAAACACTACAGAACAAATTCCCAGAATTCCCTGCAGCACCAACTCTTCCGGGACGCTACAATGTAAACAAACGCCATTGGTGGATCTACGCCTGACATCCACTGTAATGATACCAGGTACAATAGCGTATCTAGTCGATACTACTACGATTACATTGATATATTGTTTAACATTACAAAATCTTCTTTCGTTTAAAAAAAAAAAGTATATTATGTTTATAAACTCAGGAAATATGTCCCTGGACACATGAGGACTTTAAATATGACCAATGTATGATCCTCTAACTACTTGGTATCAGATTGATACCTAAATGTGTGATATCACCTGACATCCACTGTAATGATACCACGTACAATAGCGTATCTAGTCAATACTACTATGATTACATCGATATTTTTTATTGTCACAAAATCTTTTTTTTCCGTTTTTTAAAATGTGTATTATGTTTATAAACTCAGTAAATATGTCCCTGGACACATGAGGACTTTGAATATGACAAATGTATGATCCTGTAACTACTTGGTATCAGATCTATACCCAAATATGTGGTATCATCCAAAACTAATGTAACGTATCAAAGAAGAGAAGAATAAGTTATTATTATATTTCAACAGAAGTGTAGATGGAACATGTTGATACAGAAAATAAACAGATATGAACAAGTAGATTAATAATCAATTTTTACAGTTTGTCCCTCATAATGTAGACAAAATAATAGGTAGATAAATGACACAATATGTTACTGCATACATCAGCAGACTAATTAGGAGTCTTTGTTTATTTACTTACTACTAAAAGACAAGTTGTCTAGTATGTTCACTATTTTATTTAAGGACTAAATTGCAATAATAAACATATGTTTCATGTAGCCTAAGATTTTTTTGTTCAAATAAAGCCAATAATGACATTTTTTGTGGTTCCCTTTTATTTAGAAAAGTACTGAAAAGTACCGAAATACTTTTGGTACCGGTACCAAAATCTTGGTATGGGGACAACACTAATACACACACACAACGAGCACCCACTGGCAGAAATGTAGATGGGGCGCCTATGATCCACAGCAAACTTTACAAGGGGGATCATTATCACAGTTGTTGCAATAAGCAAACAGCCTGTCTTTATGATGTCTTCATATATTACATATCTATCATAAATGTGTGCAGGAGCCATTCATCTGATCATTCTGTCCAGCTGCTGATGAGATGGAGCTGCAGTGTGTGTGTGTTATCAAAGTGCGGCAGGCCTCAGTGGACTTGTAAATGGGGAGGGGGGGGGGGGGGGGGAGACAATATAAACAGGAACTAAAGCCTGCTTCCAGGAACACAGCAACACACACACACACACACACACACACACACACACACACACACACACACACACACACACACACACACACACACACACACACTGCTTCCACCCTCACTTTATCTCAGCAGACAGAAGCAACAGTTAGTGGTCATGTGTCCACTTATCTCTAGGCAACACGTTTTATTCGCTTTCCACTATTTTAACATACAAGCGAAGTAAAAAACCTGTAGAGGTGTAGGACGAGACAAGAGCAGAGAGTGGCATGGGAGGCGGTTGCCACAGCAACTGTAGCTGCGGTGGTCGTCACCACCAGGCTGCCTCTTCTTCTTCTTCTTTTTCTGCATCGTGTTCTTGGGAGTGGACGCTGAGTTCGCCCTCCTCTTTCCAGACAGGAGGCGAGGACATCCCCCCCTTAGCTGAGAGAGAGAGAGAGAGGGGAGGATAGAGAGACGCCATCGGGCGCGTCGTGCACATTCATCAGTTGCCCTCCCGGCGGGATTGTGTACTCACACACTCACCAAGCCTGAGCCAGCGCAGGAGAGCGACAAGCCGGCAGGTAAGCCAGCTCTCTTCCCCCCCAAAAACGACCCAATGTGTTGACCGGCGCACCATAGTCTGTACAATAGTCTGCAATGTAGTGCTTTTTATTAACTCCTCTGAAGTTCTTACATATGAGAGAACCATGCGAGTTACAGTATAATATTTTTTGGTACCGGTACCAAAATTATTCTGATACTTTTCTGTACTTTTCTAAATAAAGGGTACCACAAAAAATGGCATTATTGGCTTTATTTTAACAAAAAAATATTAGGGTACATTAAACATATGTTTATTATTGCAATTTAGTGTTTAAATAAAATAGTGAACTTACAAGACTACTTGTCTTTTAGTAGTAAGTAAACAAACAAAGGCTCTTAATTAGTCTGCTGACATATGCAGTAACATATTGTGTCATTTATCTACCTATTATTAAAGGCCTACTGAAATGAAATTTTCTTATTTAAACGGGGATAGCAGGTCCATTCTATGTGTCATACTTGATCATTTCGCGATATTGCCATATTTTTGCTGAAAGGATTTAGTAGAGAACATCGACGATAAAGTTCGCAACTTTTGGTCGCTGATAAAAAAGCCTTGCCTGTACCGGAAGTAGCGTGATGTCACAGGTTGTGGAGCTCCTCACATCTGCACATTGTTTACAATCATGGCCACCAGCAGCGAGAGCGATTCGGACCGAGAAAGCGACGATTACCCCATTCATTTGAGCGAGGATGAAAGATTCGTGGATGAGGAAAGTGAGAGTGAAGGATTAGACGGCAGGGGAAGCGATTCAGATAGGGAAGATGCTGTGAGAGGCGGGTGGGACCTGATATTCAACTGGGAATGACTAAAACAGTAAATAAACACAAGACATACACTACCGTTCAAAAGTTTGGGATCACATTGAAATGCCCTTATTTTTGAAGGAAAAGCACTGTACTTTTCAATGAAGATAACTTTAAACTAGTTTTAACTTTAAAGAAATACACTCTATACATTGCTAATGTGGTAAATGACTATTCTAGCTGCAAATGTCTGGTTTTTGGTGCAATATCTACATAGGTGTATAGAGGCCCATTTCCAGCAACTATCACTCCAGTGTTCTAATGGTACAATGTGTTTGCTCATTGGCTCAGAAGGCTAATTGGTGATTAGAAAACCCTTGTGCAATCATGTTCACACATCTGAAAACAGTTTAGCTCGTTACAGAAGCTACAAAACTGACCTTGAGTTTCTGGAGCATCACATTTGTGGGGTCAATTAAACGCTCAAAATGGCCAGAAAAAGAGAACTTTCATCTGAAACTCGACAGTCTATTCTTGTTCTTAGAAATGAAAACTATACCACAAAATTGTTTGGGTGACCCCAAACTTTTGAACGGTAGTGTATAAATACTCTATTAGCCACAACACAACCAGGCTTATATTTAATATGCCACAAATTAATCCGCATAACAAACAACTCTCCCCTCCTGTCCATATAACCCACAAATACAACTCAAACACCCGCACAACACACTCAATCCCACAGCCCAAAGTACCGTTCAGTTCCGTAAAGTTCATACAGCACATATATTTCCCCAAAGTTACGTACGTGACATGCACATAGCGGCACGCACGTACGGGCAAGCGATCAAATGTTTGGAAGCCAATGCTGTACTCACGGTAGCGCGTCTGCTATCCAACTCAAAGTCCTCCTGGTAAGAGTCCAGCCGGCCGCTAATACACCGCTTACCACCTACAGCTTTCTTCTTTGCTGTCTTCATTGTTCATTAAACAAATTGCAAAAGATTCACCAACACAGATGTCCAGAATACTGTGGAATTTTGCGATGAAAACAGACGACTTAATAGCTGGCCACAATGCTGTCCCAAAATGTCCGCTACAATCCGTGACGTCACGCGCAAACGTCATCATACCGAGACGTTTTCAGCAGAATATTTCGTGGGAAATTTAAAATTGCACTTTACTAATCTAACCCGGCCGTATTGGCATGTGTTGCAATGTTAAGATTTAATCATTGATCTATAAACTATCAGACTGCGTGGTCGGTAGTAGTGGGTTTCAGTAGGCCTTTAAGGACAAGTGGTAGAAAATGAATTATTAATCTACTTGTTCATTTACTGTTTATATCTGCTTACTTTCTGTTTTAACATCTTCTATGTACACTTCTGTTAAAATGTAATAACCACATATTCTTCTCTTCTTTGCTACTTTACATTAGTTTTGGATGATACCACACATTTAGGTATCAATCTGATACCAATTAGTTACAGGATCATACATTGGTCATATTCAAAGACCTCAAGTGTCCAGGGACGTATTTATAGAATAGAATAGAATGCCTTTTTTATTGTCACTATACACAGGTATAATGAGATTAAAACTAACTCCAGTATCAGTGCGGCAGTCTACAAAATATGCAAAACATAGGAAGAAAAAGAAAAATAATGCAAAAGGAGGTAAGGTGCACAGTCCAGTCCTGAGAACGATGTATGTTCAATGTGTTGTTTACAGGAAATAAATATTATACTATACGTACATACATACAGAAGCATTCAGATTGTGTTTGTCAGTTTATAAACGTAATATACATAAATTAAAAAAAGATGTTGTGATGCCAAACAATGTCGACGTTATCATAGTGGTATCGACTAGATACGCTCCTGTACTTTGTATCATTACAGTAGATGTCAGGTGTAGATCCACCCACGGCATTTGTTTACATTGTGACGCCGGTGAGCTATTGTATCCTCCTACGGTATGTAGTGAAGCATGTTTAGCTATTCCTCGTCCTCCAGTGATAATAATACATGTAATAAACTTTATTTGTCGCCATGGAGGCGAGGATTAGTGATTTGGAAGTTGCTAAAACACTGCAGACTGCGGATGAATGTTAGCCATGTCTTTAAAGCACCTCTTCCTGAGGGCGTTTTAGTTTTATAACTTCACATTTATCATTAGTTTTTAAGCCAAAATGTATCCATTTTCCCTTTTCTGTCTACACACTAGGACTAACCTAACACCAACAATTTTATGTGGGACAGTTTTAATAAAAAAAATAAAAAAAAGGGGGGGGGCTTCCCTACACATCTTAAAATAAAGCATGGACTATCCTTTAGTCAGTTACAAGTGTGGGAGCTGTAAGTCATTGTATTTTTCTTCAGCGAACAGGCTAACCAAGCATGATGTTGCTGTTAAAAAGTGAGTGTAATGTTAGCATTATTTTGCTACCGTCGTGTCGCTTACGTTTCTGTCCTCTTGTCCCAAACTAGACCCTTAGCTTTTTGTGAAACATTTTGATACTATTTTAATCAAACTTTAATTTGATTTGGTGCATCATTCACGGAAAATGCAATGTAAAAAAATTACTTGTTTTTTTAATGCAAATTAAAACAATTAACATAATGGAAATGCATAAACGCTCCTAGCTAGAACATCCCTGATCAGCCGTGACGGCCAGTATCAAGCTACATGTCGCTAAGCTACATAGCTTAACTACATTTTCCAGTAGCTTGGCAGTAGCTTAGCTACTTTTTTTAACAAGTAGCTTTTCCTGTAGCTTAGCTACTTTTAGACCCATGTAGTGAGGTAGCTTACATCAAAGCTACAAGCTACAAGGAGACAAAATGGACCGAGAATCCAGGCACTAAAAAAAAATTGAGAAAATACAATGACCTTGATGAATGAGAACATCCGTACATACGGAGAAAATCCATGATGATTGGTTGGTGTTTGTATGATGAGTCACAATTAGCTAAGGTTATGGTGAAACATTACGGACTGGCCAATCAGAAGCAATATAAGGCTAGTAAGAAAAATGACGACGAGGGAGCCGGAGACAGAGGGACGCTTCAAGCTGACCACTCAAACCACAAAAAAAAAACATACTTGAAAATGGGGATTCTCTCCCGCAAATTAGATTTTTCCTCTACGCAGCCTCCGTAGCAGAACCTCCAGGTTCTGTAACAGCTTCTTCCCTCAGGCCGTAAGACTCTTGAACGCATCATAATTATCCCCTCAATTCCCCCCTCAAAAAGGATTAACTCGCTGGAATATAAAGACAATATAATATAAATACATAAACCTGGATGCATATGCAAAAGTGCAATATATTTATCTGTACAGTATATCTATTTATTTATATATGCACCTTATTGCTCTTTTATCCTGCACTACCATGAGCTAATGCAACGAAATTTCGTTCTTATCTGTACTGTAAAGTTCAAATTTGAATGACAATAAAAAGTAAGTCTAAGTCTAGTCTAGTGAAGAAGATAACGTGCAATGTCCTTGGCCATATTTAGACAAATGTATGCGTTTAGAGAAAACAATGGCCGGAACTTTAGTTTTTTAGTTGTTTACTCTCTAAAGCAAAATCAGAACTGCTCTGTAAGACATTTAGGAACACACATTAAGTTGAGTTGATGAAACATTTTACTGCACATAACCATTATCAACTGTTCCCAAACAACTGTAGATAAAGGGAATGAGTAACATTACAGGGGTGGGCCAAAGAAAAGGCAAACTAAATAAATACATACAGAGGGGTGCGGGGACCCCGAGAAGGAGTTGTAGGGTGTCCCCAGCTAAATGATAGATATTTAATAGTAATGGAACCTTATTGGGTCCATGTGTACACTCTCAGTTAT
Source organism: Entelurus aequoreus (assembly GCF_033978785.1). Classification (NCBI taxonomy): domain Eukaryota; kingdom Metazoa; phylum Chordata; class Actinopteri; order Syngnathiformes; family Syngnathidae; genus Entelurus; species Entelurus aequoreus. The sequence continues at coordinate 21,198,282 of NC_084740.1, forward strand.
TTGTAAGCGCTACCACAAACACCATACCATTTGCAGCGGCGCCGTTTACATCATCAAGCGGAAAGGTGCTTCCTTGTTTCCTTTGTTCGTGAAAGTTTATTCCCGATCATAAATAACGCCTCTCACCAGGATAGCAGAGAAATGGTGACTTATTGCAACACGTTGGTACACTTTGACAGCCAATTTACACCCGGCAATGGCGAGTCATTTTTCATCTGAAATTGGAATATATAAATTATATTCAAAGAGGACACAAGTAAAGGATATTAAATTACCTCAAATATACCTACAAATGAGGCATAATGATGCAATATGTACATACAGCTAGCCTAAATAGCATGTTAGCATTGATTAGCTTGCAGTCATGCACTGACCAAAGAACAAGTCAATAACATCAACAAAGCGCACCTTTGTGCATTCACGCACAGCATTAAACTTTTGGTGTACAAAATGAGACAAAGGAGTGGAATATTTTACATGTAAACAAACTGTTGCGTCACAGTCCACACTATGGTGACTTCAAGAACCGCCAAAATTAGTAGGACAAAATAGTGTTTAAACATATTAAACAGTGGGCTTTGTAACAATTGGGGAAGGTTTGTGTCGTGTTTCTCCTCAAACAAAAAACATACTAAAACAAAACAATTATTTTCCGCCAATCCTTTTTCCATTTTCTATCCTTTTTAAAAATGCTCCAGGGAGCCACTATGGCTGCACTTAAGAGCCACGGGTTGTTGACCCCCGGACTAGGGTAAACACAGCTCATCAGAATTAAAGCTACAGACACACAAAAGGGAGTGTTTTCAAATGGACTTGTTACGGTGTGTACAGGGGAAAAAAACTGCACAGACAGCAGGGACGTCGTTTAGCTCTATATATATTATTAAACACTATATATAAACAAGGGAATGGAGTGTGACTCATCCAGAATATGTCTGGTGTGCGACTATGTGTGGAAATTAACCGGAGTGTGTTACCAGTAGTGTTGAGCGAGAGGCGGAAGGAAGTCCAAGAGGGGCAAGGCTGGCTCGGAGGTCCGTGAGCAGGCGGGAAGTCGGGGGGCAATAGAGGGGCATCAAAGTCCGTGTCCAGGCGGGAGGTCGAGATCCAAAAGGGGCAGCCAGGGAACCAGAGGGGAACACAGGGAGACGAGACACACAGCTCGTGACGCGGGAACGGAGGAATGCTGCTGGAAGACGACTAGGGGGACACGAGACCAATCAACACGGAGGGGGAGAAACACAGAGAGAGAGTATTCATGGGGACGGCGTGGCGCTGTTGGGAGAGTGGTCGTGCCAGCAACCTGAGGGTTCCTGGTTCGATCCCCGCCTTCTACCAATCTCGTCAGGTTCGTTGTGTCCTTGAGCAAGACACTTCACCCTTGCTCCTGATGGGTCGTTGTTAAGGCCTTGCATGGCAGCTCCCGCCATCAGTGTGTGAATGTGTGTGTGAATGGGTGAATGTGGAAATACTGTCAAAGCGCTTTGAGTACCTTGAAGGTAGAAAAGCGCTATACAAGTATAACCCATTTACCATTTACCATATGCATATAGCTTGAGAATTTCAGCTTACTGTACAGGAACAGGTCGCTACGTTCTGGCACATGATAGCAGGTTGCGCTGGCTTAAGAAGGCAGGAGAGCTCATCAGCGACAGGTGTGTAGATTGCTGATTTGGCGATTGAATGTAGCCGCTTGCTGCAGCCGGAGTGGCGCGCGAAGGTGCGCCCAGCGCACAGATGAACGCGCTCGGGCCGTGCCAGGACTTACTAAAGGCACTTTTAAACTGTCTGAAAATCAGCATCAAGGCTATAATTTGGCCAAAACACTTCTAAGAAATATTTTGCGACGCATGAGACTTATTCAAAATTGACTTTAACGAGTTTACAAAGTTATTTTATTTGAGTGGCATTGTCTGGAAAGGTCATTGTGTGGTTTAATGGCCAGTGAGGCTGGCAATATGGCGGCGCAGACAGACGTGGGCTGCAGGCGGCAGGAGCTCCTGAAACGTAATTACTTTATTAAGAGACCCAAATGAGAGATTTTGTTTGTGGCTCATGTGATTCTACAGTGGAACCGTGTTTCATGTACAGTCCAAACACAGGCCGAGAAGATATAATAGGACATAACACAGCTTTAAAGGGCGTTTGCACTGTGATCCCTGAAGAACACGAGCAACATCACCAGCAATTTGACTTATATTGGCCTTTATTACGCTCAAGTCTCAGTGCTGTTGTTACCTTTTATTGGGCTTACCGTCTTCACAGTGTGGGGCAAGCATTACGCCAGCATGGCGTCGTGATAAAATATTAAAATAACATGCAGATCAGATGTAAAGTCTTATATAATTTCAGTTTGCTCCATTTAGCTCAAAAATTCTCTCTTCCAGCAAATCCACCTGTCAAAACCCCAAAGGGACCCCCCCCCCCCCCCCCCATAAGATTCACTTCATTATGACCTCACATCTGATGGAACATCTCAGCCTCCACTCTGAATTAATTAACTCGTCTGATGAAAAAGAGCTTAACGACTGCATGAAGATGAGTGTGTAAACATGTTGTGTGCGTGTAGATAAGGCAGCAGTTATTTGTTTCTATAGGCATGCGGGGAACAACGATAACACATTTAGGTTATTTATTTATTTAGACTTAAAGTTTATGTTGACATTCTACATACATATAGTGTGTTTTTAAGAACTTACAAAACTATTTGCTAAAATAGTTAATACAATTTATGAATTCATGACCGCTATCCACAACCTTGTAATTTTCAAAGATACCGTATTTTTCGGACTATAAGACGCACTTAAAATCCTTTCATTTTCTCAAAACTCGACAGTGCGCCTTATAATGTATAATGTACCTAATGTACGGAATAATTTTGGATGTGCCTGCCGACCTCAAAGCTATTTTATTTGGTACATGGTGAAATGATAAGTGTGACCAGTAGATGTCAGTCACACATTAGAGATACATGTAGACTGCAATATGATGGCAGTGACACATAAGAGATATGTGTAGACTGCAATATGAGTCAAGTAAACAACACCAAAATGTTATATGTTCCATTGAAAATATAGAAAATTACACACGGCATTTAAAAATCTATCAACATGTTTTAGTAGGACTTTGGTAAGCTATGAAGCCACACCGCTTGATGGATTGTACTGTGCTTCAACATAGGATTATTATTATGGTGTGTGTATAAGGTAAGACATATTATCTGCCATTTTGTATTGGATTATTATGCAAAAGCCACTTTTCTTACCTTCTGGTACCTGCTGGTCTGTATTTGGGATCTGCATAAGTCCTGAAAATTTACGCAAGTCCGCCTTTGTAGTCCGTAGTCGATAATCTTTTTTCTCTATCTTCTTGTTATGTGACATTCATCCTCCACTGTTGCCATTTCTAATATAAAGTAGTGTAAAGTTCTTACTTATATCTGTCAGTAAACTCACCATGAAAGCACTAAAACATACCAGTGTAGTGAGTTTACATTATTCACCCAAGGAACTTTAGTTATTAGAGAGTTCCGGTCGGACAGTTTTTCACGGGACACATTTCGGGCGTTGTTGTTGCACTGGTGAGCCACGGATGAGGAGATGCTGCTCCGTTATTGATTGAAGTAAAGTGTGAATGTCATTAAAACAGTTAGCTCCATTTTTTGACACTTCTTTTACTCCCGTCCTTGCACGCTACAACAAAGATGGCATGGAGAAGACGCTGTCGAAGGTAAATAAGACCGCCCACAAAACGGTGCATCCTGAAGAGACTGTCAGAAAGTGACTTGAAGATGATGTGTAAAACATCATCTATGCAACATTTTGAGCAAAGAACCACCATCACATGTTATGTAGACCACAAGGAAGTCTTTTACATTTAGAAAAAAATCATAATAATATGACTCCTTTAATGTGCCTTATATTCCGGTGCACCTTTTGTATGAAAATAGACCTGACTAGACCCGCTCATCGGTAGTGCGCCTTATAATCCGGTGCACCCTATGGTCCGGAAAACACACTATATATTTTACTGATGTATCATTACTATAAATATAATGATTGAGATTTACCATTTTGAGGGAAGTTGATATAAATTAATGAAATAATGTATTTAAAAAAACAAAAACATATTCGGTTGATTGTTAACACTAAATGGTCCCTAGTGTGTGAATGTTGTCTATCTGTGTTGACCCTGTGATGAGGTGGCGACTTGTCCAGGGTGTACCCCGCCTTCCGCCCAAATGCAGCTGGGATAGGCTCCAGCACCCCCACCACCCAGAGTGGGACAAGCGGTAGAAAATGGATGGATGGATGAGAAGTAACTTATATCGATAGGCCTTTATCATGAATAAAATATAAATTATTAGTTTTATATATGATTTATACAGTGGTAAAATCAATTTTGTAATTAAAAAAATATACTATACTGTATGTATGTAGTGTACACTGCACATGATTTGCAACTTGCCAAGATTTTAAATTATATTTCTAGAAATTTCCCTAGTTTAAAGAGCTATTTACTTATTTTGAGTCATTGACTTTATAGTTTAATCTTAATTTTAGCATGAATGAAAATAGTTTGTCTATTCCAGTTGAAAAAGGTTAACATTTTTAATTTACAAATAAGATATTTTGCTTTTCCCCCCACATAGAAAATATTTGTTTGAATGATGTTTAATTTAAAAATTGCAAGTTGAATAATGTTTTTCAGAATGAAATACTTATTTCTATCTTTAAAATTCTGCAAATTTTTAGATATTCATCCATCCATCCATCCATTTTCTACCGCTTGTCCCTCTCTCGCTGTTTTTTTTTTTTTTAGATATACACATCCTAATTTAGCATGTCTCATCAAGTAAAATTAACAAAAATCTAATCTTTTTAGCATATATATATATATGTATGTATGTATGTATGTATGTATGTATGTATATATGTATGTATGTATGTATGTATGTATTTTTTCCATTGCATACATCTGCAATTTGTAAAAAAGTTAAACTATCATAATGATATGTCCTTAATATTAATTTAATGATAAATATTTTATATTATGACAATATTGCATGTTACAATAATTCTCAATAAAAACAGTGATTTGTAATATTTCATAAGTTTATTTGAAATTAAACCAATCCTTCTCTAAAATGAGAAGCACAGTGTGTATATATATATGTCTGTATTTTTTAGTTGTATTTGTTTTACTCTTTTATATATTTGGTTTGCCTCGGCTGATGCTATTCTTATTTCATTATTTAGGAGCAAAGGTGACAATAATTACGAGAAAAAAAAGAAAAAAGAAACATAAAAAAAGCAATACAAATGTACTAAGTTAAAAAGTGTGTACAAGCTGACGTCAAATCTAACACAAGCCAGCAGAGATCAGTTAAAGCAGCTCACCTTTCTGGAAGTTTCCATGCAGTGAAAAAAAATCTTCTTTTGCTGTCAGTCCAGCTCTGGCTCCGCTTAGCATCACATATCAAAGTTGATGGATGGCTCCAGATGTCAGTTTTAAATCCTTCCTCTCACATTTTTCTGTTCTTTCTTTTCATTTCTCCCTCGCCTCATTCCTCTTTTTTTTTCCCTTGAAGAAATACAAGTCACGGACATTTCCTTTTAAAGTGATCACAATGAGGCTAAATGTGATACTGTGTTTAAATCTGCCTTTTCACCATCTCCTCCTACACACACACACACACACACACACACACACACACACACACACACACACACACACACACACACACACACACACACACACACACATATGCAGCGAAGACAGGCGCAAAACCCCTTCCTCACTAAATGATCTGCAATTGCAGCAATTATTGCCAAGTCCGAAACCTTTCAACATGCCTCTTTCCTCATCAGTGTGTGGCACTCAAGCCAGAAGTACATCATCATTAGTGGCAAGTACATTTACTTAAGTGGGATTTTTAAAGCTCCAGTTTCCTATTCCAAGCATATTAATTTCATATTTATTTTGCTAATTTCCCTAAAAGACTCAGGTCCACAGGGAAGTTTAAAATACCTAAAGAAGGTTTTGCTTTAGTTATCTGAGTGCTTGCTGTGCAGACACGGTTGTTTTTTATTTGTGTTTTTTTACAGAAGTTCAGCGATACTCCCGGGAAAATATGCTATAAATTCCACAAAACGTCAGCGTTCGAACTGCCGTCGATCATGTGACCTCATACATACATATATACATAAGTATATATATATATTCACATTAATTAGTTGCTTATTTACATGCAAATTAGTAACATATTGGCTCTTAATTAGTCATTATTAAGTACTTATTAATGCCTTATTCTGCATGGCCTTATTATACAACCAGTAAGCCATTAACTAAGAGTTCACTAACCCCAACCCTAAACATAAACCCAACCCTTATATGTTCCCCTCGTGTCCAAATAACTCTAAATTAAGTCTTTGTTACTTTAATAAGCAACTAATTAATGGTCAGTATGTTCCCCATACTAAAGTGTTACTCTATCTATCTATCTATCTATCTATCTATCTATCTATCTATCTATCTATCTATCTATCTATCTATCTATCTATCTATCTATCTATCTATCTATCTATCTATCTATCTATCTATCTATCTATCTATCTATCTATTTTGTCAACATTATGAGGGACAAACTGTAAAAATGAAATATTAATCTACTTGTTCATTTACTGTTAAAACCTGCTTATTTTCTCTTTTAACATGTTCTATCTACACTTCTGTTAAAATGTAATAATCACTTATTCTTCTCTTCTTTCATACTTTACATTAGTTTTGGATGATACCACACATTTAGGTATGGATCCGATACCAAGTAGTTACAGGGTCATACATTGGTCATATTCAAAGTGCGCATGTGTCCAGGGACATATTTACTGAGTTTATAAACATAATATGAATCTAAAAAAAAGGAAAAAGTATTTTGTGACGATAAAAAATATCTATGTAATCATAGTAGTATCGGCTAAATACGTGCCTGTACTTGGTATAATTACAGTGGATGTCAGGTGTAAATCCATCCATGGCGTTTGTTTACATTGTGACGCCGGTGAGCTATTGTATCCTCCTACGGTGTGTAGTGAAGCATGTTTAGCTATTCCTCATCCTGCAGTGACAATGATACTTGTAAGAAACATAGTTTTTTATCGCCATGGAGACAAGGAATAGTGATTTAGAAGTAGCTAAAACACTGCAGACTGCGGATGGACTTTAGCTGCTAGCTAGCTAGCCATGTCTTAAAGCACCTCTTCCTGAGGGTGTTTCAGTGTTATAACTTCACCTTTATCTTTTACTTTTTACACCAAAATGCGTCCATTCTCCCTTTTCTGTCTACACACTGTGTCTGCTTGTAAGTACTCTGTGTGTGTGCGCTGCCCAACATGCTCCTCTGCTCGTAAAACCAGCAATGTCACCACGTGACGACGCGCTGTCATGCCCGGGAACCGGCACTTTTTAAACAGCGTATAGTACCGTTTTTTGATTCATTAGTACCGCGATACTATACTAGTACCGGTATACCGTACAACCCTAATACATACAGTCGTGGTCAAAAGTGTACATACACTTGTAAACAACATAATGTCATGGCTGTCTTGAGTTTCCAATCATTTCTACAACTTTTATTTTTTTGTGATAGAGTGATTGGAGCACATACTTGTTGGTCACAAAAAAACATTCATGAAGTTTGCTTCTTTTCTGAATTTATTATGGGTCTACTGAAAATGTGAGCAAATGTGCTGGGTCAAAAGTATACATACAGCAATGTTTAATATTTGCTTACATGTCCCTTGGCAAGTTTCACTGCAATAAGGCGCTTTTGGTAGCCATCCACAAGCTTCTGCTTGAGTTTTTGACCACAAAATTGGTGCAGTTCAGCTAAATGTGTTGGTTTTCTGACATGGACTTGTTTCTTTAGCATTGTCCACACGTTTAAGTCAGGACTTTGGGAAGGCCATTCTAAAACCTTCATTCTAGCCTGATTCAGCCATTCTTTTACCACTTTTGACCTGTGTTTGGGGGTCATTGTCCTGTTGGAACACCCAACTGCTCCCAAGACCCAACCTCCGGGCTGATGATTTTAGCTTGTCCTGAAGAATTTGGAGCTAATCCACCTTTTTCATTGTCTCATTTAAAGCATCAGTTCCATTGGCAGCAAAACAGGCCCAGAGCATAATACTACCACCACCATGCCTAGTGTTCCTGGAATTAAAGGCCTCTCCTTTTCTCCACCCAAACATATTGCTGGGTATTGTGGCCAAACAGCTCATCTGACATCACATGGACAAAGATAACACCTTCTGGAGAAAAGTTCTGTGGTCAGATGAAACAAAAATGGAGCTGTTTGGACATAATACTCAGCAATAAGCTTGGAGGAGAAAAGGTGAGGCCTTTAATCCCAGGAACACCACGCCTATTATATGTATTTGCTAAATACAAAACATCATGGCTGTTAGTGAACATTTTTTTTATAAATTAGACGCACCGTTTTATAAGCCGCAGCGTCCAAAGCATAGGAAACTAGTAGCGGCGTATAGTCCGAAAAATATGGTAAATACATTTTATCTGTGCTTTGCCTACCTTCTCTGCATCTTGGGGTCCAGACAACACACAACCGTGACAAAAGTTTAAAAAATAAAATACAATTTTACTGCAGTTTTTAGGAAACTACGTTTATTTTGTCATTTGCAGCAAGTGAGTGAGGATATTTAAAGGACTTTGCTGTACATCCTTGTTTGCTTGTAAGGGGAAGTAAACACCAACCTTTTTTTCACAGAAAAATGTGTTCTCTCCTCCCAGAAAGTGTGACGCCACGCCTTGTATTCATAGAGTCGGTCTGTAATGTCATCATCTTGTGATTCATTGGAATTCCTTGAAGACGGCGGGAGCTTTCCGAGGCACGTGGGGAGGGACTTGCAAAATTGTCATGTCACGTCGCCTACGCCTGCAGTGCTTCTTCTGGACCCTGTGGACATGTTGATGAATATTTATAGACGCAATAGTAGCACATTAACACTCCATCCATCGGAGAGTGGAGGCTGATGCTCACACCTTACACATAAGCCAATGTAGTGGTACATTCCCAACACGCGATATGTTGCAGTCACAAGTCAGTGAGTCACTTGGTAACATCCTCCTGACACACACACACACACACACACACACACACACACACACACACACACACGCGCGCGCGCATATGCACCTGACGTAATGTTTGGAGTTGGGTACCATGGCATCAGTTGTGACTTTTGCACCGTCCTCTGAGTGGACTGATGCTGCGGAGGAGAGGCTGTGCAACAATATGTTTATTATTGCATTTTGCAGACATGTACAAATGCGCTGCATCACGCTGATGTAACTATAAAATAAATAAATATAATAAATATTACAAACTCTCCGTATGACGCGGTGCAATTTTAAGCCGCCGCAAACTACGACCACAATGATGGACAGATTGTTTTTGACAGTCAAAACTGAGCATTTTGATCTTTGTAGAGGCATTATGTTTGATACAGTCCTTGTATTTAGCATTGCTGCAGCATAATTTGAAAACGAGCACAATTTAAATATCCAAACAAAGCCCAACAACTTAGGGCCTGCTTTACTAAGATCCAAATATCTTACGCTAAACAGCATGTGCAATCTATAAGCTAGCATGCACTACAAAACCCAAAAGCAGGGAAGTTGTCACGTTGTGTAAATGGTAAATAAAAAGAGAATACAATTATTTGCAAATCCTTTTCAACTTATATTCAATTGAATAGACTGCAAAGACAAGATATTTAACGTTCGAACTGGAAAACTTTGTTATTTTTTGCAAATATTAGCTCATTAGGAATTTTATGGCTGCAACATGTTTCAAAAAAGCTGGCACAAGTGGCAAAAAAGAGTGAGAAATTTGAGGTATGCTCATCAAAGACTTATTTGGAATATCCCACAGGTGAACAGGCTAATTGGGAACAGGTGGGTGCCATGATTGGCTATAAAAGCAGCTTCCATGAAATGCTCAGTCATTCACAAACAAGGATAGGGCGAGGGTCACCACTTTGTCAACAAATGCCTGAGCAAACTGTTTAAGAACAACATTTCTCAAGCAGCTATTGCAAGGAATTTAGGGATTTCACCATCTACGCTCCGTAATATCATCAAAAGGTTCAGAGAATCTGGAGAAATCATTGCACGTAAGCCATGATATTACGGAATTTCGATCCCTCAGGCTGTACTGCATCAAAAAGCGACATCAGTGTGTAAAGGATATCACCACATGGGCTCAGGAACACTTCAGAAAACCAGTGTCAGTAACTACAGTTGGTCGCTACATCTGTAAGTGCAAGTTAAAACTCTACTATGCAAAGCCAAAGCTGTTTATCAACAACACCCAGAAACACCGCCTGCTTTGCTGGGCCTGAGCTCATCTAAGATGGACTGATGCAAAGTGGAAAAGTGTTCTGTGGTCTGACGAGTCCACAGTAATTCATTTTCTACCACTTGTCCTTAATGTGTACAAAATAATAGATAGATAAATGACACAATATGTTACTGCATATGTCAGCAGACTAATTAGGAGTCTTTGTCACCGATTCTGTTCATAACTTTTATGGACATAATTTCTAGGTGCAGTCAAGGCGTTGAGGGGATCCGGTTTGGTGGCTGCGGGATTAGGTCTCTGCTTTTTGCAGATGATGTGGTCCTGATAGCTTCATCTGGCCAGGATCTTCAGCTCTCACTGGATCGGTTCGCAGCCGAGTGTGAAGCGACTGGGATGAGAATCAGCACCTCCAAGTCCGAGTCCATGGTTCTCGCCCGGAAAAGGGTGGAGTGCCATCTCCGGGTTGGGGAGGAGATCTTGCCCCAAGTGGAGGAGTTCAAGTACCTCGGAGTCTTGTTCACGAGTGAGGGAAGAGTGGTTCGTGAGATCGACAGGCGGATCGGTGCGGCGTCTTCAGTAATGCGGGCGCTGTATCTGTCCGTTGTGGTGAAGAAGGAGCTGAGCCGCAAGGCAAAGCTCTCAATTTACCGGTCGATCTACGTTCCCATCCTCACCTATGGTCATGAGCTTTGGGTTATGACCGAAAGGACAAGATCACGGGTACAAGCGGCCGAAATGAGTTTCCTCCGTCGGGTGGCGGGTCTCTCCCTTAGAGATAGGGTGAGAAGCTCTGTCATCCGGGAGGAGCTCAAAGTAAAGCCACTGCTCCTCCACATCGAGAGGAGCCAGATGAGGTGGTTCGGGCATCTGGTCAGGATGCCACCTGAACGCCTCCCTAGGGAGGTGTTTAGGGCACGTCCGACCGGTAGGAGGCCACGGGGAAGACCCAGGACACGTTGGGAAGACTATGTCTCCCGGCTGGCCTGGGAACGCCTCGGGATCCCCCGGGAAGAGCTAGACGAAGTGGCTGGGGAGAGGGAAGTCTTGGCTTCCCTGCTTAGGCTGCTGCCCCCGCGACCCGACCTCGGATAAGCGGAAGAAGATGGATGGATGGATGGATGGATGTTTGTTTACTTACTACTAAAACACAAGTTGTCTAGTTTGTTCACTATTTTATTTAAGGACTAAATTACAATGATAAACATATGTTTCATTTACCCTAAGATTTTTTTGTTCAAATAAAGCCAATGATGGCATTTTTTGTGGTGCCCTTTATTTAGAAAAGTACCAAAGTATGGAAAAAATGTTGGTACCGGCACATCACTGGAAGAGACTCACCTCCCAGTCGCCTTCTGGTCCCACACCACCGGAGAGTAGTTTTATTTCATGACACTTTAATGTGACTAACACATTCATCAAAGGTCATATGATGGAACACATTATTCAACACCCTTAATGTCCTATGGGAAATGATATTCTAAAGTTGCTCCGAAATGCATTGTGTTTGACCTTGGAGGTCCCATTGTTGTTGCCATGCACTCTTACCCCCCTCCCCCGTACGCTCTGTTGTTCATTCCTTACGTGGCTGTAGACCACCAGGGGGGAGGGGGCTCGCGCAGGTGTCTAAAATAACTGAATGTTGTATGAGAGTTAGTGCCTGCGGATGGCGGAGAGACAAGGGCGAGGGAGGGGCTGCAACCATTTCTGGTCTAGCATTTTCACAGCATGTGGAAATTGTGGGAGTGTTGACAGTGGAAGTTTGTCTAAGGGGGTCTCCATCCCACCCCTCCTATTAAACTCCCCTAGCACACCTGGATCCCCGCTGCGGATAAATAGTGTGTGACATGTTTAGCAGCCCTGCCTTAGCTGGAGACGGGCGGCCGCCAATGCAGGGGAGGCTCTGCCAAGAGGGGAGGCGGAAGAGAGAGTGAAGGGTGAGGGAGGGAGGGTAGGAAGAGGAGGAGGAAGGAAAAGGAGGAGGATGAGGAGGAGGAGGAGGAGGAGGGGAGGAGAGTGACAGAAGGAGAGAGGAGTGCCGCCAAGCAAGCATGAGGTTTTTACTTTCCATTCTCCTCCCAGCAGCAGTCAGATGAGAGTCCTTGCACACAGTAAGTCTTTTTACTCTGGGTGTGTGTGTGTGTGTGTGTGTGTGCGTGTGTGCGTGTGTCTCTCATTACTTTTCCCTGTCATATTACTTTTGGAATATTTTTTTTACCAAGCATCTGGTTGGTCACTGGGATATATCCATGTAAATATGCATGTGTGTGTGTGTGTGTGTGTGTTTAACATGCAAATGGGTGACCGTGCCTTTCTGCTAATGTGCAGTTGTGTGAGGTGGGACAGTTTTTTTTTTTTTTTAATGTGGAAAAGAGCTGAGCAGACAAACAAATGGGCGAGCGTTAGTGTTTTAATGTTGTCGTTAGAGCGTGTGCGTGAGTGTGTAGTAATGGCACACGCTCACACTTTTATGCACACACACACACACACACAAACACACACACACACACACACACACACACACACACACACACACACCCTCTCTTTGGCAGACTCTATTCCTCACTTCTTCCAGTTGGACAGCACTGGTGGTGTGACTCCATACTGTGAACACTGTGCACTCGAAATGTGTGGTTGAAGGGGGCAAAAAGTGCGCACACACACACACACACACACACACACGCACACACACACACACACACTAATACACAACACTTAACCTGAAAGCCATGATGCTGTTTATGTCTGCATTTTGCAGGTCGTCTATACAAAAACACACACATGCACACAACTTTACGCTATAGCTCATCATTGTGTTTAACGTTCAAACTTCTGCATTCTCTCCGCAAGAAAATGTCTTTACTACTTTTTTTCTCGCCCCCTTAAACATGACACGCAGGAATTGCTTGGTAATCACTGAAGAAAAAACAACAGCAGTGAAGTTGTCACGTTGTGTAAATGGTAAATACAAAGAGAATACAATGATTTGCAAATCCTTTTCAACTTATATTCAATTGAATAGACTGCAAAGACAAGATATTTCATGTTCACATTGAGGAACTTTGTTTGCAAATATTAGCTCATTTGGAATTTGATGCCTGCAACATGTTTCAAAAAAGCTGGCACAAGTGGCAAAAAAGAGTGAGAAAGTTGAGGAATGCTCATCAAAGACTTATTTGGAACATCCCACAGGTGAACAGGCTAATTGGGAACGGCTTCAATCAGTCATTCACAAACAAGGACGGAGCGAGGGTCACCACTTTGTCAACAAATGCCTGAGCAAATTGTTTAAGAACAACATTTCTCAAGCAGCTATTGCAAGGAATTTAGGGATTTCACCATCTACGCTCCGTAATATCATCAAAAAGTCCAGAGAATCCGGTGAAATCACTGCACGTAAGCCATGATATTACGGACCTTCGATACCTCAGGCGGTACCGCATCAAAAAGCGACATCAGTGTGTAAAGGACATCACCAAATGGGCTCAGGAACAGTTCAGAAAACCACTGTCAGTAACTACAGTTGGTCGCTACATCTGTAAGTGCAAGTTAAAACTCTACTATGCAAAGCGAAATCCATTTATCAACAACACCCAGAAACGCCGCCGGCTTCGCTGGGCCCGAGCTCATCTAAGATGGACTGATGCAAAGTGGAAAAGTGTTCTGTGGTCTGACGAGTCCACATATCAAATTGTTTTTGGGAAACTGTGGACGTCGTGTCCTCCAGACCAAAGAGGAAAAGAACCATCCAGACTGTTCTAGGCGCAAAGTTGAAAAGCCAGCATCTGTGATGGTATGGGCGTGTATTAGTGGCAAAGGCATGGGTAACTTACACATCTGTGAAGGCACCATTAATGCTGAAAGGTACATACAGCTTTTGGAGCAACATATGTTGCCATCCAAGCAACGTTATCATGGAAGCCCCTGCTTATTTCAGCAAGACAATGCCAAGCCACGTGTTACAACGGTAAAAGAGGGCGGGTACTAGACTGGCCTGCCTGTAATCCAGACCTGTCTCCCATTGAACATGTGTGGCCACAACGGAGACCCCGGACTGTTGAATAATAATGATAAACAACTTAAGCTGTACATCAAGCAAGAATGGGAAATAATTCCACTTCAAAAATGTGTCTCCTCAGTTCCCAAACCTTTACTGAGTGTTGTTAAAAGGAAAGGCCATGTAACACAGTGGTAAAATGCCTTTTTTGCAATGTGTTGCTGCCATAAAATTCTAAGTTAATGATTATTTGTAAAAAAAAATTAGTTTCTCAGTGTGAACATGAAATATCTTGTCTTTGCAGTCTATTCAATTGAATATAAATTGAAAAGGATTTGCAAATAATTGTATTTTTTATTTTTTTACCATTTACACAACTTGTCAACTTCACTGCATTTAGGGTTTGTAGATTGAGGCCTTTCACTGCATTTGTTCTAGAGTCACTTAATCTCTTGGTCATGTTTTTCATACTTTTTGTAGACCACCTGCACTTTGCCTCAGCACCGACATCTGCAATGCATCCAAATGTGGATTTTTTTTCAATTGATGCACACATAATTTGGAAACCAATCAAAACCAACATTTAGACCAGGAGTCCCCAAACTACGGCCCGAGGTGCCTCATCTGGCCCGCCAGCGTCCAAATCTGGTCCGTGAGACATCCCAAGTAAAAATATTTTGAATATGTCCTGTCCAGCCACTTAGGCAAATCATATTGTTGATGTAGATAAATTCTACCCTGGGAGAATTTATGATTTATTGGCCATTCTTCAGAGAATATGAATGATAACACACAAACCTTTCTTCCACTCATGCTTAATGGTTGTGTGAAGCTATTTATTGGCAAACAACTGTGTTTACTCTTTTTAAATCAAAATGACAAAAGAAAGTACCCAAATGATCCTGATAGAAAGTTTACATACCCCAGTGACTTTGATCTGATAACATGCACAAAAGTTGACACAAACAGGTTTGAATGGCTAATCAAGGTTCCAATCTTCACCTGTGACCTGTTTGTTTGTAATTAATGTGTGTGTATAAAAGGTCAGTGAGTTTCTGGGCTTCTGACAGACCATTGCATCTTTCATCCAGTGCTGCACAGATGTTTCCGGATTCTGAGTCATGGGAAAGGCAAAATAATTGTCAAAGAATTTGCGAGAAAAGGTAATTGAACTGCATAAAACAGAAAACAGGCAGTGACCCTTATTGTGCATCTTGAAACAGCCACACCACAATTATTCAGATAGTCCTGTATTTCAGCTGAAGTTATTTGTGGATTTTTCTTTGCATCTCGAACAATTTTCCTGGCTGTTGTGGCTGAAATCTACCTGAATCCCTCATTTTCCACTTCTTAATCAGCGTTTGAACACTGCTGATTTGCATTTTCAATTCCTTGGATATCTTTTTATACCCCTTTCCTGTTTTATGCAGTTCAATTACC
>NC_084740.1:21219096-21339096 GCF_033978785.1 Entelurus aequoreus
GAGACGGTCAGAGAGGTGCTTGAAAACAATCTGTAAAACATAACCTATGCAACATTTTGACAAAACAACCATGGAGAGCACAAGGAAGTGATTTAATTATATAAAACAAATTATAATATGAACCCTTTAAAAGGTACCGTAGGGCTGGAAAAGTAATCAAATTGTACCGTATTTTCCGGACTATAAGGCGCACTTAATTTATTTTATTTTTTTATAAAAACTCGACAGTGCGCCTTATAACCTGGTACGCCTAATGTAAGGAATATGTTTAGTTGAGCTTACCCACCTCGAAGCAATTTTATTTGGTACATGGTGAAATGATCCCACGATAGTTAGAACACACCCTCCTCAGCCTTCCCGGTAAGGTCTATTCGGGTGTGCTGGAGAGGAGGCTACGCCGGATAGTCGAACCTCGGATTCAGGAGGAACAGTGTGGTTTTCGTCCTGGTCGTGGAACTGTGGACCAGCTCTATACTCTCGGCAGGGTCCTTGAGGGTGCATGGGAGTTTGCCCAACCAGTCTACATGTGTTTTGTGGACTTGGAGAAGGCATTCGACCGTGTCCCTCGGGAAGTCCTGTGGGGAGTGCTCAGAGAGTATGGGGTATCGGACTGTCTGATTGTGGCGGTCCGTTCCCTGTATGATCAGTGCCAAAGTTTGGTCCGCATCGCCGGCAGTAAGTCGGACACGTTTCCAGTGAGGGTTGGACTCCACCAAGGCTGCCCTTTGTCACCCATTCTGTTCATAACTTTTATGGACAGAATTTCTAGGTGCAGTCAAGGCGTTGAGGGGATCTGGTTTGGTGGCTGCAGGATTAGGTCTCTGCTTTTTGCAGATGATGTGGTCCTGATGGCTTCATCTAGCCAGGATCTTCAGCTCTCACTGGATCGGTTCGCAGCCGAGTGTGAAGCGACTGGGATGAGAATCAGCACCTCCAAGTCCGAGTCCATGGTTCTCGCCCGGAAAAGGGTGGAGTGCCATCTCCGGGTTGCGAAGGAGACCCTTCCCCAAGTGGAGGAGTTCAAGTAACTTGGAGTCTTGTTCACGATTGGGGGAGGAGTGGATCGTGAGATCGACAGGCGGATCGGTGCGGCGTCTTCAGTAATGCGGACGCTGTATCGATCCGTTGTGGTGAAGAAGGAGCAGAGCCGGAAGGCAAAGCTCTCAATTTACCGGTCGATCTACGTTCCCATCCTCACCTATGGTCATAAGCTTTGGGTTATGACCGATAGGACAAGATCACGGGTACAAGCGGCCGAAATGAGTTTCCTCCGCCGGGTGGCGGGGCTCTCCCTTAGAGATAGGGTGAGAAGCTCTGCCATCCGGGGGGAGCTCAAAGTAAAGCCGCTGCTCCTCCACATCGAGAGGAGCCAGTTGAGGTGGTTCGGGCATCTGGTCAGGATGCCACCCGAACGCCTCCCTAGGGAGGTGTTTAGGGCACGTCCGACCGGTAGGAGGCCACGGGGAAGACCCAGGACACGTTGGGAAGACTGTCTCCCGGCTGGCCTGGGAACGCCTCGGGATCCCCCGGGAAGAGCTGGACGAAGTGGCTGGGGAGAGGGAAGTCTGGGTTTCCCTGCTTAGGCTGCTGCTCCCGCGACCCGACCTCGGATAAGCGGAAGAAGATGGATGGATGGATGGATGGTGAAATGATAAGTGTGACCAGTAGATGTCAGTCAAACATAAGAGATAAGTGTAGGCTGCATTATGATAGCAATATGACTCAAGTAAACAACACCAACATTGTATATGTTCCATTGAAAATATAGAACATTACACACAGCGCTCAAAAATACATCAAAATGTTTAGTATGACTTTGGTAAGCTATGAAGCCGCACCAAGTATTATTATGGTGTGTGTATAAGGTAAGGTATATTATCTGCTGTTTTGTTTCGCAATATTATGCAAAAGCAACTTTTCTTACCTTCTAGTACCTGCTGATCTGTATTTGGGATCTGCATAAGTCCTGAAAAATTGCGTGCTTCCACCTTTGTTGTCCGTGTCAAGAGCCGCAGGTTTCTGACCCCCGCTCTGGACCATGTGTACATGAATGCTTAAATGTGTCGCTGTTGGCATTTGGGATCAAAAGTAGATCTAGTTCTAATGTTCATTTTCATTACCTATTGCAAAGTTGTCACAAAACACATTTTATTGAGAGCCACATGGCAGTAGTGACTGCCCACAGAGGGCCACTGTACAGTGAATATTTATACATTTTAATGTATGATTGCCTCATGCTATCATTGCACAGTTGCCTAGTGTTTGCAATTGATTATTAATTGTTTCATGCACAAAACAATGCAAACTTTGAAACCATAAGTCAGGTTGACAGGCAGCTATTTTATTTTGTTTTAACACAATTTGGGACTACATATAGAGTACGTGCCAAAAGTTTGGACACACCTTGTCCTCATTCAATGTGTTTTCTTTATTTTCATGACTATTTACATTGTAGATTGTCATGTGTAAAAAAAGGTGAAATACCAGAAAACATGTTTTGTATTTTAGTATCTTCAAAATAGCCACCCTTTGCTCTGATTACTGCTTTGTACACTCTTGGCATTCTCTCCATGAGCTTCAAGCACACCTGTGAAGTGAAAACCATTTCAGGTGACTACCTCTTGAAGCACTGGAGAGAATGCCAAGAGTGTGCAAAGCAGTAATCAGAGCAAAGGGTGGCTATTTTGAAGAAACTAGAATCAATCAATCAATGTTTATTTATATAGCCCTAAATCACAAGTGTCTCAAAGGGCTGTACAAGCCACAACGACATCCTCGGTACAGAGCCTACATACGGGCAAGGAAAAACTCACCCCAGTGGGACGTCGGTGAATGACTATGAGAAACCTTGGAGAGGACCGCATATGTGGGTAACCCCCCCCCCCCCCCCCCCCCCTCTAGGGGAGACCGAAAGCAATGGATGTCGAGTGGGTCTGACATAACATTGTGAAAGTCCAGTCCACAGTGGATCCAACACATCAGCGAGAGTCCAGTCCACAGCGGGGCCAGCAGGAAACCATCCCGAGCGGAGACGGGTCAGCAGCGCAGAGATGTCCCCAACCGATGCACAGGCTAGTGGTCCACCCGGGGTCCCGACTCTGGACAGCCAGCACTTCATCCATGGCCACCGGACCTATGCAACTCCCCCTCGCAAGGGACAGGGGAGAAGAGGAGAGAAGAAAAGAAACGGCAGATCAACTGGTCTAAAAAAGGGGGGTCTATTTAAAGGCTAGATTATACAAATGAGTTTTAAGATGGGACTTAAATGCTTCTACTGAGGTAGCATCTCTAACTGTTACCGGGAGGGCATTCCAGAGTACTGGAGCCCGAATAGAAAACGCTCTATAGCCCGCAGACTTTCTTTTGGCTCTGGGAATCACTAATAAGCCGGAGTTCTTTGAACGCAGATTTCTTGTCGGGACATATGGTACAATACAATCGGCGAGATAGGCTGGAGCTAAACCGTGTAGTGTGTTATACGTAAGTAGTAAAACCTTAAAGTCGCATCTTAAGTGCACAGGAAGCCAGTGCAGGTGAGCCAGTATAGGCGTAATATGATCAAACTTTCTTGTTTTTGTCAAAAGCCTTGCAGCCGCATTTTGTACCAACTGTAATCTTTTAATGCTAGACATAGGGAGACCCGAAAATAATACGTTACAGTAATCGAGACGAGACGTAACGAACGCATGAATAATGATCTCAGCGTCGCTAGTGGACAAGATGGAATGAATTTTAGCGATATTACGGAGATGAAAGAAGGCCGTTTTAGTAACACTCTTAATGTGTGACTCAAACGAGAGAGTTGGGTCGAAGATAATACCCAGATTCTTTACCGAGTCGCCTTGTGTAATTGTTTGGTTGTCAAATGTTAAGGTGGTATTATTAAATAGATGTTGGTGTCTAGCAGGACCGATAATCAGCATTTCCGTTTTCTTAGCGTTGAGTTGCAAAAAGTTAGCGGACATCCATTGTTTAATTTCATTAAGACACGCCTCCAGCTGACTACAATCCGGCGTGTTGGTCAGCTTTAGGGGCATGTAGAGTTGGGTGTCATCAGCATAACAGTGAAAGCTAACACCGTACTTGCGTATGATGTCACCCAGCGGCAGCATGTAAATACTAAAGAGTGCAGGGCCAAGAACCGAACCCTGGGGAACTCCGCACGTTACCTTGACATAGTCCGAGGTCACATTGTTATGGGAGACGCACTGCATCCTGTCAGTAAGATAAGAGTTAAACCAAGACAAGGCTAAGTCTGACATACCAATACGTGTTTTGATACGCTCTAATAAAATATTATGATCGACGGTATCGAAAGCGGCGCTAAGATCAAGAAGCAGCAACATAGATGACGCATCAGAATCCATCGTTAGCAATGGATCATTAGTCATTTTTGCGAGGGCTGTCTCCGTAGAGTGATTTGCCCTGAAACCGGATTGAAAAGGTTCACAGAGATTGTTAGTCACTAAGTGTTCATTTAGCTGCTGTGCAACAATTTTTTCGAGAATTTTGGAAATAAACGGAAGGTGGGAGACCGGTCGGTAGTTTACCATGAGGTCAGGATCGAGGTTAGGTCTTTTGAGCAGAGGATGAATAACCGCTTTTTTGAATGCTAGGGGAACAGTGCCAGAGGAAATGGATAAGTTTATAATATTTAACACTGATGGACCTAATAATACAAACAGTTCCTTGATAAGTTTCCCAGGAAGTGGGTCAAGTAAACATGTTGTTTGTTTTATCCCACTTACACGCTGTAATAATTCCTCTAATGTTATTTCATCAAAAATAGAGAGACTATTTTGGAGGGCAGTGTCCGTCGTATATACAGTCGTATTTGTGTTAATAGAACCCAGTTGTAGCTGGGATGCGTTGTCTTTAATCTCCTTTCTAATGAGTTCAATTTTCTTATTAAAGAAATTCATAAAATCATCTGCCGAGTGGGTGGAGCTACTGGGAGGAGTCCCTTGTTGGGTTAGCGATGCTACTGTACTAAACAGAAATTTAGGATCGTTTTTGTTGAGGCGGATGAGATTTGAGTAGTATTTAGCTTTAGCTGAGGTAAGCATGCGTTTATAAGTTATTAAACTATCACTCCATGCTTGATGGAAAACCTCAAGTTAAATAGTTAGAATATAAAACATGTTTTCAGTTATTTTTTTTGTTAAGTACATAACTCCACATGTGTTCATTCATAGTTTTGATGTGACAATCTACAATGTAAATAGTCATGAAAATAAAGAAAACTCATTGAATGAGAAGGTGTGTCCAAACTTTTGGCCTGTACTGTATATGAATATGTTTTTGTTTTTTTCATGATCAGATAATATCAAAGTTTAAAAGTTATGCAATTGTATGCAATCCATACAATTCCTCTGTCAAAATGTAAATTACAAATACATTTAGTATGAAAGATGAAGTACTTTATTGACACACATTATTTCCAGGCTTTGGTGGACCACATAAAATGATGTGGCAGGCCAGATCTGGTTCAGAGAGAATTAAGAGGATGGAAAATATGTCCGGAAAGCAAAATATATGCAAAATGTTGACCAGCATTACAAGGTATGTAGACCACAAGGAGATAATTTAAATGTAGATTAAAAAAAAAATCATACTATGATCCTGCTATTGAAATATCTTTTATATTACAACGGCAAAAGACCAACTGCAAAAACATGCACTAGTCAAAATTGCCTATATGGTCTGATGGTCTGGTCCGAAATGATCTCCTGAGCATCCCTGACCTATACCATTGTCGGCCGCTTTAACACTTTGAACTAAAACTGCTCGCTCTTTTTATTTTTCTAATGGTCTTCTATATTCCACACTACAAGATGGATAGGATAGAAGACTTTTCATCCACACATTTCTTTAAGATCTATGATGCTTTCTAGCATGTGCTGGTATCAGATGCCAGCGACCATGACGGAGCGTTTTAATGACTTAAAGCAACAAACATCAGGCTGCAGGCTGCCATTTGTTGGGAATTTGACCATTTTTGGAAAAGCAGTTTGTGCTTTAGGTCATTGTGAGTGTTTTTGCCCTTAGTGACACTTCTGCTACTTCCTGATTCAGTCAAGACTGTGGACTGATATTATAGTTCACAAACGATGTGGTTTGTGGTAATCTGTGTGATGTCTTATTTTTTTTTTTAGTCTTAAATCATTTAATTCTCACTTTTACTTGACTAAGATTTGTACATAACAAAATCTATTGAAATAGTAGACAATTGTCATATTTTGGGGTTAGTCAGATGACAGCATATTGAACAGAGGAACATTTTTGGGAAGGTGTACTGTTAAAACACCTTTTCTTCTCCATATCTTTCTATACACCGTATTTTCCAGACCATAGGGCGCACCGGATTAAAAGGCGCACTGCCGATGAGCGGGTCTCGTCAGGTCTATTTTCATACAAAAGTGCAACAAAGCGGGAAAAAAACGTCCGACCGGAACTCTCTAATAACTAAAGTTCCTTGGGTGAATAATTTAACTCACTACACCGGTATGTTTTATCGCTTTCATGGTGAGTTTACTGACAGGTATAAGTAAGAACTTTACACTACTTTATATTCAAAATGGCAACAGTGAAGGATGAATGTCACATAACAAGAAGATAGAGGAAAAGAAGAAGTTTATCGACCTCGGTGTCAGCACGAACTACAAAGGCGGAAGCGCGCAAATTGTCAGGATTTATGCAGATCCCAAATACAGAACAGCAGGTGCCAGAAGGTAAGAAAAGTCTATTTTGCACAATATTGCGAAACAAAACGCCAGTTAATCTGTCTTACCTTATACACACACCATAATAAACCCCGGCCGAGTCATACCAAAGACTATAAAAATGGGACCCAATGCCTCCCTGCTTGACACTCCGCATCAAAGGTTGGAATTGGGGGTTAAATCACCAAAAATGATTCCCGGGTGCGGCCACCGCTGCTGCTCACTGCTCCCCTCACCTCCCAGGGGGTGATTGATTGATTGATTGATTGAAACATTTATTAGTAGATTGCACAGTACAGTACATATTCTGTACAATTGACCACTAAATGGTAACACCCGAATACGTTTTTCAACTTGTTTAAGTCCACGTTAATCAATTCATGGTAAAGGTGATGGGTCAAATGCAGAGAATAATTTTGCCACACCTGGTGTGTGTGTGTGACTATCATTGGTATTTAACTTTAATCATACTCCTATGTTGGAACATCAAGCGGTGTGGCTTCATAGCTTACCAAAGTCATACTAAAACATTTTGATAGATTTTTTTTTTATTTTATTTATTTTTTTAATAATGTCCTGCCCAGCTTCTCGGGCAAATCATATAGCAGATGTAGATGCCCATATCGGCTGTTCAGATTTACTTTACAAAAGAGAAGTGTAGGATACTTCTCTTGTTGCCTTACTTGTATTTTGACTTTATTAAATGTATTTATATTATCATTTGGTGCAGCTGGGCCGGAGCAGGAGGGGATAGAAAGAAAGAAAAAGGAAGACAGAGGGGGGAATTGTGGGGGACAAGAGGGGGATTAGACAGAGAGACAAAAACAACAACAGCAAACACAACAACAACAACAACAGAGCAACATCAGCAAATACGACATGTACAAATATGATGGTAAAAGTAATAGCAAATAAGCAGTTAGCTAAAATTTAAAAAAAATACAGAAATGACAATGAGCATTATTACACTAAAAATGGAGCAATATGAATACCAATAGAAATAGTGCTATTGATAATAAACAATACCAATACTTTACCTTTATTATCAACAATACAATTGTTCAAATGCAACAATACATATACGTAATAATAACTTGAGATACGAAAGAATGCAGAAAAATGGAGGGGAAGAAAGAGAAGCAACCTGCATTAACCTTGTAGATTGTTATAGTAACAATAGGTTAAGCTTTGTCAGTGTGCCATGTGTTATACCCAGTTTACCCTAGGGCAACAACGTTAATATATGTTTGATGAAACGTGATTATGTGCATGAGTGTATGTGTGCATATGTACTTGTATATGTACAGTATGTGTATATGTGTGCTTGTACAGTGAATGTATATGTACAGTATGTGTATATGTGTGCACAGCGAATGTATATATACAGTATGTGTATACAGTATGTGTGTTTGAACAGTGAATGTATATGTACAGTATGTGTATATGTGTGTTTGTACAGTGAATGTATATGTACAGTATATGTATGTGTGTGTTTGTACAGTGAATGTATATGTGTAGTATGTGTATGTGTGTGTTTGTACAGTGAGTGTATATGTACAGTATGTATATATGTATGTTTTTACAGTGAATGTATATGTACAGTATGTGTATACAGTATGTTTGTATAATGAATGTGCGTGTGGATGTACGAACTTTGAGTGTGTAAATATGTACTGTATTTATTTGTATATGTATGTGGGAGCGTAGGTATCTATGTATGTCTGTATGTATGTGTGTGAGTATATGTGAATTTGCATGTACAATACATTTGACTCCCAGTGTGTGCGGAAGCCAGAGTACGGCCCCAGCCTCCCCGAGAGCCCATCCCACAAACAGTAGGTGTGGTGCCCAGGGAACCAGGGGCCACCGCCCCCACGCAGCCAAGCCGGACAGCGACAGGAACCCCAGAGCCTGGCCCACCGCGCCGCCCACAAGGGCCAGCAGCAGGCCGCAGACAGACGCACCCGGCAGAGGACACAGCACGAGAAAAGCAGGGGGCAGCCAGACCCCAAGCCAGCGAGAGACCACACCCCACACGGACAGAAAGGCGGGACGCCCCGCCCGAGGGGCCCGGAGACCCCCCGCAACCGGACGGGAAGACCGCCCCCGCCCCACCGGCAACAGGGCCCCCACGAGCCCCCCTCCACCCCCGGAGAGCGCGGCGAGGCCAGCCCACGGCCACCCCACGGCCACCCCACCCAAGCCGGCCGCCACAGGACCACCCAGCACGGGGCCACAGGAACCACCCACCCCACCCGCAGGGACCCCAACGATGGAGATGGAACAACCAGAAACCGCCCCGCCGAGTCCCCCCCCTGAGGTAGGGGAAATAAATAAATAAAATAAATAAATACATAATAATAATATTAATAAAATATATTAAAAAATAATAATAAATACATAATTAAATCTATTTATAAAAAGAAAAAAAAAGAAAAAAGAAAATTAAAAGAAGATCACAGACATGCTGACACACAAGGTCGCTACCCCAACAACTGGCCGACTCGCAGCACCTCGGAATACCCTGCAGCATAGATTTTTGAGCGCCGTGTGTAATGTTCTATATTTTCAATGGAACATATACAATTTTTGTGTTGTTTACTTGAGTCATATTGCAGTCGACACGCATCTCTAATGTGTGACCGCCATCATATTGCAGTCTACACGTATCTCTTATGTGTGACTGCCATCTACTGGTCACACTCATCATTTCACCATTTACCAAATAAAATAGCTTCGAGGTCGGTAAGCACAACCAACATTATTCTGTTCATTAAGCGCAGCGGGTTATAAGGCGCACTGTCGAGTTTTGAAAAAATTAAAGGATTTTAAGTGCGCCTTACAGTCCGAAAAATACGGTAAACACTTAATGCCTGCCTGTTAGGGAGGCCCAATGGTGTGGAAAAAGAGCCGGGAATTGTGTCCTCTACGTGCGCCCGTCTCTTTATAATGATAAAAGCTCTGTGGGTGAAGAAGCCAGTAAAATCACCCGAGGGAGCTTTTTCCGCCTTTTTCACCGGCATTTCTCGAGCAACCTCCCACCTCTTACGACTGCATCTCTAGCAGTTTTATGTCTCTGTCTGTCTCCGACTAGTTCTCTCATCCCCTGCACTCTTTACACAGAGATGTATACGTGCACCTCCTCCATTGCTATTCCTGTGAGGAGCAGACTGGTCTGGCGGTGTCGTGGTTTATGTCCATGAACTCAGTAACACCGTCGCCGCTGCTGCATTACGCCACACCAGCATTGCCACATGCAGCTAGTAAAATGTATGCTTTCCTGCTCAATATGTGCACACTAAAACTTATAGTTGGCTTTATTGCTTATCCTGTTGAGGGTCACGGGGAAGACTTAAGCTGCTTTTCCTCTACAGCAGACCTGGGCAAATTAAGGCCCGGGGGCCACATACGGCCCGTTAAGATTTTCAATCTGGCCCTCCGGACATTCCCAAGTCATTTATTTAGATGTTTAAGATGTAAAGTATAGCTGCCATTATGATGTGCAGTGATGTTTTCTAATGACCGTAAGTCTTCAACTATACCGGGGGTCGGCAACCCGCGGCTCTAGAGCCGCATGCGGCTCTTTAGCGCCGCCCTAGTGGCTCTCTGGAGATTTTTCAAAAATGTATGAAGAATGGAAAAAGATGAGGGGAAAAAATGTATTTTTTTGTTTTAGTATGGTTTCTGTAGGAGGACAAACATGACACAAACCTCCCTAATTGTTATAAATCACACTGTTTATATTAAATATGCTTCACTCATTCGAGTATTTGGCGAGCGCCGTTTTATCCTACTTATTTTGGCGGTCCTTGAACTCACCGTATGGTTTGTTTACATATATACATTTCTCCGACTTTCTAGGACGTGTTTTATGCCACTTTTTCTGTCTCATTTTGTCCACCACACTTTTAACGTCGTGCGTGAGTGCACAAAGGTGAGTTTTGTTGATGTTATTGACTTGTGTGGAGTGCTAATCAGACATATTTAGTCACTGCATGACTGCAAGCTAATCGATGCTAACATGCTATTTAGGCTAGCGATATGTACATATTGCATCATTATGCCTCATTTGTAGCTATATTTGAGCTCATTTAGTTTCATTTAAGTCCTCTTAATTAAATTTATATCTCATGACACATGTAATATGGCTTTTAATTTTTTGCGGCTCCAGACAGATTTTTTTTTGTATTTTTGGTCCAATATGGCTCTTTCAACATTTTGGGTTGCCGACCCCTGAACTATACTAAGTCTTGGAACCTGCATGATATACTAGTTACTATGGTCATCTAATTAGTTACTATGGTCAGCTAATTAGTTACTATGGTCATCTAATTAGTTACTATGGTGATGTAAGTCACAGCAGCTCAGACGAGGCACCAAGCAGTGTGGGTGGGGAGCGTTTCCACAGAGTGTTTCCAGAGTCTGAAATGTGGGTGTCAGGGACAGACGTGGAAGGAGATTTTTACAACAAAGTTCTAAGGCTTAGTGATGTATCACATATATCAGATCGTAGGTGGGTTTTTTTTAACCCTTTGCGTTCATATTTCGCTGTGTTTGTTGCATTTTGTTGCATTTCGCTTGATTCTAAAATATGTCGATCGAAAGGGTGTGTGACGTTCATATGTTGTCAATATTCAGTGTTTTATCCTTCATGGTTAATATTGTAAATCCCACATTCTTTAGTTTCATGTACATTCTGGGTGTCTCATTCAGTAAAAAAATATAAAATTCCATTCCCTTTTTTAAGGCGGTCTGTCATAACATATTTAGCATTCAATCAGACATTATTGTGAGGTTTTGTATTATTGTTCCTAAACATATATATACCTGCCGCTAGACACATTTTTTTCTCTAAATTTGGCCCCCGAATCAAAATAATTGCTCATGCCTGCCCTAAATGGATAGTCACCAACCTACCGAGTCCGAGATCCCTGGTCCCAACCCCTTTGATAAAGCAAGACATTCCACTAATCAACCCTGATAAGGCACACCTGTGAAGTGCAAACCATGTCAGGTGACTACCTCTTGAAGCTCATGGAGAGAATGCCAAAAGTGTGCAAAGCAGTAATCAGAGCAAAGGGTGGCTATTTTGAAGAAACCAGAATATAAAACATGTTTTCAGTTATTTCACCTTCTTTTTTGTTAAGTACATAACTCCACATGTGTTCATTCATAGTTTTGATATGACAATCTACAATGTAAATATTCATGAAAATAAAGAAAACACATTGAATGAGAAGGCGTGTCCAAACTTTTGGCCTGTACTGTATATGTTTACCTGTGCTAAGCCTGGGGTTCCAGACCACCAAAACGTAATAGTATGATCCTGCCAAGTATGGCCCACTTAGCGACTGGGGAAGTTGTTTGGTGACAACAAACAGCTTCTCAAGCTATTTTCTACCGCTTGTCCCTTTCGGCGTTGCGGGCGGTGCTGGAGCCTATCTCAGCTGCATTCGGGCGGAAGGCGGGGTTCACCCTGGACAAGTCACCACCTCATCACAGGGCCAACACAGATAGACAGACAACAATTCACACTCACATTCACACACTATGGACCATTTAGTGTTGCCAATCAACCTATCCCCAGGTGCATGTCTTTGGAGGTGGGAGGGGCCTATCCCCAGGTGCATGTCTTTGGAGGTGGGAGGAGTCTATCCCCAGGTGCATGTCTTTGGAAGTGGGAGGAGCCTATCCCCAGGTGCATGTCTTTGGAGGTGGTAGGAGCCTATCCCCAGGTGCATGTCTTTGGAGGTGGTAGAAGCCTATCCCCAGGTGCATGTCTTTGGAGGTGGTAGGAGCCTATCCCCAGGTGCATGTCTTTGGAGGTGGTAGAAGCCTATCCCCAGGTACATGTCTGTGGAGGTGGTAGGAGCCTATCCCCAGGTGCATGTCTTTGGAGGTGGTAGGAGCCTATCCCCAGGTGCATGTCTTTGGAGGTGGTAGGAGCCTATCCCCAGGTGCATGTCTTTGGAGGTGGGAGGAAGCCGGAGTACCCGGAGGGAACCCATGCAGTCATGGGGAGAACATGCAAATTCCACACAGCCCGGGATTGAACTCAGGGCTTTCGTATTGTGAGGCACATGCACTAACCCCGGTCCCACCTGGTGGACAAGTTATGTGGCTTAATTGCTGCACAGACTGGTTCTCCGGCTCCCTTCCACCCGTGCCTTCCCCCGCTGTCTGGCTACCCTCCCTGCGGTTTTTCACGGCGAGAGCACAGTCTGCTGACCTCTGCCAAGTCCTGCCTCCACCCACTTCAAGCTGCTCAGTGGCCTTGTGTTTAGAGTGTCCGCCCTGAGTTCGGTAGGTCGTGAGTTCAAACCCCGGCCGAGTCATACCAAAGACTATAAAAATGGGACCCATTACCCTGCTTGGCACTCAGCATCAAGGGGTAGAATTGGGGGTTAATTCACCAAAATGATTCCCGGGCGCGGCCACCGCTGCTGCTCACTGCTCCCCTCACCTCCCAGGGGGTGGAACTAGGGGATGGGTCAAATGCAGAGAGTAATTCCACCACACCTAGTGTGTGTGTGACTATCATTGGTACTTTAACTTTGACTCTTTTTGTTACTTGTGGGACTACTTTAGAAACTTCTGGAATCCGTCTTTTGATGAGGGGCTACTGTTTTGACTAGGGATGGGCGATACCACACTTTTAGGATTCGATACGATACCGATACTTTTTCTTGCATTTTCATCGATACTGATACCGATACCGATACCAATAATTTCTTATTGGCAAATTTTGTCAGTCAAAAATATTATTACTATTGTTATTATTTAAGACAAATCACAAGACAAATACAGACCATTTATACCACATTTATTATGGTCAATATATAATAAAAGTAAAATTAAAATAAATAACATAAATATGAAAAATAAATCAAATATTATATACAATAACTATATATTATATATAATAATAATTACATATTAGGGCTTTCCAATTAACAGTCAAATCCGAATTGCAAGAAGCTGCAGTTATTTTTTAAAGTTTGTGATATAATTAGCAATTAATGAAATATGAAATAGGCTAATGTTTTCGAAATGTAAGAAATCATGTTACAGATTAAAACCAAAATCACATTCAATCATATATTCAACTTGGAAAAAAATAAAACTGTAATGCAAAGATGAAGAATCTCCAAATTGTATCTCTTTCTTATCTTGTTTTAAATACTCAAGCAATTTTCAACTAACAGTAAATTCTCCTGTGTGGAAATTATTTGAATTTAGGATAATCATTTAAACAAAAATATTCAGTAAACATTACTAAAAAAAAAAAAAACAATGCCTGTTTTAAGTCAACAATTGGACAACACTGGATATGCCTGGCTGCATCGCTGCCGGCTGGCTGTGTGTGTGTGTTGCACGTTGACGACGCTCATTCGCTGTCTCCTGTCACGTGACTGGGCCAGCTCTATACTCTGCCAGGTACAGGGGTGTCCCAGCACATAGTAAGTTAAGTAAGTCATCAAAAACATCTGAAAGTGATGTTTGCACCCCTCACACGCCGTTTTTTGGTTTATATCGATACTTTTTTCAGAAAAGTGATGCCAAATGAGTAGCGTGTGAGTATCGATATATCGATACCACAGGATCGATACGCACATCCCTAGTCTTGACTGTCATGACAGGTTTAAACTCTATTTATTTTACTGTGTTTGGTATTGTTTCCTTTCCTGCGCTCTTGTTTTCAGTTGTACTTACTAGTTTGCGCCCACTACTCCTCTGGTTTGAGCAACGTCTCTCGCACCTGTCTGTGATTGGCAATAGAGACACACCTGTGCCTAATAGCCAATCAGTAATCTATTTAAGGCAGCCTTGTCAGAAGGACGAGGCGGTATCATTTTTGTGATCACTTAGTTTTGCCTGCTCATTGTGTTTTGCTTCTATGCATTCTTTGTTTTGGCTGTGCCTCTGATTAAATGTTTACCTGCGGTCTTTGCATCTTCGGGTTCCAGGCAAGCAGGACGTAACAGATTGTCTGGAAGTTTCCTTTTGCTAGTTAAAAGGGCTGCAAAAAAAAAAAAGATATTTTGATAGTCGACTAATCATCGACTATTTTAACTATTATTTAACAAATCGGGTTATTAAGTGTTGTGTACACCTTTTCAGTGGCTGTAATTTAGCCATTGGCTTTTACATTCAACTTGACATATTTTTAGGCATGTTTTAACAAACAATAAAGGTAAATGTTAAATGGGTCATACTTGTATAGCGCTTTTCTACCTTCAAGGTACTCAAAGGCCCTAACCACAACCCATCAGGAGCAAGGGTGAAGTGTCTTGCTCAAGGACGAGGTTGGTAGAAGGTGGGGATCGAACCAGGAACCCTCAAGTTGCTGGCACGGCCCCTCTCCCAACAGTGCCACGCCGTGGGTGACTACTTCTTTTACACATGATACAAGACCGTTATGAAATTAATACAACTCTTAAACTTTTGTCCATTTAGAAGCAAAGAAGCTGATAAAACAAATTATGTGTTTTGAATGTAAACAAAGGAGTCAAAGTAGCAACAAAAACAAAACCACACCAAAGCTATCTAGCTTCCTCAAGAGGAAAAGTAAAACATTTTGTAATGAATACAATGTGTTTAGAAAGCTTTAACAAAGCTAAAATGATAGTTAAAGCTATTTTTTCACACAACGTTGTCTCTTTTTTGATAGCTAGCTAGCTAACAAGCTAACTATCTTACCTCCGGATGTCCGACATGCCTCCGCTTTAAATGCTGCCGCGTTACAGACGTAGTGCCATGAAAAGCAAGCTTCTCTTTGCAAATTGAGCAAGTTATTTTTGTCTTCAATGTCATATTTTGATGTCTGTGTCTCTGCCCGTTACTTGGTAGTCACCGCTCGCGCTGACAGGCTCATATTAGTTTCCTTCCGGAAAACCTGAATCGACTTTTATCGGCAAATGAATTTGTCCGTGACACATTTTATTAAAAAATTTTTTTGGACAATATTAACAAATAGTTACACATATATTAATTACTGTGATTTCTAAACGCAAGATGTTCACTATGTATTCACGCATGGATAGTGAATTTACTGCAGCCTTTACAGATTTTATTGTAGTACATTTCAGTATTGTATGCATTTTATGTTGAATAAATACACTATATTGCCAAAAGTATTTGGCCACCTGCCTTGACTCACATATGAACTTGAAGTGCCATCCCATTCCTAACCCATAGGGTTCAATATGACCTTTTGCAGCTATTACAGCTTCAACTCTTCTGGGAAGGCTGTCCACAAGGTTGTGGAGTGTGTTTATAGCAATTTTCCACCATTCTTCCAAAAGCGCATTGGTGAGGTCACACACTGATGTTGGTGGAGAAGGCCTGGCTCTCAATCTCTGTTCTAATTCATCCCAAAGGTGTTCTATCGGGTTCAGGTCAGGACTCTGTGCAGGCCAGTCAAGTTCATCCACACCAGACTCTGTCATTCATGTCTTGGAATGGAATTGTCCAACATGTTTTGGTATCCTGGGGCATTCAAAGTTCCTTTCACTGGAACTAAGGGACCGAGCCCAACTCCTGAAAAACAACCCCACACCATATTTCCTCCTCCACCAAATTTCACACTCGGCACAATGCAGTCCGAAATGTAGCGTTCTCCTGGCAACCTCCAAACCCAGACTGGTCCATCAGATTGCTAGATGGAAAAGCGTGATTCATCAATCCAGAGAAGGCGTCTCCACTGCTCTAGAGTCCAGTGGCGACGTGCTTTACACAACTGCATCCCACGCTTTGCATTGGACTTGGTGATGTATGGCTTGGATCCAGCTGCTCGGCCATGGAAACCCATTCCATGTCCTGATTGGACGGCCACATGACGTTAGGAGCTCTGTAGCAACCGTTTGTGCAGAAAGTCGACGACCTCTTTGCACTATGCACTTCAGCATCCGCTGACCCCTCTCTGTCAGTTTACGTGGCCTACCACTTGGTGGCCGAGTTGCTGTTGTTCCCAAACTCTTCCCTTTTCTTATAATAAGGTTGACTTTGGAATATTTAGGTGTGAGGAAATTTCACGACTGGATTTGTTGCACAGGTGGCATCCTATGACAGTTCCATGCTGGAAATCACTGAGAGCGGCCCATTCTTTCACAAATGTTTGTAGAAACAGTCTCCATGCCTAAGTCCTTGATTTGATACACCTGTGGCCGGGCCAAGTGAGTAGGACACCTGATTCTCATCATTTGGATGGGTGGCCAAGTACTTTTGGCATTATAGTGTAGCACTTATTTCCTGAACGGGTGTCTTTATACCCTCATGTTCCTGGTAGTGGGTGTGGCAGGCATATGACACAAGAACAGGATCTGCCTAGCAACAAGTGACTACAGCCCACTTAAGCAGTTGGTGCCTCGCCAATCCTTTCATAAAAACACCACAGCACAGTGTCTCAATGTGGAGATGACAGTTTGCATTACTTAACTGCCGACCCCCGGCCCTCCAAACACACAGTTTGTCTCACACCTGAAGGAGGGCGGCCATAGCTCTCAAGAGAGAGGCAGCTGATGTTAATCAAATGCACACATATTACTAATGCACCCAAGTCTTGAATATCAATGCAGCAGCTGACCTTCCATTCATCTCCACGGTTGTGTCCTCTCTGGATGATGCAGATCTGCTGCCTCATGCTTGGTAGTCCACACTGCTGCAAGTCTGTGTGTGTGTGTGTGTGTGTGTGTGTGTGTGTGTGTGTGTGTGTGTGTGTGTGTGTGTGTGTGTGTGTGTGTGTGTGTGCACAGAATTGAAATAAACTCTAATATTTTGTCCTGATGGTGCGATCAGTGGAAATTACTTCATCCGACTTGAGAATGACGAGCGCTCCAACGCAGCAACGGAAAAGTCAAATCCGAAGCTGGGAGGGGTGGGGCCGAGCTTTTTCTTGACATGGATTCTAGAAGCGTCATTAATTAATAGGGCTGTCCCTTCGGTAAGGTGTTGAAGCTCATTAATGTTGCAGGGATGTATCCTTCTTCCTTCTTCCTTCTTCCTTTTTTTTTTTTTTTTTTTTCAAGTGGGAAAATTTTTCTGTATTGCTTTTTAAAAATGTAGTAGTTTTTGTTGATTTTACAAGCAATTTTTTTGTTGCTCACTTGGGTCATCTTGGCTCTTATGTACCCAGCTCACATTATCTTTGTGTCGTCTGCTTTAATATGCTGTTGATTAGATATTTTCATATATTTTGCAGTACAAGGTGTGTGTATGATATATATATATATATATATATATATATATATATATATATATATATATATATATATATATATACACACATATACGTTAGGTTAGGAAAAAACAGAGGCTATATCATCCCTACAAGCCTGTTTCGCAGGTTTCCATATATATATATATATATACTACCGTTCAAAAGTTTGGGGTCACCCAAACAATTTTGTGGAATAGCCTTCATTTCTAAGAACAAGAATAGACTGTTGAGTTTCAGATGAAAGTTCTCTTTTTCTGGCCATTTTGAGCGTTTAATTGACCCCACAAATGTGATGCTCCAGAAACTCAATCTGCTCAAAGGAAGGTCAGTTTTGTAGCGTCTGTAACGAGCTAAACTGTTTTCAGATGTGTGAACATGATTGCACAGGGGGTTTTCTAATCATCAATTAGCCTTCTGAGCCAATGAGCAAACACATTGTACCATTAGAACACTGGAGTGATAGTTGCTGGAAATGGGCCTCTATACACCTATGTAGATATTGCACCCAAAACCAGACATTTGCAGCTAGAATAGTCATTTACCACATTAGCAATGTATAGAGTGTATTTCTTTAAAGTTAAGACTAGTTTAAAGTTATCTTCATTGAAAAGTACAGTGCTTTTCCTTAAAAAATAAGGACATTTCAATGTGACCCCAAACTTTTGAACGGTAGTGTGTATATATATATATATATATATATATATATATATATATATATATATATATATATATATATATATATATATATACACGTTAGGTCAGGAAAAAACACAGAGGCTATATCATCCCTACAAGTCTGTTTTGCACGTATATTCCGCTCTACCCCGGTATTGAGCACTGTATAACGGATAAACCACAGAAACCTCGACTATATATATGTATATATATATATATCAGGGGAGGCTGGTGACTTCCAGAATTGAGGAGGCCATTTTTTTCCGCTTGCTCACTTCACTCGCGATGGAATGTTCCCTGTTCTCTTATCTGTCTTTGTGCTGGCCAAAGGCATACTATTTGGAGTGTAAGCTACAGTCAGAAAGTTCTTGCTGATGCAATTCATTGTGCAGAGCTTAGCCTTGTGCCTTCCTGAAGAAATTACATTGCTGTAAGTCTATGAGCCTGCCTGATAATTAAGCTGAGAAATGACATTTGGATGTTATATAAACGCCAAGTGAACATGTGTAAAAGGCAGGAATTTTAATTATGTAGTTAAAAACAATTTTGTTTAGCTTACATTTTTCATTCTTCTACAGCTTCAACATGTAATCACCAATTTAATCAAGTTTAGCATATAAAAAAGATAAGATAACACTTTCTTTATCATATGTAGCTTTATTCAATATATTTAATATAAAATATGTAAAAATATGGTTCCAGTTGGCTTTATCTGCTGAGAAACACAGACAAAATGGAGTGTTATTACTACTGAGAACTAGTGGTGTAACACTGGTAGAGACATCTAATTAGTTCAACTCACATCTGGTTTAGCTGAGGGGCGGCATGCTCTCTCCTGGACTCCACTCCACAGGTTGGTGCTGGCTTCATTTACTGAGAAATACAGGACATCTCGCCGATTTCCGAGGTCGTTTTAAGCAAAAGTATTTGGCTATATGAGCTATAAACTTCACGGATGATAGCCAGGGGTGTTCTCTAAATTTCCTGAAAAGCACAAGTTGATAGGACACTCGTAGCCACTATGGCGAGTGTTTGTTTGACTGAAGTGGCTGGCGAATTCTCAAAATGGCTTCTGTGTTGATTAGGAAAGGAAAGGATTGATTCCAAATGAACCAGCAGCATGTGATTGGACGAACAAAATGTCAATCTTTCAGCCCTGGACACAATGCATGGTGAGGCCAGGCCTCCGTTGCCCACCCATTTTCAGTGATCTGGCCAATCACATATTGGCATGAAAAAGCATGCATTACATTGACTTCTATGAGAAGCTAATTTCCTAGGGGAGGCCTGGCCTCCCTTAATACAAACTGATAGGGAAATCTGGCCTGTTGCTTTACAATTGCAATATTGGGTTTTAGCCATGGGAACATTTAGATTTATGAACAAAACTAAAATAATATGAATATAAAAAATAAAAAATATGTTTTTTGTTAAAATAAATAAATAAAATAAATATATTTATTGTTTTTTTTAAATCTCTCTCTTCTCTCAAATTATTGGGGAGGCCAGGCCTCCTCCACCTCTATGGAGGAGCCTCCACTGATATATATATATATATATATATATATATATATATATATATATATATATATATGTCTTATACAGTACAGGCCAAAAGTTTGGACACACCCTCTCCTCATTCAATGTGTTTTCTTTATTTTCATGACTATTTACATTGTAGATTGTCACATCAAAGCTATGAATGAACACATGTGGAGTTATGTACATAAAAAAAAAAGGTAATATAACTGAAAACATGTTTTATGTTCTAGTTTCTTCAAAATAGCCACCCTTTGCTCTGATTACTGCTTCGCACACTCTTGGCATTCTATCCATGAGCTTCAAGCACACCTGTGAAGTGAAAACCATTTCAGGTGACTACCTCTTGAAGCTCATCGTGTAACACGTAGAGAATGTGGCTTGGCATTGTTTTGCTGAAATAAGCAGGGGCGTCCATGATAACGTTGCTTGGATGGCAACATATGTTGCTCCAAAAGCTGTATGTACCTTTCAGCATTAATGGTGCCTTCACAGATGTGTAAGTTACCCACGCCTTGGGCACTAATACACAGATGCTGCCTTTTGAACTTTGCGCCGAGAACAATCCGGATGGTTCTTTTCCCCTTTGGTCCGGACGACACAACGTCCACATTTTCCAAAAACTAGTTGAAATGTGGACTCGTCATACCACAGAACACTTTTCCACTTTGCATCAGTCCATCTTAGATGAACTCGGGCCCAGCGAAGCCGGCAGCGTTTCTGGGTGATGTTGATAAATGGCTTTAGATTTGCATAGTAGAGTTTTAACTTGCACTTACAGATGTAGCGACAAACTGTAGTTACTGACAGTGGTTTTCTGAAGTATTCCTGAGCCCATGTGGTGATATCCTTTACACACTGATGTCGCTTTTTGATGCAGTACCTCCTGATGGATCGAAGGTCGCGGGCATACAATGTTGGTTTGCGGACTTGCTGCTAACGTGCAGTGATTTCTCCAGATTCTCTGAACCTTTTGATGATATTACGGAGCGTAGATGGTGAAATCCCTAAATTCCTTGCAATAGCTGCTTGAGAAATGTTATTCTTAAACAATTTGCTCACGCATTTGTTGACTAAGTGGTGACCCTCGCCCCATCCTTGTTTGTGAATGACTGAGCATTTCATGGAAGCTGCTTTTATACCCAATCATCGCACCCACCTGTTCCCAATTAACCTGTTCACCTGAGGGATGTTCCAAATAAGTCTTTGATGAGCATTCCTCAACTTTCTCACTCTTTTTTGCCACTTGTGCCAGCTTTTTTGAAACATGTTGCAGGCATGAAATTCCAAATGAGCTAATATTTGCAAAAAATAACAAAGTTTACCAGTTCGAACTTTAAATATCTTGTCTTTGCAGTCTATTCAATTGAATATAAGTTGAAAAGGATTTGCAAATCATTGTATTCTCTTTTTATTTACCATTTACACAATGTGACAACTTCACTGTTTTTGAGTTTTGTATATATGAAAAATGCTTTATAAATTAAGATATATATATATATATATATATATATATATATATATATATATATATATATATATATATATATATATATATATCTGCTTTAGATATGAAATACAATTGATAATGCTTATGGTAGTAAGCTGGTTTGAAATGTATCTTTTTATTATATTTAACTCTGGGTGCACACTAAATAAATAATTATGATGTCATAATGACAAAAGAGTAAATCCGATGATTTTGCACTTAACTTGCACTTACAAATGTTTCTAGGTGGGAAAATCAAGCGCTCCTTTTCCTTTACTATGGCGTGCAGTAAACGGTCGGTGGTAAACTTCCCCTGAGCTTGCTGTAAACAAATATGCAGTCAATCCTGCAGGACTTCTTTACTGTTTCAGAAGAAGACATTCCGCATGCTATTTGTACCAAATGTTCACAAACATCGCGCTTCAGCACATCAAACCTTATCAGCCTCTAGAAACACCAGCATCGCCTGCGCTGCTAAAGAAGCTGTCCCAAAGCCCAAACAACAGTTAAAGGCCTACTGAAATGAATGTTTTTTATTTAAACGGGGATAGCAGATTCATTCTGTGTCATACTTGATCATTTTGCGATATTGCCATATTTTTGCTGAAAGGATTTAGTAGAGAACATTGACGATAAAGTTCGCAACTTTTGGTCGCTGATTAAAAGAAAGCCTTGCCTGTACCGGAAGTAGCGTGACATCGCAGGTTGAAGGGCTCCTCACATTTCCCCATTGTTTACACCATCAGTGAGAGCGATTCGGACCGAGAAAGCGACGATTACCCCATTAATTTGAGCCAGGATGAAAGATTCGTGGATGAGGACCGTCAGAGTGAAGGATTAGAGTGCAGTGCAGGACGCATCTTTTTTCGCTCTGACCGTAACTTAGGTACTAGGGCTCATTGGATTCCACACTCTCTCCTTTTTCTATTGTGGATCACGGATTTGTATTTTAAACTACCTCGGATACTATATCCTCTTGAAAATGAGAGTCGAGAACGCGAAATGGACATTCACAGTGACTTTTATCTCCACGACATAACATCGGCGAAGCACTTTAGCTACGGAGCTAACGTGATAGCATCGTGCTTAAATGCAGATAGAAACAAAAGAAATAAGCCCCTGACTGGAAGGATAGACATAGGATTAACAATACTACCAAACTCTGGACATGTAACTACACGGTTAATGCTGTACCGCCTGGCGAAGCCTAGCAATGCTGTTGCTAACGACGCCATTGAAGCTAACTTAGCTACGGGACCTCGACAGAGCTATGCTAAAAACATTAGCTCTGCACCTACGCCAGCTCTCATCTACTCATCATCACCCGTGCTCACCTGCGTTCCAGCGATCGACGGAGCGACAAAGGACTTCACCCGATCATCGATGCAGTTGGCGGCCCGGAGACGGAGGAAGTCAAGGTGAGGACAGCGGTGCGGCGGCGGGCGTTGTAGCTTTGGACGACACCCCGCCCGCCATCAGAGTCGGCAAGAAACATATATTTCCCCAAAGTTACGTACATGACATGCACATAGCGACACGCACGTACGGGCAAGCGATCAAATGTTTGGAAGCCAAAGCTGTAGTCACGGTAGCGCGTCTGCTATCCAACTCAAAGTCCTCCTGGTTGTGTTGCTGCAGCCGCCGCTAATACACCGATCCCACCTACAGCTTTCTTCTTTGCAGTCTCCATTGTTAATTGAACAAATTGCAAAAGATTCACCAACACAGCTGTCCAGAATACTGTAGAATTTTGCGATGAAAACAGAGCTGTTTGTATGGGATACAATGGTGTCCGAATACTTCCGCTTCAACCATTGACGTCACGCGCAAACGTCATCATACCTAGACGTTTTCAACCGGAAGTTCCCCGGGAAATTTCAAATTGCACTTTATAAGTTAACCCGGCCGTATTGGCATGTGTTGCAATGTTAAGATTTCATCATTGATATATAAACTATCAGACTGCGTGGTCGGTAGTAGTGGGTTTCAGTAGGCCTTTAAATCAATAGCTAAAAAAAAATTATAGACACAAATAACTTCTCGCTTATTGGTGTCGGTCTTGAGAAGTAGCATCTGTATTTTCTATATATCGTGCATCCCTATCTTTAACCCCGGGTTGCTCCATTGCAAGCCCCATATGCTGAGATAAAAATGCAGTGAGTGCTATACAATAATTGCAAAATGCGTTATGTGTGTACAGGGGAAGAAGACGGCACAGCCAGCAGGTACACTACCGTTCAAAAGTTTGGGGTCACATTGAAATGTCCTTATTTTTGAAGGAAAAGCACTGTACTTTTCAATGAAGATAACTTTAAACTAGTCTTAACTTTAAAAAAAAAAAATACTCTATACATTGCTAAAGTGGTAAATGACTATTCTAGCTGCAAATGTCTGGTTTTTGGTGCAATATTTACATAGGTGTATAGAGGCCCATTTCCAGCAACTATCTCTCCAGTGTTCTAATGGTACAATGTGTTTGCTCATTGGCTCAGAAGGCTAATTGATGATTACAAAACCCTTGTGCAATCATGTTCACACATCTGAAAACAGTTTAGCTCGTTACAGAAGCTACAAAACTGACCTTCCTTTGAGCAGATTGAGTTTCTGGAGCATCACATTTGTGGGGTCAATTAAATGCTCAAAATGGCCAGAAAAAGAGAACTTTCATCTGAAACTCGACAGTCTATTCTTGTTCTTAGAAATGAAGGCTATTCCACAAAATTGTTTGGGTGACCCCAAACTTTTGAACGGTAGTGTACGTCGTTTAGCTCTATATTTATTATTGAATAATATCAATAAAAAAGGGAATGGAGTGTGACTAATCCAAAAGTGTATGTGTGCGACTATGTTTGGAGATTACCTGAAGAGTAATCAAGTGTTGAGCGAGGTGCGGAAGTCCAAGGGGGGGGCAAGACAAGCTCGGAGGTCCGTGA
Source organism: Entelurus aequoreus (assembly GCF_033978785.1). Lineage (NCBI taxonomy): Eukaryota > Metazoa > Chordata > Actinopteri > Syngnathiformes > Syngnathidae > Entelurus > Entelurus aequoreus. The sequence continues at coordinate 21,243,673 of NC_084740.1, forward strand.
GACAGGCAGGAATTCGGGGGCAATAGCGAGGCGTCAAAGTCCATGTCCAGGCGGGAGGTCGAGATCCAAGATGAAGCCAGGGAACCAGAGGGAATACGGGGAGACGAGACACACTGCTCGGGACGTGGGAACGAAAGTAGGCTGCTGGAAGGTGACGAGAAGGAATTACGAGACAAATGAACACGGAGGGGGACAAAACACAGAGAGAGAAAGAGGGCATAGAGCTTGATAGGTTCGGTACAGGACAGGTCGCTACGTTCTGGCACAGGATAGCAGGCTGCGCTGGTTTAAGAAGGCAGGGAAGCTCATCAGCGACAGGTGTGTAGATTGCCGATTGGCGATTGAATGCAGCCGCTTGCTGCATCCGGAGTGGCGCGCTCTTGGAGGTGTGCCCAGCGCAGCGCACAGATGAATGCGCGGGTGCGCCAGGGCCGTGACAAAATGTGTGCAATGTATCCCTTTAAACAAAGGGACAGCTGGAATAACGATGAGCTCATTCGAAATGCTGACAGTGTGGCCACATCTCCGTTGATGGACGCTAAAATGTTAATTGATTTTTTTCTTTGGAAACAAGTAATCAGCGATGAAGCCGTTATTGTCAATTAAAAACTCAGGCTTGAAACTTCATCAGTCAGAGATATTTTTCATTTATATATATATATACAACTAACTCTATGTGTTGTATTAAAAACATTGCAGAACGATGAGGCTGAATTTTTGATTGAACGCCATGTTTGTAGCCGTTCCATGGAAATATTATTATAGCAAAATCATTTGCAAACGTAAATCTCAATCTGTGCGCTACAAATTCAATTTGTACTAACTTGTGTGTCTGTATGTCAATCCGAGTGTGTGTATTCAGATCAGAGTATGTGTGTTTTAAGTTGTACGTCTGTACCTTAACAGAAAGAGCCTTGACAGACTGTCGACTTCCACGTGACATTTGCGACACTTCTGCCGTGTAAGATTTGAGTGAGCGCATCCAGAATTGTGAGGGTGTGATAGTGGTGTCCCGCTACCAATATTTTGGTACCGGTACCAAAATGTATTTTGATAATTTTTGATACTTTTCTAAATAAAGTGGACCACAAAAATTGGCATTATAGGCTTTATTTTAGCAAAAAATCTTAGGGTACATGAAACATATGTTTATTATTGTAATTTAGTCCTTAAATAAAATAGTGAACGTACTAGACAACTTGTCTTTTAGTAGTAAGTAAACAAACAAAGACTCCTAATTAGTCATATGCAGTAACATATTGTGTCATATATCTACCTATTATTTTGTCTACATTATTAAGGACGAGTGGTAGAAAATTCATTATTAATCTACTTGTTCATTTACTGTTAATATCTGCTTACTTTCTGACATGCAACATTTCTCACGCTCATATTCTCTATTCACTTCTCTATATTTTTTTCTTAATAATAAACTTCGGTTTTCACAGCTTGCCGTAGTTCGAGTACCGTATTTTTCGGACTATAAGGCGCACTTAAAATCCTTTCAGTTTCTTAAAAATCGACAGTGCGCCTTATAACTCGGTGCGCCTAATGTACGGAATAATGCTGGTTGTGCTTACCGACCTCGAAGCTATATTATTTGGTACATGGTGAAATTATAAGTGTGACCAGTAGATGGCAGTCACACATGAGAGATATATTATATGTATATTAGGGGCGGCATGGTGTAATGGGTAGAGCAGCCTTGCCAGAAACCTGAGGGTTGCAGGTTCGCGCCCCGCATCTTGACATCCAAATCGCTGCCGTTGTGTCCTTTGGCAGGACCCTTGCCCCCAGTGCCACTCATACTGGTGAATGAATGATAGGCGGTGGTCCGAGGGGCCGTAGGCGCAAACTGGCAGCCATGCTTCCGTCAGTCTACCCCAGGGCGCTATGAAAGTATCTTACCACCACCAGGTGTGAATGAATGATGGCTTCTCACTTCTCTGTGAAGCACTTTGAGTGTCTAGAAAAGCGCTATATAAATCTAATCCACTATTATTATTATGTTCCATTGAAAAAAATATATAGAACATTACACACGGCGCTCAAAAATCTATCAAAATGTTTTAGTAGGACTTTGGTAAGCTATGAAGCCACACCACTTGATGGATTGTACTGTGCTTCAACATAGGAGTATTATTATGATGTGTATATAAGGTAAGACATGTTATCTGGTGTTTTGTTTCACTATAATATGCAAAAGCAACTTTTCTTACCTTCTGGTATCTGCTGATCTGTATTTGGGATCTGCATAGTCCTGAAAATTTACGAGCATCCACCTTTGTAGCCCGTGGCGACACCGTAGTCGATAAGCTTCTTCTTTTTCTCTATCTTCTTGTTATGTGACATTCATCCTCCACTGTTGCCATTTCTAATATAAAGTAGTGTAAAGTTCTTAGTTATATATGTCAGTAAACTCGCCATGAAAGCACTAAAACATACCGGTGTAGTGAGTTTACATTATTCACCCAAGGAAATGTAGTTATTAGAGACAGACACATTTCTGGCGTTGTTGTTGCACAAGTGATTAAAACAGTTAGCTCCATCTTTTGACACTTCTTCCACTTCTGTCCTTGCACGCTACACTGCTACAACAAAGATGACGGGGAGAAGACACACGTCGTATTACACGCTCACGAATCTGGTTGCACATGCTCAAATCGTACACAGTAAAAGTATCGCGAAAGTCACGTGGAAGTAGACAAAGTATTGAGGGTTCTTTATGATTAAGGACGGACGTACAACTCAAAACACATGTACCCGCATCTGAATACACACACTCGGATTGATATACAGACACACACATTAGTATACAGGCATGCAAATTGGATTTCACACGCACAGATTGAGATTTACTCTTGCAAATAATTTTGCCACAATCATAAATACAATAATTTTCACAAATTGTTAGAAAAACAATGAATTCTGTCAAAATGCTCACTAGCCAAATAGTTGTGCGTACAGTCTAAATCAGACCTGGGCAAATCAAGTTTTTCAATCTGGCCCGCCGGACATTCCCAAATAATTTATTTAGATGTTTAAGATGTAAAGTGTAGCTGCCATTATGATGTGCACTCATGTTTTCTAATGACCGTAGGTCTTCAACTAAACTAAGTCTTTCAATGCTTGGAATCTGCAGGATATACTAGTTACTTTGGTAATCTAATTAGTTACTATGGTCATCTAATTACTTACTATGGTCATCTAATTACTTACTATGGTCATCTAATTACTTACTATGGTCATCTAATTAGTTACTATGGTAATGTAAGTCACAGCAGCTCAGACGAGGCACCAAGCAGTGTGGGTGGGGAGCGTTTCCACAGAGTGTTTCCAGAGTCTGAAATGTGAGTGTCAGGGACAGACGTGGAAGGAGATTTTTACAACAAAGTTCTAAAGTTTAGTGATATATCACATATATCAGATTGTAGGTGGGGTTTTTTTTTACCCTTCGCGTTCATATTTCGCTGTGTTTGTTGCATTTTTGTTGCGTTTTGCTTGATTATACACTATGTGGATGAAGAGGGGGTATGACGTTCATATGTTGTCAATATTCAGTGTTTTATCCTTCATAGTTAATATTGTAAATCCCACATTCTTTATTTTCATGTACATTCTGGGTGTCTCATTCTGTAAAAAAATTAAAAATTCCACTCCGTTTTTTAAGGCGGTCTGTCATAACGTTTTTAGCATTTAATCAGACATTATTGTGAAGTTTTGTATTAGTGTTCCTAAAAATAGATATACATTTTTTCTCTAAATTTGGCCCTCCGAGGCACAATAATTGCCCAAGCTCGGTCTAAATGCATCTCAGATGTTTCGTGTTTCTTTGTATTATATCATATTATATGTGTTGTACATTTAATACAGAATATACATTTTCTTTGTGTACGTCTTTCAAAATTTCCGCCGGCCCCTTACAGTATGTCCTTGAAACAGCCTTGCAGAATTATATATTATATTATATTATATTATAGTAATAATCGTGGTAGTGTTTCAAATACCATTTACGAACAATTGAATTTCTATTTTGTCTTTCCTATCTATAAAATGATTGCCTTCATGTCGCAAAGAGGTTTTAACGGATGTTACTTCATATTGCATTGATACCACAGAGGACCTGACACCATTAGCCACTATGTCCTTGCCTTCAAAGCCGTTTCTCTTGTTGCAGCAGCGCTGATGACCTTGCAGCACATTCCTGTGTCGGCGCAGCAGTCGCTGTGTATTGTGTAAAGAGTCCTGGGTTGGTACAGGGTGAGACAAAGGCAGGGGCCAACACAATGGATTGTAGTATTAAACGTGAAAATGCACTAATCAAAGTCAGGTGATGCTCTGAGTGCAGCCAACCAGAAGAGAGAGCAGATTGGTTGAAAACAAAAATAAACATATGCATTAGGGGTGTAATTGTAAAGCGTTGAAAAAAATTCAAAGCTGTTTAGATTCTGTTTTAATGATTGATTTTATCATGGGAACATGAAAAAAAACGACGAACTTCTGGCAGCCATGACTCTCCAATAAATACAATTCTCAAATGAAATATAAAAATGTACAAACTTTTTATTTATTCATTTATTTTTTTCATTGCAGACTCCAACGTCCAAGTAGACATACAATCGCATACAGTCTATACAATAAACAAAATACAGTATAAAAGGCATTATCACTTAATATTAAAAACAGTGTTTGTGCATATTCAGTTAAAGGCATCTAATAAATAAATACAAGCAGCAATAAAAAAAATAAAAAAATAACAATAATATATATATATGTACTTTAAAAATGTGTCTACACATTCTATAAAAGGCACAAATAGCATACAGACAAATTGAAGGATGCAAGGGCCATGATGATACATTCTGTGCATTAAGTTAAAGTTAAGTTAAAGTACCCATGATTGTCACACACACACTAGGTGTGGTGAAATTTGTCCTCTGCATTTGACCCATCCCCTTGATCACCCCCTGGGAGGTGAGGGGAGCAGTGGGCAGCAGCGGTGCCGCGCCCGGGAATCATTTTTGGTGATTTAATATGGTAATATACTGTGTTAAGCTATAGTGCATCACTTTTTAGCTTTATTAGACATTTTCAAACAAAACTATGGCTAAATGAACTAAATAAACAAATACCGAAGTTGCATTGGCCACGAGATGAGACCAAATCGTTTAGAGCGCACTGTTCGGTATTGTGGCCACTGATTGGCTCAGCCCCGGGGCAGCATTGCTACACACTAAAACAAATGCTGGGATATTTTGATAACCCAATTTATGAGTTGCAAGTGTTGGGTTACATTTTTCAGTTGTTTTTATGAAGAGCAATCTATTTTTTGGGTTATAAGGGTATTATTTTAACTCAATTTCTGGGTTTTCAAATCTATGAGCTATTTATTGGGTTGTTTTTCCATGAATAACGCATTTTTGGGTAAAAGGCTTTATTTTTATTAAAAGTATTTTTTTCTTGAAGGGAATTTTATTAAAGATTAATCTTATTAACATAATTTACAATCACACATCTTATGTACATGACCATATTTGAGCATGCTGTATAGCAGTGTTTTTCAACCTCTTTTGAGCCAAGGCACATTTTCGGCATTGAAAAAATGCGGAGGCACACCACCAGCAGAAATCATAAAAAAACAACAACAACTCAGTTGACATTAAAAAGTCGTTCTCACGATTGTTGGGTATGACTCTGAAGCATAATCAAGCATGCATCAATATAGCTCTTGTCTCAAAGTAGGTGTACTGTCACATAACAACCTGACTTATTTGGACTTTTTTGCTGTTTTCCTGTGTGTAGTGTTTTACTTCTTGTCTTGCGCTCTTATTTCGGTGGTTTTTGCTTTTTTGGGGGGTATTTTCCTGTAGCAGTTTCATGTCTTCCTTTGAGCGATATTTCCACATCTACTTTGTTTTAGCAATCAAGAATATTTCAGTTGTTTTTATCCTTCTTTGTGGGGACATTGTTGATTGTCATGTCATGTTCAGATGTACATCGTGGACGCCGACTTTGCTCCACAGTAAGTCTTTGCTGTCGTCCAGCATTCTGTTTTTGTTTACTTTGTAGCCAGTTCAGTTTTAGTTTTGTTCTGCATAGCCTTCCCTAAGCTTCAATGCCTTTTCTTAGGGGCACTCACCTTTTGTTTATTTTTGGTTTAAGCATTAGACACCTTTTTACCTGCACACTGCCTCCCGTTGTTTCCGACATCTACAAAGCAATTAGCTACCGGCTGCCACCTACTGATATGGAAGAGTATTACATGGTTACTCTGCACCGACACTCAACAACAACACATAATTTGCAGACTATAATTACTGGTTTGCAAAAAATATTTTTAACCCAAATAGGTTAAATTAGATAATCTCCCACGGCACACCAGACTGTATCTCACGGCACACTAGTGTGCCACAGCACAGTGGTTGAAAAACACTGCTGTATAGAACTACTATTGTCATGATCCGCTGCCTGGATCATGTGTGTTTAGTTTTTGACTCCCTCAGTTCCTATTTTGAGCACCCCTGGGTTTGTGTTTTATTTGCCATGACTGCAGATTGTTTTCACCTGCCTCTGTTTAGTGTTCGGGACACTCACCTGCTCCTGGGCACTAATCCGAGAGCTACTTATTCCCTGCTTTTCGTCTCACTCAGTCTGGCTTTCTTGTTTTCTTCCACGCAACAGTTATGACGGCTCCTAATTTGAATCCTGAGCTAAGCTTCGCCTTTTTGTTTGCCTGTTTACATGCTATTTCGTTAGCGTCCTGTGCTATCGGCACGCTGGTGCTCTTTTGTTTGTATCCCGCATTATTTATGGACAATAAATCATTTCCTTACCTGCACCTTCCCTCCGGAGTACCGTCTGCATCCAGGGAGACCATAAACGGCAATTCTTGTAAAAAAAAAAAAAAAATCACTCATATCTTGCTTTTAAGTATATATTAATGGAATACAAATCATTTTGATCAGTAGTTGGGAAGGAGTAAGACAAACCAGCAGTAACATTTATAATTTTTAACCAACTATTGGGTCAAGGTGCGCTAAATTGCACAACCCAATAGTTGGGTTTGGAATAACCCAACATTGTAGTGAGCATAACTCAGCTTTTGTGTTAAATACATTCAACCCAAAAGTTGGGTTATGAATCAACCAACATTGAGTTAGCATAACTCAACTATTGGGTTAAATAATTAAACGCAAAAGTTGGGTTGAAAAAAATTAACCCAAAATGTTGAGTTAAAATATCTCAAATAAGGCCTTCGTCCTTTTCTGAACCAGCAGTTGGGTTAAAATTGGGTTGTCTTTAACTCAACATTTTTTAGTGTGTATATTGGATTAAAAGAGTGTAATGGTGACTATGTGAGTGTTAATATCTGTGTGTGGAGATGGGGGGGGGGGGGGGGGGTACTTAAAATGGTCATGATTCCTTTTTATGAAGTATAAAAATATTGAATTTATACTTAACAATTCCTACTGTATTTTAGGGGAATTAATTTACAGCATGAGGCCCCGACCTAATTACCAGCGATAAACAAGGGTTTACTGTAGATGACTAAAGTGTGTCATTAATAGTTCTGGCCACTCCCGATCTTTATTGATCGAACAATAACAGCACACTTATCTTATCTGCTTATGTTGTATATTATATATTATATAATATATGTATATATATATATATATATATATGTATATATATATATATATATATATATATATATATATATATATATATATATATATATATATATATATATATATATATATATATATATAATATGTATTATATATAATATGTATTATTTTATTTATTATCATTTATTTATTATATTATATATAAATATATTGACGTCCCACTGGGGTGAGTTTTCCTTGCCCGTATGTGGGCTCTGTCCCGAGGATGTCGTTGTGGCTTGTACAGCCCTTTGAACACTCGTGATGTAGGGCTATATAAATAAACATTGATTGATTGATTGATATATATTATTTACTATATGTATTTTTTTATGTAATTTATTATTATTTATTTATATATATATATATATATATATATATATATATATATATATATATATAATTTTTTAATTTATTATTAATCTATTTTATTTTATTATTGCCCATTTATTTGTTTTTATTTATTATGCATTCTAATAATTAAATACATTCGATCAAAAGTCTGCTTACAAAGGAGTCTATTGGAGCTGTTCAATTCTGCCTATAGAGCCCTTAAAAAAAACATCCAAACCATATAGGGTTTTATATATATATGATGTAAGTATATATGTAATGTAGTAACAAGCACATTTATAATACCATTGAACATTTAGGTAATGTGATCATTTTAAGCATTAATTTAAAAAACGCATCACTTTTGCTTTTTTTTTGTGTTCTTCATCATTGATTTCTGCTCACTGCAGACTTTATGAGAGCCAACAAACATAATAAAACATCACTTACTGTACAAGGTCTGCTGTCATTAGGATGCCGACTGCTGAGATGTTCATATATTCCCATTTAGATGAAAAACGTCTTATAATCCTCGCAAAGAAACCAGAACCGGCGCTTTTCGTGTCGTTCTCGCCAGTTCCAGGTCTCAAATGGCTGTCAAAGTGGTCTGCTCTAGCGCGTATAATAACAATATCACTAATAAGTGTATTTCATATTTATAATGCATTAAAAAAAATCCATTTGTCGTCATGTCTCTCATAATGATTCTGAACGATAGGCAAAAAAAAAATACAAAAGTGCAGTTCCCCTTTTAGGTTGGGAAAGAAGTTTAGACTTTGTGTGCTTCTGACGAGACATCAATTACACAACATCACTTTCAAGCACTTGTCGGCTTGAGTCTGCATTAATTTAGCACCGCAATGAGGCACCAGGGGGTACTTCTTTCGGTCTGTTTACTAGCGTTTACGTGGGCACTGGTGCTATTATGGAACCAAGTTCCACTACCCATCTCTAGCTGTGTGTCATTGATGTAGCATGACAGTTATTACTTTGTTGTATTTCCTGTCCAGCACTCTTGTTTTGGCTTAATTCCTGTTTGCCTCCATTTGCCACCGAGCGCTGGCTCCCTTACATGTCCCTGGTTGCCAATCAGTATGCTTTTTATGCTGACTTTCGTACTTCAACATGCTGCTTCGCACTTCATACACCTGTTTTCCATTTGTGCACTTTAATGGTGCACAGCTTTGTTTTGGTGTTACCCGCGTTTCCATAATTCTCTAATAGCTTTTTTCCTACACTTGCCTGCCATCTCTGCATCCCTGGGTCCAGATAAACACCGAAACATAACACTGTGTGTTGAGTAATTTTAAGTGTATAGTCCAAAAGCAGTGAAGTTGTCACGTTGTGTAAATGGTAAATAAAAAGAGAATACAATAATTTGCAAATCCTTTTCAACTTCTACTCAATTGAATAGACTGCAAAGACAATATATTTAACGTTCGAACTGGAAAACTTTATTTTTTGCAAATAATAGCTCATTTGGAATTTGATGCCTGCAACATGTTTTAGAAAAAATCTGGCACAAGTGGCAAAAAAGACTGAGGAAGTTGAGGAATGCTCATCAAAGACGTATTTAAAACATCCCACAGGTGAACAGGCTAATTGGGAACAGGTGGGTGCCATGATTGGGTATAAAAGCAGCTTCCATGAAATGCTCAGTCATTCACAAACAAGGATGGGGCGAGGGTCACCTCTTTGTCAACAAATGCCTGAGCAAATTGTTTAAGAACAACATTTCTCAACCAGCTATTGCAAGGAATTTAGGGATTTCACCATCTACGCTCCGTAATATCATCAAAAGGTTCAGAGAATCTGGAGAAATCACTGCACGTAAACCATGATATTACGCAGCTTGGATCCCTCAGGCGGTACTGCATCAACAAGCGACATCAGTGTGTAAAGGATATCACCACATGGGCTCAGGAGCACTTAAGAAAACCACTGTCAGTAACTACAGTTGGTCGCTACATCTGTAAGTGCAAGTTAAAACTCTACTATGCAAAGCGAAAGCCATTTATCAACAACACCCAGAAACGCCGCCGGCTTCGCTGGGCCTGAGCGCATCTAAGATGGACTGATGAAAAGTGGAAAAGTGTTTTGTGGTCTGACGAGTCCATATTTCAAATTGTTTTTGGAAACTGTGGACGTAGTGTCCTCCGGACCAAAGAGGAAAAAAACCACCCGGATTGTTCTAGGGTCAAAGTGTAAAAGTCAGCATCTGTGATGGTATGGGGGTGGGCACTACCCAAGGCATGGGTAACTTACACATCTGTGAAGGCACCATTAATGCTGAAAGGTACATACAGGTTTTGGAGCAACATATGTTGCCATCCAAGCAACGTTATCATGGACGCCCCTGCTTATTTCAGCAAGACAATGCCAAGCCATGTGTTAAAACAGCGTGGCTTCGTAGTAAAAGAGTGCGGGTACTAGACTGGCCTGCCTGTAGTCCAGACATGTGTAGTGCAATATGAAGGCTAAAATATCAGAAGGGAGACTGTTGAACAACTTAAGCTGTACATCAAGCTAGAATGGGAAATAATTAAACTTCAAAAATGTGTCTCCTCAGTTCCCAAACCTTTACTGAGTGTTGTTAAAAGGAAAGGCCATGTAATTTTTACCACGGTCTTACATGATGTAAGACAGTGGTAAAAATGCCTTTTTTTGCAATGTGTTGCTGCCATTAAATTCTAAGTTAATGATTATTTGCTAAAAATAACAAAGTTTCTCAGTGTGAACATGAAATATATTGTCTTTGCAGTCTATTCAATTGAATATAAGTTGAAAAGGTTTTGCAAATCATTGTATTCTCTTTTTATTTACCCTTTACACAACGTGACAACTTCACTCCTTTTGGGGTTTGTACATTCTGGGTGTCTCATTCAGTAAAAAAATATAAAATTCCGATCTGTTTTTTAAGGCGGTCTGTCATAACGTTTTCAGCATTCATTTAGACATTATTGTGAGGTTTTGTATTAGTGTTCCTACAAATAGATATACCGGCCCCCAGACACATTTTTTTCCCTCTAAATTTGGCCCACCGAGGCAAAATAACTGCCCAGACTTGATCTATACTGTTGTCTCTTGAGAAGATATACTGAAATAAAAAAAGCTTGTTTTTTTTTGTTAGATACTGTAGTTAGCATCCACAAGCCCCGTGTCTCTCTGTCAACATGAATCCTATAATAAAATGGCTAATTTAGCCATGAGATTTTGACCTTTCTAACCTACCATTAGTCCCACAGTTCATACATCTTATAAATTAGTCAATCATCTGCTTAAAATATTAGGTTCAATAGTTATGCTTGTCGGCAACGGTTTATTGCAATACATGAAAGAATAAACAACAAGTAAACAACAAGAACAACAGTCGTTTACATACACTTGTAAAGAACATCATGTCATGGCTGTCTTGAGTTTTCAATCATTTCTACAACTCTTATTTTTTTTGTGATAGAGTGATTGGAGCACATACTTGTTGGTCACAAAAACATTCGTGAAGTTTGCTTCTTTTATGAATTTATTATGAGTCTACTGAAAATGTGAGCAAATCTGCTGGGTCAAAAGTATACATACAGCAATGTTAATATTTGCTTACATGTGTCTTGGCAAGTTTCACTGCAATAAGGGGCTTTTGGTAGCCATCCACAAGCTTCTGGCAAGCTTCTGCTTGAATTTTTGACCACTCCATCCATTTTCTTCCGCTTATCCAAGGTCGAGTCACGGAGGCAGCAGCCTAAGCAGGGAAGTCCAGACTTCCCTCTCCCCAGCCACTTCGTCCAGCTCCTCCCGGGGGATCTCGAGGCGTTCCCAGGCCAGCCGGGAGACATAGTCTTCCCAACGTGTCCTGGGTCTTCCCCGTGGCCTCCTAACGGTCGGACGTGCCTAAAACACCTCCCTAGGGAGGTGTTCGGGTGGCATCCTGAGCAGATGCCCGAACCACCTCATCTGGCTCCTCTCCATGTGGAGGAGCAGCGGCTTTACTCTGAGTTCCTCCCGGATGGCAGAGCTTCTCACCCTATCTCTAAGGGAGAGCCCCGCCACCCGGCGGAGGAAACTCATTTGGGTCGCTTGTACCCGTGATCTTGTCCTTTCGGTCATAACCCAAAGCTCATTACCATAGGTGAGGATGGGAACGTGGATCGACCGGTAAATTGAGAGCTTTGCCTTCCGGCTCAGCTCTTTCTTCACCACAACGGTACAAATCAGCGTCTGCGTTATTCTAAAACCTTCATTCTAGCCTGATTTAGCCATTCCTTTACCACTTTTGACGTGTGTTTGGGGTCATTGTCCTGTTGGAACACCCAACTGCGCCCAAGACCCAGCCTCCGGTCTGATGATTTTAGCTTGTCCTGAATAATTTTTTTTCCATTGTCCCATTTAAAGCACCAGTTCCATTGGCAGCAAAACAGGCCCAGAGCATAATACTACCACCACCATGCTTGACGGTAGGTTTGGTGTTCCTGGGATTAAAGGCCTCACTTTTTCTCCTCCAAACATATTGCTGGGTATTGTGGCCAAACAGCTCCATTTTTGTTTCATCTGACATCACATGGACAAAGATAAGACCTTCCGGAGGAAAGTTCCGTGGTCAACTTGTACCAATTACCACATTGCTGTCGTCCCATCTCTGCAACCACCGCTGGGTTCATTCTGTGTCCTCCCCTCCCTTCTCCCCCGGTCCTCCTATCAGTTTAAAGGTCAACTCAGGTCGGATATCAACAGCAGCGTCCTGCTCCGCCAGCGATGCGCTCGTAATACGACACGTCCGACATCTGCTTTTTGCCTCGTCAGTCAGCGCCCTTTAGCCGCTCATATTACTGAATTACCACGCCACTTTTACTTTTCACCCCTCTTTGCTTAGCTGAGATTGCATCAAATGTGTAGCCTTTAGAGTTCCAACAAGCATTGCTAGAAGATTTCTTGTGTTGTCAACAATGTTTCTTTTCTCCTAGTCTCCCCCTTTTTGTCGACATCTTCACGACTTTCAAACGCTGGGAGAATGTTGCTTTGATAGGGGAAAAAAAAAAAAAGTGATGCAAAATAGTCTGGCAGCAAAAATTACAATCCACAACGGTTAGCTCGATGTTGCCAACACGGAGAAGCAAGGTTTGTTATCGTGGATGAAAAGTAAGCACCCTTGTCTATATCAGGCTTATTGCCTCAGCCTGCAAATAAACGAGCGGAGCAAAATGAGCAGTACCGTTATAGCAATGATATTAGCATTGGATCTGATGGATTTACACAAACAAGGAGCTGCATTATTGCCCTGGTTGTTATTAGAGCGAACATTACAATATTATCATGTGTTGCCAAAGAGAGTGTCAATTGAAAGAGTGAAAAAAACAACAACATAATGTTCATCATTGGCAAAAAACACGAAAAGTGAATAAATACATATCTTTAAAAGTACTAATGGAATTCCTTTTGTCACTTCTTTTTTTTTTTTTTTCGTGTCAAAAGCCAGTGTGTGCTTTCAGATGCAGGGGACAAAAAAAAATACTTTTTTTGGGGAGGAACATTACCATTAACTGAGTAGCTTATGTTCAAAAACACAACATGATAATGTGGGTTGTCATTGGTTGTTTAAATGCACGGTGTTCAGAATACATGGAGGGAAATATTACGTAGTCATAGTAGTACTAGTAGTTAGGGGGTGCTGAAAAAATTGGATTTAGGTCCGAATTACAAATTCTATTTATTTTAATTCTAAATCTATTCATAAATAAAAAAATAAAATAAAAATATGTACATATATATATTTATAGGTAGGGAAATTATTTCGGTACTGTTTGATACTTTTCTAAATAAAGGAGACCACAAAAAATGTCATTATTGGCTTTATTTTAACCAAAAAATCTTAGGGTACATTAAACACGTGTTTATTATTGCAAGTTTGTCCTTAAATAAAATAGTGAACATACTAGACAATTTGTCTTTTAGTAGTAAGTAAACAAACAAAGACTCCTAATTAGTCTGCTGACGTATGCAGTAATATATTGTGTCATTTATCTACCTATTATTTTGTCTGCATTATTAAGGACAAACTGTAAAAATTAAGTATTAATCTACTTGTTCATTTATTGTTAATATCTGCTTACTTTCTCTTTTAACATGTTTTATCTACACTTCTTAAAATGTAATAATCACTTATTCGTCTCTTCTTTGATACTTTACATTAGTTTTGGATGATACCACACATTTAGGTATCAATCCGATACCAAGTAGTTACAGGATCATACATTGGTCATATTCAAAGTCCTCACCATATACTACTATGCTTCAACAATGGGGTATTATTACGGTGTGTGTATAAGGTAAGACATATTATCTGGCATTTTGTTTCCACGGCGTGGCGAAGTTGGGAGAGTGGCCGTGCCAGCAACCTGAGGGTTCCTGGTTCGATCCCCACCTTCTACCAACCTCGTCACATCCGTTGTCTTTGAGCAAGACACTTCACCCTTGCTCCTGATGGGTGGTGGTTAGGGCCTTGCGTGGCAGCTCCCGCCATCAGTGTGTGTGTGAATGTGGAAATAGTGTCAAAGCGCTTTGAGTACCTTGAAGGTAGAAACGCGCTATGCAAGTACAACCCATTTACTATTTACAATATTATGCAAAAAGCAACTTTTCTTACCTTATGGTACCTGCTGATCTGAATTTGGGATCTGCATAAGTCCTGAAAATGTATTTAGTGACAATCTACAATGTAAATAGTCTTGAAAAAAAAGAAAACGCGTTGAAATGAGAAGGTGTGTCAGCAACAATATCAATGTTGCTAAATCAATACTGTATCATAAGAGATTAAGATGCGATACGTCACAAGATTGATATTTTCTCCCACTCCTAATCGATACTGAAATCTATATTTTGTCCCAGCCTTTGTTGTTAACGGGATAAAGCAAACTAATTTCATCCGGGGCACAGGTCAAAGGGTGTGTGTCACTTCCACACGCCTCTCTCTCTCTCCTCTTCAACTTTAGCAAGAGCTGCAATGTGATGGCGTAATCATCTCTGCTGCCTCTGGCTATGGGAAATGGCCGCATGCATTATTCAAACACGCTGAGATGCTTATTGATGACGCCTTTATTTATAAAATTCCCTCTTCAACAGCCAGACTCATTGCTCGCAGTTTTAGACTCGTTCAGTTGACCCCAGTCACCGTCTCATTTATCAATGGAATCCACCTTATCCTTGACGAGAGAATGATCAAAGGTGGGATATGTTTGTCTAATTGCAATCTAAATTATAAATGTTTCCCTTACATGCATGTGGTCATTGAACGCCTACAAAAGTAAAACATATTCACTTTTATCCCTGTGCAAAAACACAGCATCCATCCATCCATTTTCTACCACTTTACGATTTCCATTTTACACTCATATCTTCTTTTTTTATTTATTTTTATTTTTTATTAATCAGTCCAACAAAATAATACACAATAATACCACAATAATACAATTCCAATTCCAAAACCAAACCCCGGCCCAGCAACATTTAACAGAGCAATTGAGAGGACACAAACATGACACAAAAAAAATAAAGTGGTCAAACAGAAATGAATAATATCAACAACAGAATCAAAATTAATAAGAATTCCAACATAGCAGTGATTAAAAACCCCTCATTTACATTATCATCACAGCCCTTTATAAAAAAAAAAAAAAATACAATGTTTTAAAAAAAGAACAATAGTGTCACAGTGACTTACAGTCTCATCACATCTCATAAGCTTGACAACACATTGTCTCCAATATTTTACACACAGATAAAATAAGTCAGCTTTTACGTAATTTAATAGTTCAAACACATTTAAGAAAAATTTAAAGAAAAATAAATAAATACTTGTGTGTCTGACCACCAACACCCCTTTACTGGGACCATTCATATTCAAATGAGGCTTCATTAGGACCTAATTAAATGCAGAAGTTATTTGTTTTTAAATGTAATGGAGTACAGTATTTAATTGTCATGTTGCCAGATATGAAGAAAACAATCCCTTTCAGGACACAGCCTATATAATTTTTTTCCCCCACATTTCAACCACTTTTTTTCCATAGCAAATATTGGGAATGGTAATCCATTTTTTATGGTGCGACCATCACCATCAAAAAACGTGTATAATGTTTTGAAGTAAAACTGAAACACTCCATACAAGTAAACACGATGTAACACAGACCACCTTCAATCAATCAATCAATCAATCAATCAATGTTTATTTATATAGCCCTAAAACACAAGTGTCTCAAAGGGCTGCACAAGCCACAACGACATCCTCGGTTCAGGGCAAGGAAAAACTCAACCCAATGGGATGACAATGAGAAACCCCCTCTAGGGGAGACCGGTGCAATGGACGTCGAGTGGGTCTAGCATAATATTGTGAAAGTCCAGTCCATAGTGGATCTAACATAATAGTGTGAGAGTCCAGTCCATAGTGGATCTAACATAATAGTGTGCGAGTCCAGTCCATAGTGGATCTAACATAATAGTGTGAAAGTCCAGTCCATAGTGGGTTTAACATAATATTGTGAGAGTCCAGTCCATAGTGGATCTAGCATAATAGTGTGAGAATCCAGTCCATAGTGGATCTAACATAATAGTGTGAGGGTCTAGTCCATAGTGGATCTAGCATAATAGTGTGAGAGTCCAGTCCATAGTGGATCTAACATAATAGTGTGAGAGTCCAGTCCATAGTGGATCTAGCATAATAGGTGAGAGTCCAGTCCATAGTGGATCTAACATAATATTGTGAGAGTCCAGTCCATAGTGGATCTAACATAATAGTGAGAGTCCAGTCCATAGTGGATCTAACATAATAGTGTGAGAGTCCCGTCAATAGTGGATCTAACATAATAGTGTGAGAGTCCAGTCCATAGTGGATCTAACATAATAGTGTGAGAGTCCAGTCCATAGTGGATCTAACATAATAGTGTGAGAGTCCAGTCCATAGTGGATCTAACATAATAGTGAGAGTCCAGTCCATAGTGGATCTAACATAATAGTGTGAGAGTCCCGTCAATAGTGGATCTAACATAATAGTGTGAGAGTCCAGTCAATAGTGGATCTAACATAATAGTGTGAGAGTCCAGTCCATAGTGGATCTAACATAATAGTGTGAGAGTCCAGTCCATAGTGGATCTAACATAATAGTGAGAGTCCAGTCCATAGTGGATATAACATAATAGTGTGAGAGTCCAGTCCATAGTGGATCTAACATAATAGTGTGAGAGTCCAGTCCATAGTGGATCTAACATAATAGTGAGAGTCCAGTCCATAGTGGATATAACATAATAGTGTGAGAGTCCAGTCCATAGTGGATCTAACATAATAGTGAGAGTCCAGTCCATAGTGGATCTAACATAATAGTGAGAGTCCAGTCCATAGTGGATCTAACATAATAGTGAGAGTCCAGTCCATAGTGGATATAACATAATAGTGTGAGAGTCCAGTCCATAGTGGATCTAACATAATAGTGAGAGTCCAGTCCATAGTGGATCTAACATAATAGTGTGAGAGTCCAGTCCATAGTGGATCTAACATAATAGTGTGAGAGTCCAGTCCATAGTGGATCTAACATAATATTGTGAGAGTCCAGTCCATAGTGGATCTAACATAATAGTGAGAGTCCAGTCCATAGTGGATCTAACATAATATTGTGAGAGTCCAGTCCATAGTGGATCTAACATAATAGTGAGAGTCCAGTCCATAGTGGATCGAACATAATAGTGAGAGTCCAGTCCATAGTGGATCTAACATAATAGTGAGAGTCCAGTCCATAGTGGATCTAACATAATAGTGTGAGAGTCCAGTCCATAGTGGATCTAACATAATATTGTGAGAGTCCAGTCCATAGTGGATCTAACATAATAGTGAGAGTCCAGTCCATAGTGGATCGAACATAATAGTGAGAGTCCAGTCCATAGTGGATCTAACATAATAGTTTGAGAGTCCAGTCCATAGTGGATCTAACATAATAGTGAGAGTCCAGTCCATAGTGGATCTAACATAATAGTGAGAGTCCAGTCCATAGTGGATCTAACATAATAGTGTGAGAGTCCAGTCCACAGTGGATCTAACATAATATTGTGAGAGTCCAGTCCATAGTGGATCCAACATAATAGTGAGAGTCCAGTCCATAGTGGGGCCAGCAGGAGATCATCCCGAGCAGAGACAGGTCAGCAGCGCAGAGATGTCCCCAACCGATGCACAGGTGAGCGGTCCACCCCGGGTCCCAACTCTGGACAGCCAGCACTTCATCCATGGCCACCGGACCTGTGCCCCCCCACGCCCCCACCCCCTCCACAAGGGAGAGGGGGGCAGAGCAGAAAAGAAAAGAAACGGCAGATCAACTGGTTGCCAACATCTCCTTCAAGGAGTGGTTGGCGACCTTTATGCGGCTGCCTACTGTAGCCCAAGGAATACCGTATTTTTCGGTTTATAAGGCGCAATCCTTTCATTTTCTCAAAACTCAATTGCCTTATAACCCGGTGCGCCTAATGTACAGAATCATTTTGTTTGTACTTACCGATCTCAAAGCTATTTTATTTGCTACATGGTGAACTGATAAGTGTGACCAGTAGATGGCAGTCACACATGAGATAGATGATAAAAATCCTACAACACCCCATTTGTGGAAAATGAGAGACACAGCCGTTGACGCACGTTCAATGGCTTTATTACCTATCGGTAACAACATTCCACAGGCGTTGCTGTCAACAATCTCCTCTCAGTCCGCACATTACCAATGCTGAGCTAACACAGCCAATGAGCGCGCCCTCGCTGATGTCACGCTTCACTTGGCAGTGACATGGTGGCCTAGTGGTTAGAGTGTCCGCCCTGAGATGGGTAGGTCGTGAGTTCAAACCCCGGCCGAGTCATACCAAAGACTATAAAAATGGGAGCCATTACCTCCCTGCTTGGCACTCAGCATCAAGGGTTGGAATTGGGGGTTGAATCACAAAAAATGATTCCCGGGCGCGGCCGCCGCTGCTGCTCACTGCTCCCCTCACCTCCCAGGGGGTGATCAAGGGTGATGGGTCAAATGTAGAGAATAATTTTTCCACATCTAGTGTGTGTGTGACAATCATTGGTACTTTAACTTTTTAACTTTAACAGGCGCCGCTTATAAAAGGTGTGCGCTCTTCTCTCATGAAACATCTCTCAACTGTATACATCAGCTATATGAAAGCTAAAAATGGAATGCATTATTTACTTTCCCCCGTTTTATATTACACCTATTAAAGAATAATTATGTTAGTAATTCAGTAATTTTGGGGGAAAGTAATCAGTAACTATAATGGATTACTTTTTCAAAGTAATTTTTCTAACACTGTTTATAAATAAGACCCTCTAACTTGGATATGTGTACATGCTGTGTATTGCACACTGGGTGCAATAATGCCTTTGCAACATTGGCTCATTAAGTGTCTGCATTGACAGCGCGACCCAGGGGAGCAATTTGGATAAGAGATGGACCGCCGTCCTTCAGTGACATTCTGCCCTTATGTAGCGAAGGAAACACCAACGATGATTGCCTGCACTCCATGCTTCATTTTCTGCAGCTTTTTCTTTGTCGGTAGACGTCGAACAGAGCACAGCTGCAGATGTGGACTGCATGACTAAACTAACTAATATTGTTCACACCTGTTGGATGCATATTAGAATCACTCTTTTTTTTATTATTATTACACCACCTTAATATCCTCAAGGCACATTCCATTGTCTTTGTCTTTTATATGCACACAGAAAAATGATGCCTCTCCTCCTAACATCTGGCCTCTTAGGTGCATGAGAAGTTGTAGTAATATACACTATATTGCCAAAAGTATTTGGCCACCGGTATGTTTTAGCGCTTTCATGGCGAGTTTACTGACAGATATAAGTAAGAACTTTACACTACTTTATATTAGAAACTTTAATCTTAATCTTAAAAAATGTGAACAGTGGAGGATGAATGTCACATAACAAGAAGATAGAGAAAAAAAGAAGCTTATCGACCACGGTGTCGGCACGCACAATTTTTCAGGATTTATGCAGATCCCAAATACAGATCAGCAGGTACCAGAAGGTAAGAAAAGTTGCTTTTGCATAATATAGTGAAACAAAACGGCAGATAATATGTCTTACCTTATACACACACCATAATAATACTCCTATGTTGAAGCACAGTACAATCCATCAAGTGGTGTGGCTTCATAGCTTACCAAAGTCCTACTAAAACATTTTGATGGATTTTTGAGCGCCGTGTGAAATGTTCTATATTTTCAATGGAACATATACAATTTTGGTGTTGTTTACTTGAGTCATGCTGCAGTCTACACATATTTCTTATGTGTGACTGCCATCATATTTCAGTCTACACATATCTCTTATGTGTGACTGCCATCTACTGGTCACACTTATCATTTCACAATGTACCAAATAAAATTGCTTCGAGGTCGGTAAACAAAACCAGAATTATTACGTACAATAGGCGCACCGGGTAATAAGGCGCACTGTCGGGTTTTGAGGAAAAAAAACAGATTTTAAGTCTTATACTCCGGAAAGTACAGTAGTTCTCTCTTATGTTTGACTGCCATCTACTGGTCACACTTATCATTTCCCCATGTACCAAATAAAATAGCTTTGAGGTCGGTAAACAAAACGTGTGACTGCCATCATAGTGCAGTCTACACGTATCTCTTATGTGTGACTGCCATCTACTGGTCACACTTATCATTTCACCATGTCCCAATTAAAATAGCTTCGAGGTCGGAAAACAAAACCAGAATTATTCCGTACATTAGGCGCACCGTGTTATAAGGCGCACTGTTGAGTTTTGAGAAAAAAAACTGACTTTAAATGCGCCTTATAGTCCGGAAAATATGGTACTTCCAATGTTTAAGTAACATTTTCCTGCACATGCAAAACAAAGTTAACCCCCTGTAGTATGAATTAAAACAATTAAACCCAATTTAAACACTCAACAATTTGAAATAAAATCAATGAAACAATTTGCTGAGGACATACTGGTTTTCTTTTTTTGTGCAACTTTGAAGGCCAGTTGAGCTATTGTGAGGAGTTCAATTCTCATGGGGAAAGCTGACTTCCAAAAAGTGTAAGCACTGTACACACAGTTTTTGTTTTTTTTTGTAAATCTAAATGTTTTAGTTTTTCCCAGCGGTACAAAACTAATAATGAAAATAAAATGAAGTAATCCAAAGACAGCGTGGCCTTTCTGTTTACTTACAATCTAGAATTCTGAAATGTTAGCATCCTCCTGAGGTGGATGTCAAATGGTTTGCCTGCTTATTTTTTATTAAGAAAAAGAAGAATTACATGCTGTTATTTTTTTTTGGGGGGGGCGGGGGGGGCAAGAAAGTTGTAAACTTTCTGTTTGCTCTTTGAATAAAGACCTCACAATAGCGTGTTCACAAACACATCTGTTGGCGTGCGTGGGATGGAGTGCTGTAACAACATGTGGGCTGTGGGCATGAGGGTGCTTACTGTGCACAGAGCAGCTGTAAGAGTTCTTCAGGGGTGTGCACTAAAAGAGTAGTAGAGGAGACAATCATCACTTTACTGTTCTATTGTATACCCATCCCTTCCCTTCCTTCACTGTCCCTTATCTTTCTTCTCAGAGGCCGGGGGAAGGCCATTCTAAATCCTTCATTCTAGCCTGATTTAGCCATTCTAAATCCTTAATTCTAGCCTGATTTAGCCATTCCTTTACCACTTTTGACGTGTGTTTGGGGTCATTGGGCCCCATTCAGCAATACGTTCCTAACTTTTCCTCTTATCTTTCTTCTTAAGTGATTTTCTAAGAGGAGTCCATTCAAATTCATGACGTGTTCTTAAACGGCCAAATTGTTCCCACCTGCTGTTCTTAAGTTGCTGAATGTCAAATGGTTAGCCGTAGCAGCAGCAGGAGTGTGTATGTGTGTGTGTGTGTGTGTGCGTACACACGGTATTTTGTAATGTCTATGTATAGCTCATTTTGCTATATGTCTATCTATCTATCTATCTATCTATCTATCTATCTATCTATCTATCTATCTATCTATCTATCTATCTATCTATCTATCTATCTATCTATCTATCTATCTATCTATCTATCTATCTATCTATCTATCATTAATTAGTTGCTTATTAACATGCAAATGAGTAACATATTGGCTCTTAATAAGTCATTATCAAGTACTTATTAATGCCTTCTTCTGCATGGCCTTATTATACAACCAGTAAGCCATTAACTAAGAGTCTTCCCTCAATAACCTCAGAATTATTGCTTATTAGTAACCCTAACCCTAACCCTTATATGTTCCCCTAGTCACCAAATAACTCTAAAATAAGTCTTTGTTACTTTAATAAGCAACTAATTAATGGCAAGTATGTTCCCCATACAAAAGTGTTACCAAAATGTGTATGCTTACTATGGTATATTATTTATTTGTCTATTTATTTGTTCACTGTTTTGTTACAGAGAAAAGGCAATGGGAGACAATTGCTCTGGTATGAAAAGGGGTAGGATTGAATTCTGAGAATGAAGAGCATAGAAGAAAAGGTCATTTCAAACATCAGTATTCAAGGACAACGTTAAAACAAATGTGTATATCAGTGGTGGGGGTTAAACTATGGAATTCTCTTTACAATGAGATAAAGATTGTAGAAATATATTTCAATTGAAAAAAATATATAAAGACAGAACAATAAGATCATATGGTCAGCCGTAAGTGTCTACATTTTTCTTTATATTTATTATTTTGCTTATTTTCTGTCTGATTTTGTATTTGTTTTGTATCATCCCGTGAGGTGTATATTACTTCTTTTGTTCGGTTTGTACTTCATGAAGTTTTGCACTTGTCGTTTTTTTTGTGTGTTTTTTGTTTGTTTTCATTATATTTGGATGTGGTTGGGATGGTCTCCTGCTGGCCCCACTATAGACTGGACTCTCACTATTATGTTAGATCCACTATGGACTGGACTCTCACTATTATGTTAGATCCACTATGGACTGGACTCTCACTATTATGTTAGATCCACTATGGACTGGACTCTCACACTATTATGTTAGATCCACTATGGACTGGACTCTCACTATTATGTTAGATCTACTATGGACTGGACTCTCACACTATTGTGTTAGATCCACTATGGACTGTACTCTCACTATTATGTTAGATCTACTATGGACTGGACTCTCACACTATTATGTTAGATCCACTATGGACTGGACTCTCACTATTATGTTAGATCCACTATGGACTGGACTCTCACACTATTATGTTAGATCCACTATGGACTGGACTGTCACTATTATGTTAGATCCACTATGGACTGGACTCTCACACTATTATGCTAGATCCACTATGGACTGTACTCTCACTATTATGTTAGATCTACTATGGACTGGACTCTCACACTATTATGTTAGATCCACTATGGACTGGACTCTCACTATTATGTTAGATCCACTATGGACTGGACTCTCACACTATTATGTTAGATCCACAATGGACTGGACTCTCACTATTATGTTGGATCCACTATGGACTGGACTCTCACTATTATGTTGGATCCACTATGGACTGGACTCTCACAATATTATGTTAGATCCACTATGGACTGGACTCTCACTCTATTATGTTAGATCCACTATGGACTGGACTCTCACTATTATGTTAGATCCACTATGGACTGGAATCTCACACTATTATGTTAGATCCACAATGGACTGGACTCTCACTATTATGTTGGATCCACTATGGACTGGACTCTCACTATTATGTTGGATCCACTATGGACTGGACTCTCACAATATTATGTTATATCCACTATGGACTGGACTCCCACTATTATGTTAGATCCACTATGGACTGGACTCTCACAATATTATGTTAGATCCACTATGGACTGCACTCTCACTATTATGTTAGATCCACTATGGACTGGACTCCCACAATATTATGTTAGATGCACTATGGACTGGACTCTCACACTATTATGTTAGATCCACTATGGACTGGACTCTCACTATTATGTTGGATCCACTATGGACTGGACTCTCACAATATTATGTTAGATCCACTATGGACTGGACTCTCACACTATTATGTTAGATCCACTATGGACTGGACTCTCACTGTTATGTTAGATCCACTATGGACTGGGCTCTCACACTATTGTGTTAGATCCACTATGGACTGGACTCTCACACTATTATGTTAGATCCACTTAATTTTCCTAAGGGAACTCTCCTGAAGGAATCAATAAAGTACTATCTATCTAGTACTATCTATCTATGGACTGGACTCTCACACTATTATGATAGATCCACTATGGACTGGACTCTCACACTATTATGTTAGATCCACTATGGACTGGACTCTCACACTATTATGTTAGATCCACTTAATTTTCCTAAGGGAACTCTCCTGAAGGAATCAATAAAGTACTATCTATCTAGTACTATCTATCTATGGACTGGACTCTCACACTATTATGATAGATCCACTATGGACTGGACTCTCACACTATTATGTTAGATCCACTATGGACTGGACTCTCACACTATTACGTTAGATCCACTCAACGTCTGCGGTCCCCTCCAAGGTTTCTCATTGTCCCATTGGGTTGAGTTTTTCCTTGCCCTGATGTGGGATTTAGGGCTATATAAGTAAACATTGATTGATTGATTGATTAATGGTTTGTATGCTTGTGAATCTGGGCTATCCATGAAGTAAGACTACTTATTATGTTGAAGGGGGCGGGAAATATAAGATGTTCTTCTTCCTGTTCCTTCTCAAGCATAGTTGTGTAAATATGTGTTTAGTTGCTAAAGTTTAATTGTCTACTGATCAAAAATGCACATCAATGAAGGAGATAAATAAAAATGAAATCAAAAGAAAATAAGCTCTGCTTCTTCCCACTCCTTTTCGGATGTGCTGTCATGAAACAACTGGAATTGTGTGATGCGCTACATTTGTATCGTATGCATGTTCCACATAAACTGAAAGTGAAGTGAAGTGAAGTGAAAGGGTGAGAGCAGCCCTATGGCCAGATAAGAATGGATATCCTGTCCCACTGACACTTTCACTCCTTCTCCACAGACAAGTGCCTTCCGACTCATCTGCCTGCGGTTCTGCACTCAATCTGCTGGGTTTTCTGGGCCCGTCAGAGTCTCAAGTGCGGACTTCCCAGGCCAAGGACGCCGTTCACTGCTCGGCTACCTCCGTCCTCCGTATCCTAGTGGTCCTTTCCATGCGGGAGTCCTCGCCTCCGCACATTAAGCCTGATGTTAAGGACTAACAGATCCAATCATCTGTGAGCGGGAAAGACGTCGCCGCCTACTTTCCCAACCCGTCATGGGCCAACGCAATCAATAATGTTTTATTGAGCCGAGGCGGGTTCTGAGAGATTAAAACGTGCAGAAGGATGAGCTACAGGTGGTGAACCCCCAAAGAGGCCTCCGAGGCTAGAATCCCGCCGTCCTGACAGAGACGTTCAAAGCCCACCTTTTCCCATGTCATTGACTTACTCATCCTCATCCGCAACACCCGGGCGAGCTCATAACCGCACTTGCTGGATATACGTCACTCTTGGCCTGCTCCCTGCTACAAAATGGCAGTGAACGTGACCCCTATCCGGGACACAAAGTGGCTGACTTTGGAGGTTTGTCGGGAATTCCAAAGAGGGACGTGTTCGCGGCCGGACAACGAGTGCAAGTTTGCCCACCCCGCCAAGAGCTGTCAAGTGGAGAACGGCAGAGTCATCGCCTGCTTTGACTCCCTCAAGGTAAGCAGCCGTCATCACCCCTGCACCGTTTGCTCAGCTTGTAATCGAGACAAGAGTGGATGTTTTCTTTACTATGGAGTCATAGTTATACTTTACTATGGAATCATAGTTATACTTTACTATGGAATCATAGTTATACTTTACTATGGAGTCATAGTTATAGCAAGGCTTTGGTGATCCATTGCCGATAAAACAGAAGTCTGTGCTACTTCTCTCATTTGTCTAAAGCAGAGTTTTTTTTTTGCGTTGAAAAAATCAGCAGAAATCATTAAAAAACCAAACTCAGTTGACCGTAAAAAGTTGTCGTCGCAATTGTTGGATATGACTTTAAAGCATAACCAAGCATGCATCACTATAGCTCTTGTCTCAAAGTAGGTGTACTGTCACCACCTGTCACATCACACCCTGACTTATTTGGACTTGTTTGCTGTTTTCCTGTGTGTAGTGTTTTACTTCTTGTCTTGCGCTCCTATTTTGGTTGCTTTTTCTCTTTTTTTGGTATTTTCCTGTAGCAGTTTCATGTCTTCCTTTGAGCGATATTTCCCACATCTACTTTGTTTTAGCAATCAAGGCCATTTCAGTTGTTTGCATCCTTCTTTGTGGGGACATTGTTGATTGTCATGTCATGTTCGGATGTACATTGTGGACGCTGACTTTGCTCCTTAGTAAGTCTTTGCTGTCGTCCAGCATTCTGTTTTTGTTTACTTTGTAGCCAGTTCAGTTTTAGTTCCGTTCTGCATAGCCTTCCCTATGCTTCAATGCCTTTTCTTAGGGGCACTCACCTTTTGTTTATTTTTGGTTTAAGCATTAGATACCTTTTTACCTGCACACTGCCTCCCGCTGTTTCCGACATCTACAAAGCAATTAACTACCTGCTGCCACCTACTGATATGGAAGAGTATTACACGGTTACTCTGCCGAGCTCTAGGCAGCACCGACACTCAACAACAACACATCATTTGCAAACTATAATTACTGGTTTGCAAAATATATTTTTAACCCAAATCGGTGAAATTAAATCATCTCCCACGGCACACCAGGCTGTATCTCACACCGCGGCACAGTGGTTGACAAACACAGGTGTAAGGTAGGTGTCACTTCAAGTCTTTACGATCTAAAAAGACTATGCAAAGTTTACTTCTCTCGCTCGGTTGTTTGTTCCACTTTTGCTTTTTAGTAGGGCTGCCAAACAGTTAAAATATTTAATTGTGATTAATCGCATTGTTCATAGTTAACTCAAAATTAATCGTGATTAATCACATAGAGATAATATTGGTAATAAGTACATTTTATTACCATGACTGGACAGCTATTTTGTTTTAATAAAGTATTATTAAACATCAGGGTTTTGTTTTTAAACAGCTCAACACAAAATCGACATTTATACACCGTTAATGACAATTAATGACAATTTTGACCCGTCAGTGTCTTGTAGGGTTGTACGGTAAACCGGTATTAGTATAGTACCGCGATACTAATGAATCATATTCGGTACTATACCGCCTCTAAAATGTACTGGTGCCCTACCCCTTCCGCTGCCGTCGTCGTCACGCCATGACATTGCTGGTTTTACGAGCAGAGGAGCATGTTCGGCACCCCTCCGTCCACCGGCGCAACGCGACCTAGTACGCATGCGCGGAGAATGTGCACATCACAGTCACATCCAGTGTTGCTTTGTGTGCAAGTTCTTAAATTAAATGTAACTTATCTGAACAATATCCAGTGTTGTGGTATTTCAATGAACTGGAATCCAGTGCGACTATTGTAGTGAATCACACCTGAGACATCATAAATTAATCACATCTTTAATAGACACGTAAACAATGTGATAAAGAACATTTTACAACAATCAAACTAGGGATCAGATATCTGGTCAGGACACTCCTCACTTTTTTGCCTTCACCTTCATTGTTCATTCATTTTTGGTGACTTTATATACTCTGGACCTAGACGTTGAGTCCGCGACATACCTGGCGGACAATAACTGATACAGTCTGCTTTGCCAGTCCAAAAGCATTCGCCGTTTTCCGTAGTCTTCCCTCGACGGCCAGGTAATACAAAGCACACGGGAGCCTGCATTCTCGTTGTCTCTCCTTCGACAAATGGACAACGTTTTTTGGTAATTAGAATCACAGCTGACCTGGACATTGGAAAGTTATCTTGCCGTCTGAGAAGTGTTGTATCCCAAATAGCTGGAGTTTCCTTCTCTTAAGGGATTCATGTGTGATTTCCACAAGTGTCTGTGCATGTACAAACCCCGTTTCCATATGAGTTGGGAAATTGTGTTAGATGTAAATATAAACGGAATACAATGATTTGCAAATCCGTTTCAACCCATATTCAATTGAATGCACTACAAAGACAAGATATTTAATGTTTAAACTCATAAACTTTATTTTTTTTGTTGCAAATAATAATTAATTTAGAATTTCATGGCTGCAACACGTGCCAAAGTAGTTGGGAAAGGGCATGTTCACCACTGTGTTACATCACCTTTTCTTTTAACAACAGTCAATAAACGATTGGGAACTGAGGAAACTAATTGTTGAAGCTTTGGAAGTGGAATTCTTTCCCATTCTTGTTTTATGTAGAGCTTCAGTCGTTCAACAGTCCGGGGTCTCCGCTGTCGTATTTTACGCTTCATATTGCGCCACACATTTTCGATGGGAGACAGGTCTGAACTGCAGGCGGGCCAGGAAAGTACCCGCACTCTTTTTTTACGAAGCCACGCTGTTGTAACACGTGCTGAATGTGGCTTGGCATTGTCTTGCTGAAATAAGCAGGGGCGTCCATGAAAAAGATAGCGCTTAGATGGCAGCATATGTTGTTCCAAAACCTGTATGTACCTTTCAGCATTAATGGCGCCTTCACCCATGTCTTGGGCACTAATGCACCCCCATACCATCACAGATGCTGGCTTTTGAACTTTGCGTCAATAACAGTCTGGATGGTTCTTCTCCTCTTTGGTCTGGATGACACGATGTCAACAATTTCCAAAAACAATTTGAAATGTGGACTCGTCAGACCACAGAACACTTTTCCACTTTGCATCTTAGATGATCTCGGGCCCAGAGAAGCCGGCGCCGTTTCTGGATGTTGTTGATAAATGGCTGTGGCTTTGCATAGTAGAGCTTTAACTTGCACTTACAGATGTAGCGACCAACTGTATTTAGTGACAGTGGTTTTCTGAAGTGTTCCTGAGCCTATGTGGTGATATCCTTTAGAGATTGATGTCGGTTTTTGATACAGTGCCGTCTGAGGGATCGAAGGTCACGGTCATTCAATGTTGGTTTGCGGCCATGCCGCTTACGTGGAGGGATTTCTCCAGATTCTCTGAACCTTTTGATGATATTATGGACCGTAGATGTTGAAATCCCTAAATTTCTTGCAATTGCACTTTGAGAAACGTTGTTCTTAAACTGTTTGACTATTTGCTCACGCAGTTGTGGACAAAGGGGTGTACCTCGCCCCATCCTTTCTTGTGAAAGACTGAGCATTTTTTTGGGAAGCTGTTTTTATACCCAATCATGGCACCCACCTGTTCCCAATTAGCCTGCACACCTGTGGGATGTTCCAAATAAGTGTTTGATGAGCATTCCTCAACTTTATCAGTATTTATTGCCACCTTTCCCAACTTCTTTGTCACGTGTTGCTGGCATCAAATTCTAAAGTTAATGATTATTTGCACAAAAGAAAATGTTTATCTGTTTGAACATCAAATATGTTGTCTTTGTAGCATATTCAACTGAATATGGGTTGAAAATTATTTGTAAATCATTGTATTCCGTTTATATTTACATCTAACACAATTTCCCAACTCATATGGAAACGGGGTTTGTAGAAGAAGGAGAAACACGGGCATGTCTGGATGACTCGCCTCCATATTTCCAGTGGTTACCTCCGGTTGTTATGAAGCTGGCTGTGGCACGTTCTTTCTGGCGTCACTTTCTCTCCGAACTCAGTTTGTAAACGATCGATGAGTCCATACAAAGCTAAGAGCCGGAGATTCAAGAAATATACGGCGCAATTACCCGTGTAAAAAATTATCCAAGGAAGGGAACCTTAAACGATGGGTTAGTGTGGCTGACACGGGGCTTAGGCTAAATAATTATTAATTTAAGGGGTTATCCGGCTTAATGTAGACAGGGCCTAAAAAGTAGGTAAGTGCACAATAGTGCTTCTTGAAGCCACACTCTCTGTCAGAAACAGTCGTAGACACAAACACAGTTCATTAGTGTTAAAGATACAGACACACGAATAATTATTTTTTTATTTTTTGCCTTTTGGTTCGGGACCCTTTGGGACTGTGTGACAAGGGGTGGCACTTTCGTGACTTCAGCAGTGCTTTTTTGTGAAATTCTGGATCTGCCTTTTGGCCATGGAGACCAGCTGCTGGGTCTCTGCCACACCAGAGTCCGTTTGGAGAGACTGGAGGAGATGCGGATGAAGAGACAGGGCTGCGGAGCTTGCACTGAGCTCCGGGACGGACAAGCGTCACAGTGCCTTGGCTGAATGAGCAGGTATCGGACACCTCAGTCTCTTTAGACACATCCTCGCTCATCCATGCGGACTGGACACTGGCCGAGAGTCAGTGGGCGGCCGAGGGTGGAGTCGGCTCTCTTGGTTGCTTTGTTGGGTCTGCTCTTGTCTCTGGCCATGCTCCCCCCACCCCAGCAGAAAATGGCGTGGAACACCGCAGAGACCACCACAGTGTATATGTTTTTTTTTTTGTGTTTTTGTTTTTACTTTTTTAGCTGTGTGTAGAAATGTCTGGTTGCATCAGCTCTGCTCTTTAATGGCTTTAATGTCCTTTGTGGTTTTTGATGTTTCCCTCTTACTGTGCTATGGCTATGAGTTTTTTTTTTGCCTTGGACTCAGTCTAGACCCCCTCTCCAGGGGCCCAGGCTTAGACTGATTTTTTTTTTCTCATCCCCCCACCCCCACCCCAACGTTTACTTTTTTCACACCTTTTTTGTAAGGGACGCCGGAATTTGGCAGAGCCGTCAGCGATCCTGTTCTGTCTCCCTGTAATCTTTGATCCTGTTCTGTCTCCCTGTAATGTTTGTCTAAATTTGAATGGGATTGTGCTGAAAATCTTAATTTCCCCTCGGGGATTAATAAAGTATTTCTGATTCTGATTCTGTAGAGCACATTGGCATTAGGGCTTCTTCAAAACAACTTTCAAACTGTCTACATGTAAGGATCAAGGCTATATTTTGGCCAAAACGTTATGACTACACTATTATGGATCATTTGAGACTTATCTAAAATGATTGAAAAACATTATAATGGGACCTTTTGATAAAACTCGTTAGGTTTTGCAGGTGTACCTAATGTCGTGTCTGGTGTTGTGTAAATATAAGAGTGTATTTGTGGGTTCCTATGTAAGCTGAGACGAGGCAGTCCTTAACATCTGTGAATGCGATTGAGTGATTCCTTCACTTGCACATAAGTTTAGCACAGAGTCTCTAGGCGGGACGGTAGTTTTCGGTGGCTGCAAACTGGGCAAATGTGAATCAGGGCAGCACACACTCTGTAGTTTATGTTTGATGTTTGCTATATGTGAGTGTGTGTGTTTTCATTTTGAGGTCACGCAGCATAGTAGGGTGATCTCGGAAAGCTCTGCAATTGACTCTATTTTCTGCCCTGGCACTGTGACAACACATTCCCCCTGTGCAGCTTCACTTTCTCACTCTCTGGAAGACGTGAAAGGCGGGACACGTTAAGAGATGCTAACCCCGTAGCTTAAAATGTTGTCAAGTGGGACAACATGTAAAAAGTCTGCACTAAATTGAATGTGGTTTTTAGAAAGATTAGGGGGTAAGTGATGAGGTGCCACATCCTCTGATGACACTTTCTTTATTGCAGCGTAGTGTTGTCCCGATACCAAAATTTTGGTACCAGTACCGGTACCAAAATTTGTTTGATAATTTTCGGTATTTTTTCAAATAAAGGGAACCACAAAAAATGGCATTATTGGCTTTATTTTAACCACAAATCTTAGGGTACATTAAACATATGTTTCTTGTTGCACGTTTGTCCTTAAACAAAATAGTGAATACTAGACAACTTGTCTTGTAGTAGTAAGTAAACAAACAAAGACTCCTAATTAGTCTGCTGACGTATGCAGTAACATATTGTGTAATTTATCTACCTATTATTTTGTACACATTATTAAGGACAAGTGGTAGAAAATGAATTATTAATCTACTTGTTCATTTACTGCTTACTTTCTCTTTTAACATGTTCTATCTACACTTCTGTTAAAATGTAATAATCACTTATTCTTCTCTTCTTTGATACTTGACATTCGTTTTGGATGATACCACACATTAGGGTATGGATCCGACCAAGTTGTTACAGGATCATACATTGGTCATATTCAAAGTCCTCATGTGTCCAGGGACATATTTACTGACTTTATAATCATAATATGAATTAAAAAAAACCCCGAAAGAAGACGTTGTGATGCTAAAAAATATCGATGTAATCATAGTAGTATTGACTAGATACGCTCCTGTACTTGGTGTCATTACAGTGGAAGTCAGGTGTAGATCCACCCATGGCATTTGTTTACATTGTGACGGCGGTGAGGTATTGTATCCTCCTACGGTGAGTAGTGAAGCAGGATTAGCTATTCCTCGTCCTCCAGTGATAATGGTACTTGTAAGAAACGTACTTTATTTTTTTCGCCATGGAGGTGAGGATTAGTGCTTTAGAAGTAGCTAAAACGCCACTGAGGATGGACATTAGCCGCTAGCTAGCTAGCCAGCCATGTCTTAAAGCACCTCTTCCTGAGGGTGTTTCAGTGTTATAACTTCACCTTTATCTTTACTTTTAAGCCAAAATGCTTCCATTCTCCCTTTTCTGTCTACACACTGTCAGGCTTGGACAAAGGAAGGGACTCAGATGCAGAGATGGGGGTTCTAAATAAAGCTTTTATTTTGGAAAAACTAACCTCCAGAGCAGAGAATATTCAATCACTATGAGGTACAAAAACAGATAGCGAAAAACGTTTCCAAAAAAGGGAAAAACCGAAAATCACTCCAAAAGGAGGAATTACAAAAAATAAGACAAATTATATTTAGCACCGGATCTGCTATAAAAACTTTTAACAAAAAGCGCTCCAACAGGAGGAAGAAAATAAGAACTATCAAACTTACTACACTAAATCTTATTCTAATAAATATAAACAAAAAATGATTCAAAAACTTTGAGGAAGTTAGATCATTAAGGAAAATATTATAACTCACCACTGCGGTTGAAAAAGGCTAAATAACAAAAGTCGCTCTGAGGGAGGAAAAATACTGGACACACAATACTGGATACACGGACGTAGTCGTGGGACGTGGATGCAAGACAGGCACGAAAGTTCGAGACAATCTGGCACAGAACAAGGGGAGGCATGGGCTTATATGGAACATGAGGGTAATGGGAAACAGGTGGAAACAATCAAGGGTCAGGGATGACGTCAGACTGGTGACACAAGAGGAAGGGCCCGTGATCTGAAACAAGAGGAGTTGCTTTTCAAAATAAAACATGCAAATCACAGGATGGAAAAAACCAAGACAAGACTCCCCTCACCGCGGTGTGACACACACTGTGTCTGTGTGTGTGCGCTGCCGAACATGCTTGTCTTCTCTTAAATCAGCAATGTCACGACGTGACGACGACGGGGGCCCGTGTGGGGGTGGCGGACCGGTAATTTTTAGAGGCGGTATAGTACCGAATATGATTCATTAGTATCGCGGTACTGTACTAATACTGGTATACCGTACAACCCTATTGCAGCGTGCACACAAGTGGTTGATTTTTGGGCTGGAGTGGGTGCAAGGATCAGGACTCCCGTGTTGTGTTAAGTCATGAACTGGGTGTAATTTGGCCATGCAACCAGAGAACAGTGGTGGGAGTCGGTCAAGCCAGCCGTAGCTTACCTTGGTTTACAGATGAGCCTGTTTCTGCCTCAGCTGGCCTCTGTATTACTATCATTTTTATTATTGTAAATGTGGGTTTCTGCTCCGCCGCTCCCAGTCTGTGGAACACTCTCCCTGACCACCTGAGGGCACCACAAACTGTGGATGCTTTTAAAAAAGGCTTGAAAACCCTTCTTTTTAAAAAATCATTTTTTTTTAGATATGTGTGCTAGTTCTAGCTATTAGACCAGGGGTAGGGAACCTATGGCTCTCGAGCCAGATGTGGCTCTTTTGATGACTGCGTCTAACTCTCAGATAAATCTTAACTGACATTGCTTAACACGATAAGTAATGAATAATTCCGCTGATAAACACAGTGTTAAAAATAACGTTCAAAATATAAAACATTCTCATGCATTTTTAATCCATCCATATGTTTTTTTACCGCACCTGTTCAAGAAGTCGCATTAATGGTAAGAAGTATTTTAATTATTATTGGTTAGCTTCAGAATAAAAATGTTATTAAAAAGATTAAGAGACTTATTATACTCAAAAAATGTTGGTCTTACTTAAAAATGCACGCATTTAGTTGTATTCAGACTTAAAAAATATTATACGGCTCTCACGGATATGCATTTTAAAATATTTGTCTTTCATGGCTCCCTCAGCCAAAAAGGTTCCCGACACCTGTATTAGACTATTCTATTCTATTTTTTTTTTTTTTTTACTATTTATATTACTTGTTGCGGGCAGCTATTTGTGGTTTTCGTGTTGTTGTTGTTGTTTTGTTTTTTTTGTTTTTTAAATGCACTATAGCACTTTGAGGTTGTTTGCTCAATGTAAAGTGCGTTTACAAATACAATCTATTATTATTATTATTATTATTATTAAGCCTGAGCTGGGTTCCGTGGGTACAGGTAAGACAGGCATGGACAAATGGGGCCTGCTGGGATCATGAAGACAGACCAGTGCCAAGGCATTCCACAGTGTTGCTTCCATGACAGTTTGATATATCTGCTTTATCTGCGCATGGAGCCATAACACACAGCCAGGCGTGGAAGGGGGTCTGTAAAGATATACATAGGGGCACCACAAGACAGAAGGTGTGCAAGTTTCACACCAAACGTCCTTCGATTTGGGAAGAAGGGCTGCCAACACTAATCAAAACTAATGTTTCCATCCTTCCCCTGTGTATGCAAATGAGTGAGATTGGAGTCTACTTCATTGTCCTTGTACAGGTACACGGCCAATGGATTTCAGTTAGAATCTTTCATGAAGTGCATGTTTTATT
The DNA here is from genome assembly GCF_033978785.1 of Entelurus aequoreus. NCBI lineage: Eukaryota > Metazoa > Chordata > Actinopteri > Syngnathiformes > Syngnathidae > Entelurus > Entelurus aequoreus. The sequence goes on from NC_084740.1 coordinate 21,278,646, forward strand.
TACAGGAAGGTGCACATGTGGGGATTTTTAGGGTTGTACGGTATACCGCCACTGGTATAGTGTCGCGGTACTAATGAATCAAAAACTGTACTATACTCTGTTTGAAACGTACCAGTTCCCGGGCAGGACGGCGCGTCGTCACGTTGTGACATTGCTGGAGCATGCTCGGCAGCGCACAATCACAGAGTACTTACAAGCAGACACAGTGTGTGGACAGAAAAGGGAGAATGGACGAATTTTGGTATAAAAAATAAAGATAAAGGTAAAGTTATAACACTGAAAAACCCTCAGGAAGAAGTGCTTTAAGAAATGGCTTGCTAGTTAGCGGCTAACGTTCATCCGCAGTCGGCAGTGTTTTAGCTACTTCTAAATCACTAATCATCATCTCCATGGCGACAAATAAAGTAACTTTTTTTGCTACTATCATTATCACTGCAGGACAAGGAATAGCTAAACATGCTTCACTACACACCGTAGGAGGATACAATAGCTCACTGGCGTGACGGAGGATTACCTCCATAATCTTCAAGACAAGCTCAAATCATCAGCCCGCAGGTTAGGTCTTGGGCACAGTTGGGTGTTCCAACAGAACAATGACCCCAAACACACCTCAAAAGTGGTAAAGGAATGGCTAAATCAGACTAGAATTAAGGTTTTAGAATGGCCTTCCCAAAGTCCTGACTTAAAGGCCTACTGAAATGATTTTTATTTATTTAAACGAGGATAGCAGATCCATTCTATGTGTCATACTTGATCATTTCGCGATATTGCCATATTTTTGCTGAAAAGATTTAGTAGAGAACATCGACGATAAAGTTCGCAACTTTTGGTCGCTGATAAAAAAGCCTTGCCTGTACCGGAAGTAGCGTGACGTCACAGGTTGAAAGGCTCCTCACATTTCCCTATTGTTTACAATGCAGCCAGAGCAATTCGGACCGAATTAATTGGAGCGAGGATGAAAGATTCGTGGATGAGGAACGTGAGAGTGAAGGACTAGAGTGTAGTGCAGGACGTATCTTTTTTCGCTCTGACCGTAACTTAGGTACAAGGGTTCATTGGATTCCACACTCTCCTTTTTCTATTGTGGATCACGGATTTGTATTTTAAACCACCTCGGATACTATATCCTCTTGAAAATTAGAGTCGAAAACGCGAAATGGACATTTACATTGACTTTTATCTCCACGACAATACATCGGCGAAGCTCTTTAGCTACGGAGCTAACGTGATAGCACATCGGGCTTAAATGCAGATAGAAACAAAAGAAATAAACCCCTGACTGGAAGGATAGACAGAAAATCAACAATACTATTAAACCATGGACCTGTAACTACACGGCTGCTTTCCAGCCTGGCGAAGCTTAACAATGCTGTTGCTAATGACGCCATTGAAGCTAACTTAGCAACGGGACCTCTACAGAGCTATGCTAAAATCATTAGCTATCCACCTACGCCAGCCCTCATCTGCTCATCAACACCCGTGCTCACCTGCGTTTTAGCGATCGACGGAGCGACGATCATAGATGCGTTCGGCGGCCCGGAGACGGAGGAAGTCAAGGTGAGGTCGCCGGCTAGCGCGTCTGCTATCCATCTCAAAGTCCTCCTGGTTGTGTTGCTGTATTCCGCCGCTAATACACCGATCCCACCTACAACTTTCTTCTTTGCAGTCTTCATTGTTCATTAAACAAATTGCAAAAGATTCACCAACACAGATGTCCAGAATACTGTGGAATTTTGAGATGAAAACAGAGCTTTTTGTATTGGATTCAATGGTGTACCAATACTTCCGGTTCAACGATTGACGTCACGCGCATACGTCATCATACATAGACATTTTCAACCGGAAGTTTCGCGGGAAATTTAAAATTGCACTTTATAAGTTAACCCGGCCGTATTGACATGTGTTGCAATGTTAAGATTTCATCATTGATGTATAAACTATCAGACTAGTAGTGGGTTTCAGTAGGCCTTTAAAGGTGTGGACAATGCTGAAGAAACAAGTCCATGTCAGAAAACCAACACATTTACCTGAACTGCACCAATTTTGTGGTCAAAAATTCAAGCAGAAGCTTGTGGATGGCTACCAAAAGCGCCTTATTGCAGTGAAACTTGCCAAGGGACATGTAAGCAAATATTAACATTGCTGTATGTATACTTTTGATCACCACTGTATCCTTCTGTGGTCACCCCACACAAGACGTTACGAAAGAAAGCTATCAAAGTTGGACGAGTGCCTTCACAGCCACCGCCCCTTTGAACCGTCTCCTCTAAATGTGTCCTCAGAGATCCTGGCCACTGTCGTTGCGTCCATGTGTGGACTCGCCGCATCAGCACTGTGACACACATGCAGCATCACAGCCAAAATGAACACAAGACCACTCTGAAATAACTCTTCCACACTATTTGATTGTCCTTTCTGATCATTTGGACGTCTTCATCCGCTTTTAGCCATGAACGTCATCATCATTGTGGCAGGTGTGTTAGTCAAGTGTGGCGTGGCAGAGGTGACATCATCGTGTCTGAGTGGTGATGTCCCAGTGCTGCTCCCGCCTGCCATTGTGGACAGAACATCCAATCACTCCACATCCGAGTTTAGATCCTCTTTAGCACCTTTTGCCTCACCGTCCGACTTTAAACGCTGTTTTGTCATTCCGCAGGAGTGCCGCGGTTAAACAAAGGTTTCAATGAGAGTGCAGACAAATAAGGCGTATTGGGGCGCAGGCGGGAGGCAGATGGGAAGGGAGGCGAGGCGACATGAATTCGCCGGAGGACGCGGATCTGTCTGCTCGACACGTCGTCTTTCGCTCTTGTCACAAAGCTGCTCTTCTCTTGTTTTGATGCAGTCCCCGCGTCTCATCATCCTTTCAAATGTCAATGACCCGCCGCTCTATATTTGATACCACGGAATCTGCCGACTGTGCACTTTTGCTTTCACAACACATACAACAGGAAGACATACACATACAGTTATAACATAAGGCCCCATTCCTGGGTGGATCTCGCGTGAGAGGAAGGGGGGGGGGGGGGGGTCGTTGGGGAACATTTTGCAAAGCGTCTATCCATCCATCTTCTTCTGCTTGTCCCTCACCATCTGCTGAAAATTATGGAAAGCGCCACCCTACACAGCATCTGACGCTGAGGTCAAAGTTAAAGTTAAAGTCCCAAGGATTGTCACACACACACACACACACACACACACAAACACACACTAGGCGTGGTGAAATGTGTCCTCTGCATTTGACCATGTTCACCCCCTGGGAGGTGACGGGAGCAGTGAGCAGCAGCGTGCGCCACGCTCGGGAATCATTTTGGTGATTTAACCCCCAATTCCAACCCTTGATGCTGAGTGCCAAGCAGCTCCCATTGTTATAGTCTTTGGTATGACTCGACCAGGGTTTGAACTCCCGACCAGTCTCAGGGCGGACACTCTAACCACAAGGCCACTGAGCTGGAAGTTGGAATTGCCACAAAACGCATTTTAAGATATTCAACACTTTACTGCTGATTGGCGGTGAAAGCATACTTGCCAACCCTCCTGATTTTTTTCCTGGAAGGTGCCAAATTTCAGTAATTAATAATTAATTATAACTATAGAGCACACCGGATTGTAAGGCGCATTGCCGATGAGCGGGTCTAGTCAGGTGTATTTTCATAGAGCGCATTAAAGGGGTCATATTATTAAAAAAAAAACTTTAAACAAAAGACTTCCTTGTGGTCTACATCAGTGGTCCCCAACCTTTTTGTAGCTGCGGACCGGTCAACGCTTGAAAATTTGTCCCACGGGCCGGGGGGGGGGGGGGGGGGGGAAATAAAATAAAAAATAAAAAACAATTTTTTTTTTTTCATAAAGAAATACAATCATGTGTGCTTACGGACTGTATCCCTGCAGACTGTATTGCTATATATTGATATATAATGTATATATTGTGTTTTTTATGTTGATTTAATAAAAAAAATAAAATAAAAAAAACAATTTTTTTCTAAATTTCTTGCGCGGCCCGGTACCAATCGGTGGTTGGGGACCACTGGTCTACATAACATGTAATGGTGGTTCTTTGGTCAAAATGTTGCATTGATGATGTTTTACACATCATCTTCAAGTCACTTTCTGGCATTACCTAGAGCAGGGGTGTCCAAACTTATTCCAACGAGGGCTGCATACTGAAATATGAAATAATGCGGGGGCCACTTTGATTGTATGTTACAATAATACCAATTCAATGTCAGTATATGCTAAGCCATTTGAAAATAAAAACATTGTTATCGTAGCTTTTGTGTTATAGGTGACAAAGCAAATAGTTTTAGGGTTTTATATATATATATATATATATATACATATATATATATATATATATATATATATATATATATATATATATATATATATATATATATATATATATATATATATATATATATATATATATAATAGGGATGTCCGATAATGGCTTTTTGCCGATATTCCGATATTGTCCAACTCTTAATTACTGATACTGATATCAACTGATACCGATATCAACCGATACCGATATATACAGTTGTGGAATTAACACATTATTATGCCTAATTTGGACAACCAGGTATGGTGAAGATACGGTCCTTTTTAAAAAAAAAAAAAAAAGATAAATAAATTAAAAACATTTTCTTGAATAAAAAAGAAAGTAAAACAATATGAAAACAGTTACATAGAAACTAGTAATTAATGAAAATGAGTAAAATTAACTGTTAAAGGTTAGTACTATTAGTGGACCAGCAGCACGCACAATCATGTGTGCTTACGGACTGTATCCCTTGCAGACTGTATTGATATATATTGATATATAATGTAGGAACCAGAATATTAATAACAGAAAGAAACAACCCTTTTGTGTGAATGAGTGTACATGGGGGAGGGAGGTTTTTTGGGTTGGTGCACTAATTGTAAGTGTATCTTGTGTTTTTTATGTTGATTTAATACAAAATAAAAACGATACCGGTAATAAAAAAAAACCATACCGATAATTTCCGATATTACATTTTAAAGCATTTATCGGCCGATAATACCGGAAGGCCGATATTATCGGACATCTCTAATATATATATATATATATATAGATAGATAGATAGATAGATAGATAGATATATATAGGGTCACTATTTTTTGTTCTACTTCATTCCAAAGGGCCTTCTTCTCCTCCAATTTCTTTCAAGCATCCCCACACAAAATGGAAGCATGACAAAGCAGATTCAATCAGGAAAACGTTGTTCTTGTCCGTGTCCTAAATGTCTCAGTACTTTTGTCCACTGATCTTAATGTAACAACATACTCTATTCCTGCCAGATCATAAACGTGTCCTTGGGAGAGAAATTACATTATAGAGCTAATGCAAGTCCTTCTTGGAACTCTATGTTCCAGACTTCATCATATTGAGTCGAGCATTTAATTGATCCGGAATGTCCCGTAACATACTGGATGTCTTTCTAGTTGGCGAGTCCACGCCAACAAGGTGGGGGCGATGTAAGTCTAAGGGGAAATGCAATGTCTCTTTGGTTGTCATGGCTACACTAGTCTGCTTGGCAACACATGAGAGCCTTGTTTAAAAAAAAAAAACATTGGTAAGGATGTAGATAAAGGTGCAAATAATGGAATGTATTCAGTTTTGGGCACTAATGGGTGGAACAGTCCACTCCCCAGAATGATCATGGTAGCACCTGTCTTGCTAGGATTTGGTTAAGCGTTACTCCAAGGTGTGAGGAGGCAGCAGGTGTGATCAATCAATGGTAAACACATTGCAGCTGGCAAACACTAAACACCAAGTACAACACAACAAAAACACAAAGTAAGAATACCGTATTTTTCGGACTATAAGGCACACTTAAAATCTTTAAATTTTCTCAAAACTCGACAGTGCGCCTTATAACGCCTAAAGTACGGAATAATTCTTGTTGTGCTTAACCGACCTCGAAGCAATTTTATTTGGTACATGGTGTAATGATAAGTGTGACCAATAGATGGCAGTCACACATAAGAGATACGTGTGGACTGCAATGTGACGCCAGTAAACAACACCAAAAAACTTTAAATGTTCCATTGAGAATAAAGAACATTACACAACGCACTCAAATATCTGTCAAAATGTTTCAGTTTGAAATTGAAGCCGCACCACTTGATGGATTGTCGGCCCATTACGGCTACCGTAGTCAGAGATACAAGTATTACTATGGTGTGTGTATAAGGACCACAAAATGGCACCCATTAGCAGACATATTATCTGCCGTTTTGTTTCACAATATTATGCAAAACCAACTTTTATTACCTTCTGGTACCTGCCGATGTGTATTTGGGATCTGCATAAGTCCTGAAAATATGCGCACATCCACCTTTGTAGTCCGTGCCTATGCCGTAGTCGATAATCTTCTTCTTTTTCTCTATCTTCTTGTTATGTGACATTCATCCTCCACTGTTGCTATTTCTAATATAAAGTAGTGTAAAGTTCTAACTTATATCTCCCCATAGGGGGGCGCGGGGGTACTAGGATGACAGGGAATGCAAAACAATAACATATACCCCCGTTATTTATTATTTACTTTATATTTTTCAAATTCAATGGAATCAATAAAGTACTATCTATTTATCTATGAAAGCGCTAAAACATACCGTGTAGTGAGTTTACATTATTCACCCAAGGAACTTTAGTTATTAGAGGGTTCTGGTCGGACGTTTTTTCACGGGACACATTTCGGGCGTTGTTGCACTAGTGAGCCACGGATGAGGAGATGCTGCTCAGTTATTGATTGAAGTAAAGTGTGAATGTCATTAAAACAGTTAGCGCCATCTTCTGACACTTCTTCCACTCCCGTCCTTGCACGCTACACCGCTACAACAAAGATGGCGGGGAGAAGACGCTGTCCAAGTGGAGGCACGTAGATAAGACCGCCCACAAAACGGCGCATCCTGAAGAGACTGTCAGAAAGTGACTTGAAGATGATGTGTAAAATATCGATCACAGTTGATCACAGTTGAGGGGGTGCAGAACAAAGAAACAACAGAAACTAGGGTTGTAACGATACCAATATTTTGGTACCGGTCCCAAAATGTATTTCGATACTTTTCGAAACCTTTTGATACTTCTCTAAATAAAGGGGTGTACTCATAAAAACATGTGACAAACTTGTGCAGTACAATGGATGAACTACCAGGTTGTCTCGGGCAGTAGCACCTAGCGAGAACTAGCAATGAATCATGGAGCTGGGCTTCAACAAGGAAGCACTACGATACTCCTAGGAAGTGAAGAAGTGTCAAAGAATCTCAAACAATGATCACTAGGATGTCAAGCAAAAGTTACAAATGAAAAGCATGAAAGCCCTGCTGTTCCAACAAAACAAAGGGTCACTATTAAAGGCCTACTGAAATGAATTTTTTTTATTTAAACGGGGATAGCAGATCTATTCTATGTGTCATACTTGATCATTTCGCGATATTGCCATATTTTTGCTGAAAGGATTTAGTATAGAACAACGACGATAAAGATTGCAACTTTTGGTATCTGATAAAAAAAAGGCTTGCCCCTACCGGAAGTAGCGTGACGTAGTCAGTTGAACATATACGCAAAGTTCCCTATTGTTTACAATGATGGCCGCATGAAGTGAGAGAGATTTGGACCGAGAAAGCGACAATTTCCCCATTAATTTGAGCGAGGATGAAAGATTTGTGGATGAGTAAAGTGCAAGTGAAGGACTAGTGGGGAGTTGAAGCTATTCAGATAGGGAAGATGCTGTGAGAGCCGGGGGTGACCTGATATTCAGCTGGGAATGACTACAACAGTAAATAAACACAAGACATATATATACTCTATTAGCCACAACACAACCAGGCTTATATTTAATATGCCACAAATTAATCCTGCATAAAAACACCTGCGTGTTTGTTACGCTAGCTCCTAGCTCCTCTGCTAGCTCCTAGCTCCATAGAACACGCCAATACAATTCAAACACCTGATCAACACACACAATCACTCAGCCCAAAAGACTTTCACCTAACCCAAGGTTCATAAAGCTTATATATTTTAAAAAAGTTACGTACATACGCAAAAAAAAGTTGCGCACATACGGTCAAGCGATCAAATGTTTAGAAGCCAAAGCTGCATACTCACAGTAGCACGTCTGCGTCTTTATCATCCAAATCAAAGTAATCCTGGTAAGAGTCTGTGTTGTCCCAGTTCTCTACAGGCGTCTGTGTATCGAAGTCAAAAGTCCTCCTGGTTAGAGTCTCTGTTATCCGAGTTCTTCCATCTTGACTGCATCTTTCGGGAATGTAAACAAAGAAGCGCCGGCTGTGTACTGTTGTGGCTGACTACGTTCGAAAAATACGTCCATTTCGCACCGACAACTTTCTTCTTTGCTTGCTCAGCTTCCTTCTCCATAATGCAATGAACATGATTTAAACAGATTCACGAACACAGATGTCCAGAATACTGTGGAATTATGAAATGAAAACAGAGCTTTTTCGTATTGGCTTCAATGTGGAAGGCATACCCGTGTTCGCCGGGCTACGTCACGCGCATACGTCATCCTCAGAGGCGTTTCGAACCGGAAGTTTAGCGGCAAATTTAAAATGTCACTTTATAAGTTAACCCGGCCGTATTGGCATGTGTTATAATGTTAAGATTTCCTCATTGATATATAAACTATCAGACTGCGTGGTCGGTAGTAGTGGGTTTCAGTAGGCCTTTAAGCACCAAATAGAAAACAGAGGGAACAAATTAATAGCACAAAACAGGAAATAGGGGAAATATTTTTGGCAGGCAATATTTATCAACTGATAATGGCAATTATGACGTCAGATCAATCATTTCAATAATGAAAAATCCACCGATAAAACGAGCTGATAATATTAAAGGCTTATCTCCATGTTAGTTGGTGGTCTCTCCGTTGTGGCCTTCTGCTGCTGCCTGGCTCCTCAACGCTTCCCCTCCCCTACGGTATGGTCGCATATTTGTGTTGTGTCCGGAGATTAGCATCATGGTGCAGCAGTCGCCGGTGTGGGCCTGTGCTGCTTAGCTGAGACCTAGCGTTATTAGTGGCGACCACAGCAAACGTACAGACCCAGGACTGATGACAAAGCGTTTTCGAGTCAACAGCTCAAAAGAAAAGAACATAGGGCGAAAGATCGCAATGACAAAATGAGTAGTTTACCTTCATGGTTCATCTGAAGGTACAGGCAACTGTTAGTTAGCTTTTACGACTTCTTAGTGGAAAAAGAATGCACTTTATCATTTGAACCCTGATTTGTTTATATTCTAAAACTGAATGTTGCCTTTTGAAAGGGCAGGCACTTGTTGGACCATTTTATAATTGTACTACTATTTTTATCAATCAATCAAAGTTCATTTATATAGCACTTAATCACAAGCGTCTCAAAGGGCTGCACAAGCCACAACGACATCCTTGGCTTAGATCCCACATTTAAGTCAATAAAGTTCAAGTTCAAGTACCAATGATTGTCACACACACTAGGTGTGGTGAAATCTGTCCCCTGCATTTGACCCATCCCCTTGTTCACCCCCTGGGAGGTGAGGGGAGCAGTGAGCAGCAGCGGTGGCCGCGCTCAGGAATAATTTGGTGATTTAACCCCCAATTACAACCCTTGATGCTGAGTGCCAAGCAGGGATGTAACGGGTCCCATTTTTTATAGTCTTTGGTATGACTCTGCCGGGGTTTGAACTCACAACCTCCCAGTCTCAGGGCGGACACTCTAACCACTAGGCCACTGAGTCTTGATGAGAGTCCTTATCAATTATGACGACCTGTCACTTCATGTCTGGTTATGTCTCCTTAGTTGATGTTTATTTCCTATTGGGGCTCTCATTTTTGTTCCACTTCCTGCACGTCTGCCCGAGCGCTCGTTTCTCTCACCTGTCCCTGATTGGCAGTCTGGCACACCTGGTTGCTGTTGCCAATCAGGCTGCTATTTATGCCTGCCTCGCCTGTTCTTCATTATGTTTAGGAACTTTTGCTGCAGGCATGACTGCTTCTCCTATTTTGAGTAAAATAAAAGACCTTACTTGCTGTTTCCTGCATCTTGGGGTCACAACTACCCCAGCCATGCCAGTTCCCCACAAACGGCAATGCAGAATTATATCGGCTTACTTCTGTTAGCCTCATTTATGTACAATCTTTTGTGTTGGATAGATGGTCTTTCTTTTTTCACTTTAGAAAATCATATATCAGAAATGTTGAGTCGCTTGTAGTCTATCAATGAACTAATTGAAAAGTTGATGTATCAATAAACTGAAAAACAGTGTAAATTTACTAAAAAGGTACGAAGCTACGGCTTATGGAATTGACAAAAAGCGATTATACACTGAAAGGTGTACCATGGATAATAAAGAAACAGGCCTCTGAATTAACACTCATACAATTGACCAAAGTACCAGATAGGTAAGAATGGTCATTGAAAACCAGGGGCCGTATTTATCAAGCGTCTTAGAGTGCCATTTTACACTTAAATCCTGAGAATTTGCGAAATTTAGTCCTACTCTCAAACTTAAGAATATAAGCTATTTATCAACTTTCTTAAGTCTAAGAATCACTCCTACTCTCCACGATATTTAAGAGACCTTCAGAGGTGTCCTAAGTGGTTAGGAGTTGCCAGCAGGGGATGGCACTGAGGCGGGAGAGACGTGCGCGAACGTTCAGGGAGCGGAAGGATGTCTTGGCTTTGTTTGATGACGAGCAGCTGATCAAACGGTATCGTTTAGACAGAGCGGGTATTATTTTTAAATATATATATATATATATATATATATACTACCGTTCAAAAGTTTGGGGTCACCCAAACAATTTTGTGGAATAGCCTTCATTTCTAAGAACAAGAATATACTGTCGAGTTTCAGATGAAAGTTCTCTTTTTCTGGCCATTTTGAGCGTTTAATTGACCCCACAAATGTGATGATCCAGAAACTCAATCTGCTCAAAGGAAGGTCAGTTTTGTAGCTTCTGTAACGAGCTAAACTGTTTTCAGATGTGTGAACATGATTGCACAAGGGTTTTCTAATCATCAATTAGCCTTCTGAGCCAATGAGCAAACCCATTGTACCATTAGAACACTGGAGTGATAGTTGCTGGAAATGGGCCTCTATACTCCTATGTAGATATTGCACCAAAAACCAGACATTTGCAGCTAGAATAGTCATTTACCACATTAGCAATGTATAGAGTATATTTCTTTAAAGTTAAGACTAGTTTAAAGTTATCTTCATTGAAAAATACATTACTTTTCCTTCAAAAATAAGGACATTTCAATGTGACCCCAAACTTTTGAACGGTAGTGTATATATTATTATTTTATGATTCATTGCCAATATTGTTTGTTTGTTTTCTATTATTTTGTAGTTTATTGTCAAAATATACACTCCCATTGTGTATATTTATGTGTATCCCTTAAATATTTCTAAGATATTTCTTTATTCTTAGACAAGGGATTCCCTTCCGTGATTGGTCATTTCTATGGACACAGAAATGACGTCACCTAAAATTCCGTTTACGGCACATAGTAATGTCGTAATTCAGCTCTGAGTGTGACACTTAAGATTCAGCCCTACACTTCGCTGAAAGTGTGAGTAAGACGCTTGATAACTAACTTTTAAGTGCAGCTTTCAGCGAATAATTTCTTTACTCATAAGTCAACTCTTAGCAGACTTCTTAGGAGTAATTCTAAGAAGCTTGATAAATACGGCCCCAGAACCGGATCTGGGTGTATTCATTCATTGGAACTGCTTGTCATTTTTCAAAACGGTTCTCTTAACAATTCCTACGGACGCCATGACGGAACTTTTGGAACAATTTCCCTTGTGGATCAATAAAGTTTGTCTTTGTCTAAGTGCGTAGACGTCAGACAGCAACATGGCGCCCACAACGGCAGAAACGCTACAAAGTCTTTTTGCAAGCAAATAATGCAACGGTGCTGCTTGTACAATTCGTAAGGTTGCTATTTGGCCAAGAGGAGGATATACTCGCTGAAACATTTGAACACAGCATGCAATAACTGTGAACGAATGTGTCATCCCAAGTATAAATACAACAGGTACAAAAAAACACAGACTATGTTATTCGTTTTTTAATTGAAATGAATGCCTTGTCATTTACATGAGCAAGACTAGAGACATATTCTGACTGGCTCCAAGGCGGGCAGTACTTGCTCCAGATCAAGTCTGCCTCTAACCCAGACATGGGCAAATTAAGGCCCAGGGGGCCACATGCGGCCCGTTAAGCTTTTCAATCTCGCCCGCCAGACATTCCCAAATATTTATTTACATGTTTAAGATGTAAAGTGTAGCTGCCATTATGATGTGCAGTGATGTTTTGTAATGACTATAAGTCTTCAACTATACTAAGTCTTTCAATGCTTGGAATCTGCATGATATACTAGTTACTATGGTCATCTAATTAGTTACTATGGTCATCTAATTAGTTATTATGGTCATCTAATTAGTTACTATGGTAATGTAAGTCACATCAGCTCAGACGAGGCACCAAGCAGTGTGGGTGGGGACTGTTTCCACAGAGTGTTTCCAGAGTCTGAAATGTGGGTGTCAGGGACAGACGTGGAAGGAGATTTTTACAACAAAGTTCTAAAGCTTAGTGATATATCACATATATCAGATTGTAGGTGGGGTTTTTTTTCCCTTTGCGTTCATATTTCGCTGTGTTTGTTGCATTTTTGTTGCGTTTCGCTTGATTGTACAATATATGTATGGAGAGGGGGTGTGACGTTCATATGTTGTAAATATTCAGTGTTTTATCCTTCATAGTTAATATTGTAAATTCCGCTGTGGAAGTCACTTCCTAGCAGTTCCACTGTCAGACACGGCACAGGAGCCAAGCTCGCAGGTTTTAAAGTTAAAGTACCAATGATGGTCGTACACACACTAGGTGTGGCGAAATTATTCTCTGCATTTGACCCATCACCCTTGATCACCCCCTGGGAGATGAGGGGAGCTGTGGGCAGCAGCGGTGGCTGCGCCCGGGAATCATTTTTGGTGATTTAACCCCCAATTCCAACCCTTGATGCTGAGTGCCAAGCAGGGAGGTAATGGGTCCCATTTTTTATAGTCTTTGGTATGACTTGGTTAACAAGGTTTTAATAATCATATGTTTTGACAAAGGTTTTCTCTCCAGCAGGACGCAAATTTTCAGCCACGTCCGTATCCTCTCTCCCCCCCGGTCCCGGCCGCTTACTGTTAAAGACAACAGATGATTAGATTAACACGCACCACCTGTGAAATTTAATCACCTGCCAGCTGTGTCTCGCCGTCAGCACTGCCACGCCCCCATCTGATGGTGCTCTGTCCTCAGCACCATGGACAGAGGCGGTGACCTTTGCTCCTGCAGGCAGCGCTGGCCACCTCTCCCTCCACACCCACATTCTTTATTTTCATGTACATTCTGGGTGTCTCATTCAGTAAAAAATTGTTAAATTCCATTCTATTTTTAAGGCGGTCTGTCATAACGTTTTTAGCATTCAATCAGACATTATTGTGAGGTTTTGTATTAGTGTTCCTAAAAATAGATATACCGGCCCCCAGACACATTTGTTTTCTCTACTTTTGGCCTCCCGTGGCAAAATAATTGCCCAGGCTTGCGGTAGACGCATGTCACTGAGCAGCAAGTAAGTTTGTGGTCAAAATCATGCACCGATTTGTCACGGAAGACACTCCTTTTTTTTGATCTGTGAATGTTCCAATGGAGCCAGAGAAAAGTTGCATGTTTTCCTGCAACCTCATTTTCACTCAGTCATTTCCTCTATACAGGTGAAACTCAACACATTTGAATATCGTGTAAAAGTTCATTCATGTCAGAAATTCAATTTAAAATGTGATACTAATTGGTGGTATTAACTCATTACATGGAATGTGAGATATGTTAAGCCTTTATTATAATTGTGATGATCATGGCTTACAGTTTTTGAAAACCAATATTTTCTGAGATTTTCAATTCAGGTTTTCACAAGTTTTAAGCCATAATCAAAATTATAACAAATAAAGACTTTGCCTCTAACGAGCTAATATCACATATTACTACTGTATTTTTCCGGACCATAGGGCTCACCGGATTATAAAGTGCACTGCAGATGAGCGGGTCTATTCAAGTCTTTTTTTACTTAAAAGGCGCATTAAAGGGGTCATATTATTTTTTTCTAAATGTAAAAGACTTCCTTGTGGTCTACATAACATGTAATGGTGGTTCTTTGCTCAAAATGTTGCAAAGATGATGTTTTACACATCATCTTCAAGTCACTTTGCACTGTTTTGTGGGCGGTCTTATTTACGTGTCTCCACTTGGACAGCGTCTTCTGCCCGTCATCTTTGTTGTAGCGGTGTAGCGTGCAAGGACGAGAGTGGAAGAAGTGTCAAAAGATGGCGCTAACTGTTTTAATGACATTCACACTTTACTTCAATCAATAACGGAGCAGCATCTCCTCATCTGTGGCTCACTAGTGCAACAACAACACCCGAAATGTGTCTTGTGAAAAACCGTCTGACCGGAACTCTCTAATAACTAAAGTCCCTTGGGTGAATAATGTAAACTCACTACACCAGTATGTTTTAGTGCTTTCATGGCGAGTTTACTGACAGATATAAGTAAGAACTTTACACTACTTTATATTAGAAATGGCAACAGTGGAGGATGAATGTCAGATAACAAGAAGATAGAGGAAAAGAAGAAGCTTATCGACTACGATGTCGACACGGACTACAAAGGCGGACATGCGCACATTTTCAGGACTAATGCAGATCCCACATACACATCAACAGGTACCAGAAGGTAAGAAATGTTGCTTTTGCATAATATTTCGAAACAAAACGGCAGATAATATGTCTAACCTTATACACACACCAAAATAATACTCCTATGTTGAAGCACAGTACAATCCATCAAGCGGTGTGGCTTCATAGCTTACCAAAGTCCTACTAAAACATTTTGATAGATCTTTGAGTGCCGTGTGTAATGATCTATATTTTCAATGAAACATACAAAATGTTGGTGCTGTTTTCTTTAGTCATATTGCAGTCTACACGGATCTCTTATGTGTGACTGCCATCTACTGGTCACACTTATCATTTCACCATGTACCAAATAAAATAGCTTTGAGGTCGGTAAGCACAACCAACATTATTCCGTACATTAGGCGCACTGGGTTATACGGCGCACTGTCGAGGTGCGAGAAAATGAAAGGATTCTAAGTGCGCCTTAAAGTCCGAAAAATACGGTAAATGTTATTTTCTTGTGTTATTTCCACATGATCTATTTTGTTGAATACTACAGAAAAATATGTATTTCTTATATTTAAAAAAAACATATATATATATATATATATTTGTATGGTGATGCTAACTCTAAACTTAACAAAATTGATGCTAATCCACCTTCTTGTTCTCTCTTTTTGTAAATAAGAATCAATTAGAGAACTGATAAAGAACAGAATCGTTAAGCAGAATCGAAAGTGGAACTGGAACTGGAAAAATCTTATCAATTCCCATCTCTTCAGATAAGTGATGGTAACTCAAGATGGCAGGAAAACATATCTAACAGGCAGGTTAGAAGAGCTGTCCGTGTGAGGCTCGTTAGATAACGTCTGGAGGAAAGAACTGGCGTCTCTCAGCAGTACACCCTGAGATAAAGGGTGGAAACAATCAGCAGCAGGTGCGTCAAGTAGCTCTGCCTCCAGTCCGAAAGATCGCTACAGAAAGAGAATAAGATAGACACATGACAATACAGACACAGGATGACTAAAAAGCAGTGGGGCGTGAACGAAGAATGCAACAGGTCAGGATTATACAAAGCCCAAAAGCAGTGAAGTTGTCACGTTGTGTAAATGGTAAATAAAAAGAGAATACCATGATTTGCAAATCCCTTTCAACTTGTATTCAATTGAATAGACTGCAAAGACAAGATATTTAACGTTCACACTGACAAAACTTCATTTGAAAATAACCAATCTGGAAATGTGAACTTGTCAGACCACAGAACACTTTTCCATTTTGCATCACTCCTTCTTGGATGAGCTCGGGCCCAGCGAAGCCTGCGGCTTTATTGGATGTTATTGATAAATGGCTTTCACTTAGCATAGTAGAGTTTTAACTTGCAATTACAGATGTAGCGACCAACTGTAGTTACTGACAGTGGTTTTCTGAAGTGTTCCTGAGCCCATGTGGAGATATCCTTTACACACTGATGTCGCTTTTTGATGCAGTACCGCCTGAAGTATCCAAGGTCACAGGCATTCAATGTTACGTGCAGTGATTTCTCCATTACGGAGTGTATATGGTGAAGTCCCTAAATTCCTTGCAATAGCTGCTTGAGAAATGTTGTTCTTAAACAATTTGCTCAGGCATTTGTTGACAAAGTGGTGACCCTCGCCCCATCCTTGTTTGTGAATGACTGAGCATTTCATGGAAGCTGCTTTTATACCCAATCATGGCACCCACCAGTTCCCAATTAGCATGTTCACCTGTGGGATGTTCCAGATAAGTCTTTGATGAGCATTCCTCAACTTTCTCACTCTTTTTTGCCACTTGTGCCAGCTTTTTTGAAACTTGTTGCAGGCATCAAATTCCAAATGAGCTAATATTTGCAAAAAATAAAAAAAGGTTCTCAATTTGAACGTTAAGTATCTTGTCTTTGCAGTCTATTCAATTGAATATAAGTTGAAAAGGATTTGCAAATCATTGTATTCTCTTTTTATTTACCATTTACACAAAGTGACAACTTCACTGCTTTTGGGGTTTGTAATTGGATACTCAAATTATAGAAACGTTAAAAAAATATCAGTTGACAATATCCTAATCCCTACAACATATGTATATATTATTTTGTTACATTGTATACTTTTTGGCTAAAGTGTGAACCATTCTTCTCACAAAATCTATACGTAAATATCGGTTATCGTTATTGGTTGTAAAGGTCTGAAAGTTAAAATTTCCTTTATGGTGCATCTCTAAAAATAACAGCATAATTTGAACATGTAACATACCTTTTAGATAAATATTGTTAAATAATATACAATGTACATAATATTATGTACTCAAACAACTACAGTAGTTTATGAAATAATGTAATAATATTATTCCGCTTTTACTTTAGTGGAAATACTTTTGTAGGTGTCTCCTCGGCTGCTTCTCCGTCTTGTAACAATGGGAACGCTGACGTATTTGAGTGACGGACCGGAGAAGTGATACTGTGTGTATGTGTACAAAATGCAATGCTTGGCCATCCAGGACTAGACGGAACACATTGAAACATGTCCAACGCAGCATCTGCAGCTTGTCAGTACTTTTATGGATAAATGTTTGTCATTTGAACATTTGTGGCAGTATGCTGCTAACGCTGGCTGCAGCTTGTGTGATGCGGACTGACGTTGTCTGTGGTCTACCGATTTACATTTGGATTGTTGTAGGGTAGCTAAAACAACACATATAATAGTTCTGCCTGCAGAGTGGCTCCAGGCCTATAGACACAGCAACACTACACCCTGGACAATGGGCATATGCACACACCCCCACCCCCTACCCCCACCCCACGGCTTCACCATGAATTGATTAATGTGGACCCCCCGACTTAAACAAGTTGAAAAACTTATTCGAGTGTTACCATTTAGTGGTCAATTGTACGGAATATGTACTGTGCAATCTACTAATACAAGTTCCAATCAATCAATTCAGTCAAAAAAAAACACAGCTTGATTCTCCTTAGGGGCGATGGACGGCAGAGTGGCGCTTAAACAGCAGCAGCCGGCCTCCGTAGCTCCCACTCCCTCCCCTCTGTTGCAAGTTTTGTTGATTCTATGTAACTTGTTTAAGTGTGCTATGACTAGGAGGTTTTTTCCTTGGCCTCTGTCTGGACCCCCTCCCTGGAGTCCAGCCTTTGACTGAATATTTTTTTACTTCCCCACCCCTCTTTTGTCTGATTTTGAATGGGATTGTGCTGAAAATCTCAATTTCCCTTCAGGGATTAATTAAGTGTTCTGATTCGGATTCAGATTTTGCACACTACATACATGTTTAATAACATCTTGAAATAAATAAGCAGAAAAACCTGTAAAACCAAAAGTGTAGCATTCCAAATTCCAAATATCCCAACCAATGCAGTTAGCACTCTCCTTGTTATTAAGACAGTATCTTATTTGGTCTGTAGCAGGAGTGGGGCATTTATATTCAGATTGGTTCTATTTGCTAATCTATTTTTTTCTGACAAACAATCAGGCTGCTGAATAATCAAATGAATTAGATTTGTGTTTGCGCGCCTGTCACTTGTTGTTTTTAACCGGCAGTTATTATTAGCTGGCATCGTCATAAATGAGCTCACGTCGCCATCACTCACGCTCTTTTAATTGCAAAATAATCCGAGTTGGATGAGAGGTTCATTAAATCTCATCCGTAGGAGCCGTGAGCCACAAACAACACAGTAGTGGGATATTTATCACCCTTATGAAAAAAAACTCCCTCAATTTTGTTGCCTCTTCTAACATTGGTTGGCAGGGCAGAATGAACACAGGGAAAAGTAGTGATGGAGTGCATGCAGGGAGCTCGTCAGTGCTAATTAACACAAAACCTCACTGTTCATCAGCACTTTGTAGCCATCTAGTATCGATCCTTTAGGACCATTGCGTTGTGGAGTGCTTGCTTTTGGCTGCTTTTACCGTGGCTTCTATTGTCTGCCTCTTTTGCTCTACAGTGCATTACCTCTGCGCTCTCATCAACATGCTGTTTTATTTTTTATTGTCCGGCCTGAAACACACAAATCACATACGTCTGCATTAAATGATGTACAATGACACTTAACATCCACACAAATGCGGAAGCATAGTTTTCAACGCATTTTGGTGTCTTCTGACTCTTGCCCAGACACACAAACATAAACTTGTGTCCTTAAAACTCAACTTTTTAACAACTCAACCCGGACTAGAGAGTTATAGAAAACAGAAAGACAACTTGCTTCAGCCTTTGATGTACAAAACCCAAAAGCAGTGAAGTTGGCACATTGTGTAAAATCATAAATAAAAAGAGAATACAATGATTTGCAAATCCTTTTCAACCTATTTTAAATTGAATAGACTGCAAAGACAAGATACTCAACATTCAAACTGGAAAACTTTGTTATTTTTTGCAAATATTTTGAATTTGATGCCTGCAACATGTTTCAAAAAAACTGGCACAAGTGACAAAATAGAGTGAGAAAGTTGAGGAATGCTCATTAAAGGCTTATTTGGAACATCCCACAGGTGAACAGGCTAATTGGGAACAGGTGGGTTGGGTATAAAAGCAGCTTCCATCAAATGCTCAGTCATTCACAAACAAGGATGGGGCGAGGGTCACCACTTTGTCAACAAATGCCTGAGCAAATTGTTTAAGAACATTTCTCAACCAGCTATTGCAAAGAATTTAGGGACTTCACCATCTATGCTCCGTAATATCATCAAAAGGTTCAGAGAATCTGGAGAAATCACTGCACGTAAGCCATGATATTACGGACCTTGGATCCCTCAGGCGGTACTGCATCAAAAAGCGACATCAGTGTGTAAAGGATATCACCACATGGGCTCAGGAACACTTCAGAAAACCACTGTCAGTAACTACAGTTGGTCGCTACATCTGTAAGTGCAAGTTAAAACTCTACTATGCAAAGCCATTTATCAACAACAATTTGGAGGTAATCCTCCTTTTTCATTGTCCCATTTACTCTCTGTAAAGCACCAGTTGGCAGCAAAACAGGCCCAGGGCATAATACTACCACCACCATGCTTGACGGTAGGGATGGTGTTCCTGGGAATAAAGGCCTCACCTTTTCTCCTCCAAACATATTGCTGGGTATTGTGGCCAAACAGCTCCATTTTTGTGTCATCTGACCACAGAACTTTCTTCCAGAAGGTCTTATCTTTGTCCATGTGATCAGCAGCAAACTTTAGACGAGACTTAAGGTGTGGCTTCTGGAGCAAGGTTTTCCTTCTTGCATGGTAGCCTCTCAGTCCATACAAAACACACTTGACTGTGGACACTGACACCTGTGTTCCAGCAGCTTCCAATTCATTGCAGACCTGCTTTTTGGTGGTTCTCAGTTGACTCTTGATCATCCTGACCAATTGTTTTTTTCTTTCTGATCGTGGTAGTGACAAAACTGTGCCATGCACTTTATACTTACAATTGTCTGCACAGTTGCTCTTGGGACCTTAAGCTGCTTTGTAATGGCTCCAAGTGACTTTCCTGACTTGTTCAAGTCAATGATTCGTTTTTTCAGATCTGTGCTGAGTTCCTTTGACTTTCCCATTGTGGCGTTTGTAATTGAGTCTAATGACTGCATCACATGAGCCCTATTTAAATGTGCTCAGAGAAGTCAACAATCATAATCACTCACATGAAGTTAAGAGACCATGAAGGTCATTTGATTTGATTGTAACTTTTCTACATCAACAAAATCTATGTTGCTGTATGTATACTTTTGACCCAGTAGTTTTGCTCACATTTTCAGTAGACCCGTAATGAATTCATAAAAGAAGCAAACTTCATGAATATTTTTTGTGACCAACAAGTATGTGCTCCAATCACTCTATCACAAAAAAATAAGAGTTGTAGAAATGATTGGAAACTCAAGACAGCCATGACATTATCTCCTTCATAAGTGTATGTACACTTTTGACCACGACTGTATACATATATATATATATATATATATATATATATATATATATATATATATATATATATATATATATATATATATATATATATATATATATATATATATACGACTGTATACATATATATATATATATATATATATATATATATATATATATATATATATATATATATACGACTGTATACATATATATATACATGTATATATATATATATATATATATATATATATATATATATATATATATATATATATATATATATATACGACTGTATACATATATATACATGTATATATATATATATATATATATATATATATATATACATATATATATATATATATATATATATATATATATATATATATATATATATATATATATATATATATATATATACATATATATATATATATAATCTCCTTCTCACCCTGGTGGGGTGGTATCTGTGCCATCCTCAAGCTCGGGTCCTCTACCAGAGGCCTGGGAGTTTGAGGGTTCTGCGCAGTATCTTGGCTGTTCCTAGGACTGCGCTCTTCTGGACTGAGGCTTCAGATGTTGTTCCTGGGATCCGTTGGAGCCACTCTCCCAGTTTTTGGGGTTACTGCTCCGAGCGCCCCCACTACCACGGGGACCACGCTAGCCTTGACCTTCCACATCCGTTCCAGTTGCTCTTTCAACCCTTGGTACTTCTCAAGTTTCTTGTGGTCCTTCTTCCTGATGTTGCCGTCAGCTGAGATCACCATATCTATCACCACCACCCTTTTCTGCTCTTTGTCCACCACCATATATATATACAGTATATATATATATAAAAGTGAAATGCCCCAAGAATCCAATTTAGTGATTGGCTCTGTGATTGAATCATGACGACATGAAGTCTGACAGAGGGCGGCTGGTGTCAATGGGCAAATTATAGACCGAGCAGAAAGCGAAATACAGCCAGTGATGGATGGCAACACGGACATTTAATGGTGTAACATGCACACTGATGGACAGATGGAAAGGAATACGCAGGGAATAGATAGCAAGGAAGTAATAACTAGGGCCTGTTGAGCGAGCGTGGAATTGAAGAATGTGTGTAATATCCCTTTATTGTTGTAGCACATGTCGCGCTGCTCGTTGTTGGACATTGTGATTCGTCAAAAAGGCTTTAAGGGGATTAGAGTGGCATTAGCAGCAGCCATCACTGGAGACACAGCAGCTGTGTAGTGTTGTCGACCGCATCCTGTCGCCGTGACGACCCTCATCACTGCCGCCTCCTCACAAAATGATTGACATGACAGAAACATCATACAAATGACAACTTGCACTGTTGTTTCATGAACTTCCGCGACTCTTCGTGTTCCCATTGTTCACACTACTACACAATCCATCCATCCATCCATTTTCTACAGCTTGTCCCGGGTGCTCACCCTGCTGGGACACACCCTTCCAGCTTTTAGTTCAAGTGCTACAAGCGACTTTGATCAATGTGCACTGATGAGGATGAGTGGGCTGCCGGAAGGTACCTAGGGAAGGGTGACGGCCTTCTCACTCTGTCGCTGTGTGTGTGTGTGTGTGTGTGTGTTGTTGTATTTCTACCCTTCTTGAGACATCAATAAGTAAAAGTATCTTCCATATGAGGAGGTGTGAACAAGTGATGACATAAATCATGGTCCCAATAACATTGCATCTAATAGACAATGTCTCATTTGCACCCCTGCTGGTCAAAATGAGGGTGGTCCCAAAAAGGAGGGATTTTTCAAATTGACTGTGTGGAGTGCTCCATCTCTGGTCAACATATGAAATAACGAGTGTGTGTAAAAATTTAAAGTGCTCCCCCTCTGGTCAAAATATAAAATAACAAGTGTGTGTAAGAAATTAATTAAAAATATATATATATATGTATGTAGAAACATACTTTAATAATGAAGTAAATAATGAAGATTAAAAACCAAATTACCAACAAAAAATTCAAAAAAATACAAATGAACTAAAAGCAGTATTTTTCTCGCAATGTCGACTTTTTTCTTATAAAATTGGGAACCATTTCTCATATTCTTTCTGTTTCTGTAATATTGCAATATTTTCTAGTAAAATTATTACTTTTTTATGAAAAATTATTACTTTTAAATGCAAAGGGGTGACATTTGTCGTATAAAATTCTGATTTTATCACAATATTTTCAATTTTTTTTGTTGTTCTTGTAAAATAGTGAATTTTTTTGACTAAAATGATGACTTTTGCAAAAATTTTGCCGAGTAAAATTCCGATTATTATTATAATATTGTCAACATTTTTAAGTTTTCTTATAAAATTGTGACTTTTGTCGAGTAAAATTACGACTCTCTTCCTAAAATTGCCAAAAGTTTAAGCTTTTCTTGTAAAACTGCGACTGTTCCATTGCGTTGAGACTGAAGTCCCATCTAACAAGATCAGATTCCTATGGGATTCAGGACTAGCTCCTGATGTGGCCTGAATCTGATGCCAAAAGATCAGATTTTAAGCACTTTGGAGCGTTTAGACTGGCAAAAAAAATCAGATTTGGTGTGTAGTGTAAACTGGGCCATTAAGACGCACGATAGTTTGACTAAACTAAGGAAGAGCATAATAATTTTGATTGATTGATTGAAACTTTTATTAGTAGATTGCACAGTACAGTACATATTCCGTACAATTGACCAATAAATGTTAACACCCGAATACGTTTTTCAAGTTGTTTAAGTCGGGGTCCACGTTAATCAATTCATGGTACAAATATATACTATCAGCATAATACAATCATCACACAAGTTAATCATCAGAGTATATACATTGAATTGTGTATATATATATATATATATATATATATATATATATATATATATATATATATATATATATATATATATATATATATATATATATATATATATATATATAAATATATATTTATATATATATATATATATATATATATATATATATATATATATATATATATATATATATATGATTTGCCTGAGCGGCTAGGAGACACCAAGAGTAACAAGCAGTAGATAATGGATTAGAAAGTGTCAGGGTTGTCCCTGACAGTTTGGCTATGTCTTAGTTTTTCCTCTGCGTTTGTCTTTGTTTCCTGTCTTTAGTTCCTGTCAGCACTCTTATTTTGGTTATTTCCTGATTGTCCTCCCTGAGTGCTTTTTCCCCTCAGCTGTGGCTGATTGGCACGTGGCCACACCTGGTGCCAATCAGCCAGCTGCTATTTAAACCTGTCCTGCCCTCCAGTCACTGCTGGATTATTGTAGTGTCTACTGGTCAATGTCACGTCTACCTGTCACTATTTGTCGTTGTAGCTCTGTCTACTTTTGTCCACTCCGCTCAAGTCATAGTTCCTTCGTGTCACAGTAAGTGTTTTTGTTTTTTGTCGACAGTTAGCCTTTGTGCTATTTTAGTTCATAGCCTAGTTTGTTCTCCGCCTTGTGCGCGCCTTTTGTTTGTTCCCTTTTGTTTGTTTTTTGCCAAAGTCTTTAATTAAATCATGTTTTTCCTGTTCAATGCCTGCCATCATCTCTGCATCTTGGGGTTCGGCACCAAAAAACTCGGACAGAATAATCCAGCCTAACACAAACCTCGCAGAGATGTCCATGGCAGAGAGGCTTAACAAGGCTTTAGAACTAATGGCTAATTCAAAGAAAAGTTCGGCCGCTTTTCAAGCCCTCTCCCACCCGCCCCTGTCGTCTGTGGGCCTATCTGGGGACGTCTGGGATCCGTCCCTTGTAGGGGGGGTGGGTTATGAGTAGCTTTGCAGTTGGGGAGGCACAGCTACTCACCCCAGTGGGTCTGCAAGAGATGGCGCCATCATCTCTGAGGGGTCTGCAACAGACGGCGCCATCCTCTCCAGTGGACCAGCAGATGCCACCACCCTCTCCGGTGGGCCAGCAGGGGTCTCCACTACCCTCTCCAGTGGGCCAGCAGGGGTCTCCACCACCCTCTCCGGTGGACCAGCAGGGGTCTCCACCACCCTCTCCGGTGGGCCAGCAGCCGAGGGCGCCACCACGCACTCCGGTGGGCCAGCAGCAGAGGGCGCCACCACGCACTCCGGTGGGCCAGCAGCAGAGGGCGCCGCCACCATCGTCTCCGGTGGGCCAGCAGAGGGCGCCGCCACCATCGTCTCCGGTGGGTCCTCCCACGCCGGCGGTCGAGCCGCCTCGCCAATTGCGGCGGCGTTCAACTCGCCGTCGCTGTTTTTTTTTTGGGTGGGGGGGATTTTCTAATACGTCTGGTATCCGTTATGGGAAGGGGGTTACTGTCAGGGTTGTCCCTGACAGTTTGGCTATGTCTTAGTTTTTCCTCTGCGTTTGTCTTTGTTTCCTGTCTTTAGTTCCTGTCAGCACTCTTATTTTGGTTATTTCCTGATTTTCCTCCCTGAGTGCTTTTTCCCCTCAGCTGTGGCTGATTGGCACGTGGCCACACCTGGTGCCAATCAGCCAGCTGCTATTTAAACCTGTCCTGCCCTCCAGTCACTGCTGGATTATTAGCCTAGTTTGTTCTCCGCCTTGTGCGCGCCTTTTGTTTGTTCCCTTTTGTTTGTTTTTCACCAAAGTCTTTAATTAAATCATGTTTTCTCGCACTATGCCTGCCATCATCTCTGCATCTTGGGGTTTGTCGCCAACAAACTTTGACAGAAAGGACAGATTTAAAAAAATAAAAATAAAAAACTTTTTATTTTATTTTATTTTTTTTAAACTTGGGACTTCCCGCGGGCCGGTTTTGGACACTGCCGTAGTTTGGGGACCCCTGTTGTAGATTGTCACTGAAGGCATCAAAACTGAATGAACACATGTGGAGTTATGTACTTAACAAAAAAAGGTGAAATAACTGAAAACATGTTTTATATTCTAGTTTCTTCAAAATAGCCACCCTTTGCTCCGATTACTGCTTTGCACACTCTTGGCATTCTCTCTATGAGCTTCAAGAGGTAGTCACCTGAAATGGTTTTCACTTCACAGGTGTCATAGTTTTGATGCCTTCAGTGACAATCTACAATGTAAATAGTCATGAAAATAAAGAAAACACATTGAATGAGAAGGTGTGTCCACACTTTTGGCCAGGACTGTGTATATATATATATATATATATATATATATATATATATATATATATATATATATATATATATATATACTGTATGTAGTAGTGCTGTGTGTGGGTGAGCACTGAACAGTGCGGTCTGATTGCTTTGGTCTCTCGTGGCCAATACTATTGTACTATTGATATCTTAGTTTGTTTAGTTCAGTGCTTGAAAAATGCTTAATTTAGGGGGAGAAAAAATGCAACGTGGTGAAGCCGCAATATTCAAAGTACGATATGGCGAGGGACGACTATATTGTTTTTTTCATTTCCAAATGGAAAAAAAAAAAAATCTTGATTAGTTTTCATGGTAGCATTGTAATATGTTAAACAGACAATCAGTAATTGCTGAGACGTGAAGAAGAGGTAGTGTCAAATAGTCTCTGCCTCTCTCTAATCCTTTTTGAACATTCTATCGTTCCATAAAAATTGACAATATTTACGACAGACGGCTAGCAATATACAGTGGTGGTCAAAAGTTTACATACACTTGTAAAGAACATCATGTCATGGCTGTCTTGAGTTTCCAATCATTTCTACAAGTCTTATTTTTTTGTGATAGAGTGATTGGAGCACATACTTGTTGGTCACAAAAACATTCATGAAGTTTGCTTCTTTTATGAATTTATTATGGGTCTACTGAAAATGTGAGCAAATCTGCTGGGTCAAAAGTATACGTACAGCAATATTAATATTTGCTTACATGTACCTTGGCAAGTTTCATTGCAATAAGGCGCTTTTGGTAGCCATCCACAAGTTTCTGCTTGAATTTTTGACCACAACATCGGTGCAGTTCAACTAAATGTGTTGGTTTTCTGACATGGACTTGTTTCTTCAGCATTGTCCATACATTTAAGTCAGGACTTTGGGAAGGCCATTTTAAAACCTTCATTCCAGCCTGATTTAGCCATTCCTTTACCACTTTTGACATGTGTTTGGGGTCATTGTCCTGTTGGAACACCCAACTGCGCCCAAGACCCAACCTCCGGGCTGATGATTTTAGCTTGTCCTGAAGAATTTGGAGGTAATACTCCTTTTTCAATGTCCCATTTAAAGAACTAGTTCCATTGGCAGCAAAACAGGCCCAGAGCATAATACTACCACCACCATGCTTGACGATAGGCATGGTGTTCCTGGGATTAAAGGCCTCACATTTTCTCCTCCAAACATATTGCTGGGTATTGTGGACGATCAGCTAAATTTTAGTTTCACCTGACCACGGAAATTTCCTCCAGAAGGTCTTATCTTTGTCCATGTGATGTCAGATGAAACAAAAATGTAGCTGTTTGGCCACAATACCCAGCAATGTGTTTGGAGGAGAAAAGGTGAGGCCTTTAATCCCAGGAACACCATCCCTACCGTCAAGCGTGGTGGTGGTAGTATTATGCTCTGGGCCTGTTTTGCTGCCAATGGAACTGGTTCTTTAAATAGGACAATGAAAAAGGAGGATTACCTCCAAATTCTTCGGAACAAGCTAAAATCATCAGCCCGGAGGTTGGGTCTTGGGCGCAGTTGGGTGTTCCAACAGGAACACCCCAAACATACGTCAAAAGTGGTAAAGGAATGGCTTAATCAGGCTAGAATGAAGGTTTTAGAATGGCTTTCCCAAAGTCCTGACTTAAATGTGTGGACAATGCTGAAGAAACAAGTCCATGTCAGAAAACCAACAAATTTAGCAGAACTGCACCAATTTTGTCAAGAAGAGTGGTCAAAAATTCAAGCAGAAGCTTGTGGATGGCTACCAAAAGCGCCTTATTGCAGTGAAACTTGCCAAGGGACATGTAAGCAAATATTAACATTGCTGTTGCTTTTGACCCAGCAGATTTGCTCACATTTTCAGTAGACCCATAATAAATTCATCCATCCATCCATTTTCTACCGCTTGTCGCTTAAAATAACCAAACTTCATGAATGTTTTGTGTGACCAACAAGTATGTGCTCCAATCACTATCACAAAAAAATAAGAGTTGTAGAAATGATTGGAAACTCAAGACAGCCATGACATGATGTTCTTTACAAGTGTATGTACACTTTTGACCACCACTGTAGGTGACCTTATTGATACACTTGAAATAATATTTTATTTTTCACTATTCATGTGGTTTTCCATCATGACCACTTGAGGCTTCAGGCTGTGTTTGCTACATAAGGATTACAAGCTCTGTTGCTGTTACGGCCATTGCGCTCGTGTGCCGAGCATTGTCGTACCATATTGTGTGTGTGTGTGTGTGTGTGTGTGTGTGTGCCGGGTATCGTGTCTTTTTGTAGTAATGAATGCTAATCCTCTCTTATCTGCTTTAACCTGGAGGCGATGACACGAGCCGCCACAGTGACAGTGTCCATCCATCCATCCATCTTCAACCGCTTATCCGGAATCGGGTCGCGGGGACAGCAGCTCCAGCAAAGACCCCCAGACTTCCCTCTCCAGAGCAACATTTGCGACTTCCTCCTGGGGAATCCCGAAGCGTTCCCAGGCCAGAGAGGAGATGTAATCCCCCCACCTGGTCCTTGGCCTGCCGGGGGGCCTCCTCCCAGTGGGACGTGCAACAAGGACCTCCCTAGGGAGACGCTCGTGAGGCATCCGCACGAGATGCCCGAACCACCTAAGCTGGCTCCTTTCCAAGCGAAGGAGCAGCGGCTCTACTCCGAGTCTCTCTCGGGTGACTGCACTTCTCACCCTATCTCTAAGGGAGATGCCAGCCACCCTTCTGAGGAAACTCATTTCGGCCGCTTGTATCCGCGATCTTATTCTTTCGGTCATTACCCACACTTCATGACCATAGGTGAGAGTAGGAATGTAGATAGCTCGGTAGACCGAGAGCTTTGCCTTCTGACTCAGCTCCCGTTTCGTCACAACAGTGCGGCAGAGAGACTGCAATACTGCCCCAGCTGCTCCGATTCTCCGGCTGATTTCCTTCTCCATCTTTCCCTCACTCGTGAACAAGACCCCGAGATACTTAAACTCCTCCACCTGGGACAGAGTCCTGTCCCCTACCCGGACTGTACAAACCATCGGTTTCCTGCTGAGAACCATGGCCTCAGATTTGGAGATGCTGATCCTCATTCCAGCCGCTGAACACTCGGCTGCGAACCGATCCAGTGAGAGCTGAAGGTCACGAACCGAAGGTGCCATCAGGACCACATCATCTGCAAACAGCAGTGACGCAACCTTTAGCCCCCCGAGACGTATACCCTCTCCGCCATGGCCACGACTCCGCCTAGAAATCCTGTCCATGAAAATCACAAACAGGATAGGTGACAGAGCGCAGCCCTGGCGGAGACCAACCCCCACTGGAAACGGATCCGACTTACATCCAAGCACCCGGACACAACTCTCGCTTTGGTTGTACAGAGATTGGATGGCCCTCAGCAGGGTTCCCCTCACTCCGTGCTCCCTCAGCACCTCCCACAAGATCTCCCGAGGGACGCGGTCATACGCCTTCTCCAAATCCACAAAACACATGTAGACTGGATAGGCATACTCCCAGGCCCTCTCCAGGATTCCCGCAAGCGTAAAGAGTTGGTCAGTTGTTCCACGACCAGGACGGAATCCACATTGCTCCTCTTGAATCTGAGGTTCGACTATCGGCCGGACCCTCCTTTCCAGTACCTTGGCGTAAACTTTCCCAGGGAGGCTGAGTAGTGTGATACCCCTGTAATTAGCACACACCCTCTGGTCCCCCTTTTTGAAAAGGGGAACCACCACCCCAGTCTGCCACTCCCTCGGCACTGTCCCAGACTTCCACGCAATGTTGAAAAGGCGTATCAACCAAGACAGCCCATCAACACCCAGAGCCTTCAGCATTTCTGGACGGATCTCGTCAACCCCCGGAGCTTTGCCACTGTGGAGTTGTCTAACTACCTCAGTGACTTCACCCCGAGAGATCGACGTCGATCCCCCATCATCCTCAGGCCCTGCTCCTATCAGGGAGGGTGTGTCTGATGTATTTGGGTTCAGGAGTTCCTCAAAGTGCTCTTTCCAACGCCCTACGACTTCCTCACTTGAAGTCAGCAAATTCCCATCCTTGCCGTACACAGCTTGGATGGTTCCCTGCTTCCCCCTCCTGAGGTGCCGTATGGTCTTCCAGAACAGCTTTGGTGCCGCCCGATAGTCCTTCTCCATGGATTCCCCGAACTGCTCCCACACCCTCTGCTTAGCCTCGTCCACAGCCACGGCCGCTGCCCTTCGGGCCCGTCGGTACCTTGCAACTGCCTCCGGAGTCCCCTGGGATAACATACCCCGGTAGGACTCCTTCTTCAGTCGGACGGCTTCCCTGACCACCACTGTCCACCAGGGTGTTCGAGGGTTACCGCCCCTTGAGGCACCTAAGACCTTCTGGCCACAGCTCGCATCTGCAGCTTTAGCAATAGAGGCTTTGAACATTGCCCATTCCTGTTCAATGTCCCCAACCTCCACAGGGATGGCAGAGAAGTCCCGCCGGAGGTGGGAGTTGGACAGTGTGTGTGTGTGAACATCATTAGCATGCTTGTCCATACTGACTCTTTGCAACTATATCACACCTTATCTTCAGATCTTAGCATCATGCATAAGCTCTTCTTTATCAGATGGACGACTACTGTAAGGGGAGCCCAAAGTAAAAAAAAATCCAATCACACTTTTCTAGCAGATGCAGTATGTTTGAATAGTTGGAATGTGCAGTATAAATATTTCGCTCATTGTCGTCACATTGGAAGACAAAATAAATTATGAATATACATTTATTTGCGCACTGGGGACAGGAATATATTTCAATATTTATTTAGCTTTATACCTGGCATTTAGTTTTAACATTTAGATTTGACATATACATTTAACATTTTGATTTAGATTTAACATAACTTTAAACATGAATGTGTATGTAAACATTTAGATTTAGCATGTATAAGTAGAATTTCCATTCATATTTAGATTGAAAATGTATGTTTATCAAATGTTTGTATTTATATTTAACATTTACACTCAACATTTATATATATATATATACATACACTACATTGCCAAAAGTATTTGGCCAGCTATCCAAATGATGAGAATCAGGTGTCCTAATCAAGCACTTAGGCATGGAGACTGTTTCTAGAAACATTTGTGAAAGAATGGGCCGCTCTCAGTGATTTCCAGCGTGGAACTGTCATAGGATGCCACCTGTGCAACAAATCCAGTCGTGAAATTTCCTCTCTCCTAAATATTCCAAAGTCAACTTTATTATAAGAAAATGGAAGAGTTTGGGAAGAACAGCAACTCAGCCACCAAGTGGTAGGCCAAGTAAACTGACAGAGAGGGGTCAGTGGATGCTGAAGCGCATAGTGCAAAGACTTTCTGCACAGTCAGTTGCTACAGAGCTCCAAACTTCATGTGACCTTCCAATTAGCCCACGTACAGTACGCAGAGAGCTTCATGGAATGGGCTTCCATGGCCGAGCAGCTTCATCTAAGCCAAGCATCACCAAGTCCAATGCAAAGCGTGGGATGCAGTGGTGTAAAGCACATCGCCACTGGACTCTAGAGCAGTGGAGACGCCTTCTCTGGAGTGAGGAATCACGCTTTTCCCTCTGGCAATCTGATGGACCAGTCTGGGTTTGGAGGTTGCCAGGAGAACGCTAAATTTCGAACTGCATTGTGCCGAGTGTGAAATTTGGTGGAGGAGGAATTATGGTGTGGGGTTGTTTTTCAGGAGTTGGGCTTGGCTCCTTAGTTCCAGTGAAAGGAACTTTGAATATATATATATATATATATATATATATATATATATATATATATATATATATATATATATATATATATATATATATATATATATATATACATATATATACATGGTCCCATTTACTTAGAAAAGTATCGAAAAGTACCGAAAAGTATCAAAATAATTTTGGTAACGGTACCAGTACCAAAATATTGGTATCAGGACAACACTAGTAACTAGTATATCATGCAGATTCCAACCTTTGAAATACTTTGTATAGTTCAAGACTTACGGTCATGTGTAAACAGCATAATGGCAGCTACACTTTCCATCTTAAACATCTAAAAAATTTTTGGGGGAATGTCCGGCGGGCCACACTGAAAATCTTAACCGGCCTCAATTTGCCAGAGTCTGGTATAATGTAACCAGTAAAGATGTGTTGATCTTCCTAGCATCTACCCACACTCTTTCCAGTACAAATACTTCATGTTTCATGTTGATGGAAACTCACATTGGTGTTTTCTGATCACAGGCCTCACGAGACAGCATTTCCTCCCCAACTGATGCTTGACTCTGGCGGCCAGACGAGGAAGACGCGCCCTCAGGGAAAAATTAATAACAGACAAGAGTTTGGGACACTCTCTCTGCGCTTTTGTTACATCGGTCACGACGCTCAAAGGTTGTTTCTTTTTTTCAAGGTTTTTGCCACAAAAAGAAAGAAAAAAAGACGATAAAAGGCTGTCAGGTGACGCGAGGGTAGCGTTGGATGAATCATTCACGGACGTGTTGATTAAAAGATTATTCGGGATCAATGTGTGATTACGAGCGCGAACGTGCAGAAGGGGAAAAGCAATGCAGGAGTCATCCCTTGGAGGACGCATTGAAGATAGACGCCAAGCAAGATGCTCAAATCGCTTGCACAGACTGCTTTGATTAATATTAATAAGAGGAGCTCTCCGCATCTCTCTCTCTGTCAACCGTCTTTATTCTTCTCACTTTCTCTCGTCCTCGTCTGAGTGGAATTCTTCTATTCCACAAACATAAAACGTGCAAACCAACAAGGCATCCCATGCAATTAAAACAAAGACCACTTGTCTATTATACAGTCCCACTAGACCAGGGGTCGGCAACCCAAAAACATTGAAAGAGCCGTATTGGACCAAAAATACAAAAAACGAATCAGTCTGGAGCCGCGAAAAATGAAAAGTAGTAGCAAAAGTAGCTGTTATAGCCTACTATCAAAATGACTATGTGTCGCAGGCTAAGGCAAATCTTTGATGACAGAAATGTTGAAATGTACACTACCGTTCAAAAGTTTGGGGTCACATTGAAATGTCCTTATTTTTGAAGGAAAAGCACTGTACTTTTCAATGAAGATAACTTTAAACTCAATCAATCAATCAATGTTTATTTATATAGCCCTAAATCACAAGTGTCTCAAAGGGCTGTACAAGCCACAACGACATCCTCGGTACAGAGCCCACATACGGGCAAGGAAAAACTCACCCCAGTGGGATGTCGGTGAATGACTATGAGAAACCTTGGAGAGGACCGCATATGTGGGTAACCCCCCCCCTCTAGGGGAGACCGAAAGCAACGGATGTCGAGTGGGTCTGACATAACATTGTGAAAGTCCAGTCCACAGTGGATCCAACACATCAGCGGGAGTCCAGTCCACAGCGGGGCCAACAGGAAACCATCCCGAGCGGAGACGGGTCAGCAGCGCAGAGATGTCCCCAACCGATGAACAGGCTAGTGGTCCACCCGGGGTCCCGGCTCTGGACAGCCAGCACTTCATCCATGGCCACCGGACCTATGCAACTCCCCCTCGCAAGGGACAGGGGAGAAGAGGAGAGAAGAAAAGAAACGGCAGATCAACTGGTCTAAAAAAGGGGGGGTCTATTTAAAGGCTAGATTATACAAATGAGTTTTAAGATGGGACTTAAATGCTTCTACTGAGGTAGCATCTCTAACTGTTACCGGGAGGGCATTCCAGAGTACTGGAGCCCGAATAGAAAACGCTCTATAGCCCGCAGACTTTTTTTTGGCTCTGGGAATCACTAATAAGCCGGAGTTCTTTGAACGCAGATTTCTTGTCGGGACATATGGTACAATACAATCAAACTAGTCTTAACTTTAAAGAAATACACTCTATACATTGCTAATGTGGTAAATGACTGTTCTAGCTGCGAATGTCTGTTTTTTGGTGCAATATCTACATAGGTGTTTAGAGGCCCATTTCCAGCAACTATCACTCCAGTGTTCTAATGGTACAATGTGTTTGCTCATTGGCTCAGAAGGCTAATTGATGATTAGAAAACGCTTGTGCAAATCATGTTCCCACATCTGAAAACAGTTTAGCTCGTTACAGAAGCTACAAAACTGACCTTCCTTTGAGCAGATTGAGTTTCTGGAGCATCACATTTGTGGGGTCAATTAAACGCTCAAAATGGCCAGAAAAAGAGAACTTTCCTCCGAAACTCGACAGTCTATTCTTGTCCTTAGAAATGAAAGCTATTCCACAAAATTGTTTGGGTGACCCCAAACTTTTGAACGGTAGTGTAATATTTATTCTGCACATTTTTACAACATTGGAAAACATTAGTAAAACAGAGGCTTCGAGAAGGGTGAGATAACTCCTGGAAATGACTGTCTTAGAATGGGCAAAGGTATAGATGTATGTGTCCAAGTTAAAGGAAACGGCAGGCTGTCTTCTTTTTGTTATGATCCGTTGTCCGGATCATGTTTTGTTCTCAGAATCAGAACAGTTTGTATTGCCATTGTTTGAGAACGGGTTCACAAATTAGGAATTTTACTTGGTGCAATCTTGCAACATAAAACACATATAACACAGAATACACAGAACAACAGAAGTTGTTTCCGCAAATATAAAACGTGCAAACCAACAAGGCATCCCATGCAATTAAAACAAAGACCACTTGTCTATTATACAGTCACACTAGACCGGGGGTCGGCAACCAAAAACGTTGAAAGAGCCATATTGGACCAAAAATACAAAAAACTAATCCGTCTGGAGCCCTGAAAAATGAAAAGTAGTAGCACAAGTAACTATTATAGCCTACTATCAAAATGACTATGTGTGGCAGGCTGAAGCAAATCTTGGTTGACAGAAATGTTGAAATGTAATATTTATTCTACACATTTTCACATTAGAAACCATTAGTAAATCAGAGGCTATTCAGAAAGTGAGATAACTCCTGGAAATGACTGGCTTTTAATGGCCAAAGGTATATATGTGTGTGTCCAAGTTAAAGGAAAAGGCAGGCTATCTTCTTTTTGTTGTGATCCGTTGCCCGGATCATGTTTTGTTCTCAGTATCAGAACAGTTTTTATTGCCATTGTTTGAGAACGGGTTCACAAATTTGGAATTTTACTTGGTGCAATCTTGCAACATAAAACACATATAACACAGAATACACAGAACGACAGAAGTTGTTTCCGCAAACATAAAACTTGCGAACCAACAGAGCATCCCATGCAATTAAAACAAAGACCACTTGTCTATTATACAGTCACACTAGACCAGGGGTCGCCAACCCAAAAACGTTGAAAGAGCCGTATTGGACCAAAAATACAAAAAAATAATCCGTCTGGAGCCTCGAAAAATGAAAAGTAGTAGCAGAAGTAGCTATTATAGCTTACTATCAAAATGACTATGTGTGGCAGGCTGAAACGGCTGTCTTCTTTTTGCCCGTATCATGTTTTGTTCTGTTAGTTTTGACTTCCTCAATTCTGTGTTCTGCACCCCTGCGTTTGTGTTTCATTTGCCATGACTGCAGATTAGTTTCACCTGCCTTTGATTAATGTTCGGGATGCTCACTTGCTCCTGGGCACTAATCGCAAAGCTATTTATTCCCGTTTCTTTCCACTATCAGTCTGGCTTCCTTGTTTGCATTGCGCAACAGTGACGACATTTTCTACTTGCTTCCATGCAACCCGTACGCTAAGTATTTTTCTATGACTTTTGATTCCTGTCCCTGTGCTAAGCTTCGCCATAGTTCCCACGCTATCGGTACGCTTTTTCGGTCGTTTGTATTTTGCATGATTTCATGGACAATAAATCATTGCCTCACCTGTACGTCGCCTCCAGAGTTCCTGCTGCCTCTAGGGAGAACGACCCCCCGCCGTAAAATGCGACCCAGTCGTCAACTTTTAATAGATTTATAACAATCTTTGGCAAGCTAGGTAACGTTTGCTGTGGTCTGGAACAACGTGGCACACAAACGACTGTCAGAAATGCAGCCAATATTACATACAGATAATGTGTCATGAGACATGCAAAACTAAATTATATACAAAGAGGTCAAAATTAAAATAAATTAAATTAGCTCAAATATACATACAAATGAGGCACAATAATGCAATATGTACATACAGCTAGCCTAAATCCAATCCAATCCACTTTATTTATATAGCACATTTAAACAACAAAAATGTTTCCAAAGTGCTGCACAACAAAATTTAAAATAATATTAAAAACAATATTAAAAACATAGAACCAATATAAAAACAATATAAAAATAAATATGATTAAAAACGATTTTAAATATCCTGATTAACACTCCAACAAGGCAAGGCAAGGCAACTTTATTTGTATAGCGCTTTTTATACACAAGGCAGACTCAAAGTGCTTCACAGACAACAAAGTGAAATGAAAGAAAATAAAAGCAAAATTTAAATGCAGAAAATAAAAATAAAAACAGTGCGGACGTTAAAAGTTAAAAGATTAAAAGATTTAGCTGAAAGCTAAGGTGAACATAAAAGTTTTCAGTCTAGTTTTAAAAGTAGTCAGAGTTGGGGAAAGTCTGACATCTTCATCAACAAGTCATCAACAAAGCTCACCTTTGTGCATTCACACACAGCATAAAACCTTTGGTGGACAAAATGAGACAAAGAAGGAGTGGAATATTTTACATGTAAAACAAAGTGTTGCGTCACAGTCCACACTATGGTGAGTTCAAGAACTGCCGTAATTAGTAGGACAAAAGGATGTTGACCAAATAGTCTCATCAGTGAAGCATACACACAAACATATTCAGCAGTGGTAGTTCTAACAATTGGGAAGGTTTGTGTCATGTTTGTCCTCAAACAAAAAAACATTCAATATTCAATTCTTTTTTTTCAATGCTCCGGAGAGCCACTAGGGCGTCGCTAAAGAGCCGCAGGTTGCTGACCCTTGAACTAGACTTTCTAGAATGTCTTGTGGATGATACTGAAGTAATAATCAATGAGGATTGAGGGATTCTGATGAAACCAGATTCAACCAAACCAATTTGATATGGTCATGTAGTAGTGCCAAGTACAATACAACAGTGTCTAATCGATCTACAGTATCTCACAAGCAGTGGCTTGTCTTGCAAAGAGAGGGAAGCTCATTTTCTGCTTACCGAGGCTCTCTCAGTGCTTTGGGACGGTGTAGGGCAGTGCCAGACCTACTCTATGTGGCGCCCGAGGCTGGGTTTTTACAAGGCGCCCTCCTCGATTGTCCATTGTACATATGCTTACAAACAAAATGCATTGTTGTCACCTTTGTCTTCAATTTGTAAATTAACACAACCGGTGCTACAGGGTGATCTGAAGAAACAACAACAATGATGCGAGTACGGAAAAAAACAAAAACCTCACTGGGCTCTTTTGAGGTGGAGAGGACAAGGAGTGCTTGATATTTGTTGATGGAGCAACATTTGCGTAGGGCAGACTGGACTTTAATATCTCACAGCTATCATATAATAATGCTGAAATGTATGTATGAAAGCCCTAATAGACGAACTAAAGATGTATTCTGCATCTTCAGTCTGTAAAATATACCATATACAGTCCGGAAATATGCATAGCGCTTCACTTTTGTTATATTACTGCAGGGGTGGCCATTACGTGGATGGCGAGCTAGCGGTGGATGGTGTAGGGTGTGTCAGTCCATCACCAACCAGGCATTAAAAAAATAGACCTAAAAATTAGCGATCATCAATCTTCACTAAGACGTCACTTTGGTCACTTGATTGACATTCACGGCACCCGAAGAGCTACTGAGATGACGCTGGCTGCTGCCAGATCATTATTAAGAAAAAACGACCGTCAGAAAGGCGAAAAACACTTTTTATTTCAACAGACACTCGCAAAAAGAGTCAAAACTCTAAAGACCGACTGCACAGTTCCTGTCTTCACAATAAAAGCCCTGTTTCATCCTGCCTGCGCTAACAAAATAAGAGTCTCAGAAGGATGGCGCGCACAAGCTTGCAAGCTAGGGAGTTTTCTGCCAATGTATTTCTTGTAAAGTGTATAAAAAGGAAGGAAGCCGGACAAACAAAAAGCAAGCACTTTCATGTGGTATTGGACATAAATAATTTGAAAATGAGGAGGTTATCATCACAACTGTCTGATTCCAATCAATGCAAGTCATCACAATCATACCAACTTATATTCTTGTCTTCATGAAAGAAAGGAATTTTAAACATGCTTGTATTATCATTAAACACATTTAACATTTAACTTCTGCCATGATAGAATCAGAATCAGAATAGTTTTATTGCCATTGTTTGAGAACGGGTTCACAAACTAGGAATTGGGAGAGTCAATCAGGGTGAGGGGGGATGGTGGGGTTAGGACTTTCCTGAAGTCCATGATCATTTCCACTGTTTTCTGGGCGTTCAGCTCCAGGTTGTTGAGGCTGCACCAGGACGCCAGCCGGTCCACCTCTCTCCTGTAGGCGGTCTCATAGCCATCCGAGATGAACCCGATGAGGGTAGTGTCATCCGCAAACTTGAGCAGTTTTACGGATTGGTGACTGGAGGTGCAGCAGTTTGTATACAGGGAGAAGAGCCAGGGGGAGAGTACACAGCCCTGAGGAGTACCAGTGTTCGTGGTTCGACTGTCTGAGACAATCTTCCCCAGCCGCACGTGCTGCCTTCGGTCTGTCAGGAAGTCATTGATCCAACTGCAGAGGGAGTCGGGCACGCTGAGCTGGTAGAGCTTGTCTCGTAGCAGTCCAGGGAGGATGGTGTTGAAGGCAGAGCTGAAGTCCACCAACAGGATCCTAGCGTAGGTTCCTGGGGAGTCCAGATGCTCCAGATAGCAGTAATTGCATATAGGCGTTTGCATCATTTGTAGTTTTTCTGTGTAGCAGGGTTCTTGCCACCCTCCCTAAAATTGCTTAGTGCCAGTGAAAGCGATACAGACCCTCTCAGGCCATGACAGAGGTGCCATTCAACCAGTTGTATTGTGAGTCCATGTATCATCCCGAAAGTTATGAAAATATTTTTTGAAGGCTAAAAAGTTACTTTGTGCTCCTTTATGAGTGTAATTTATAAGCTTTTTTTGTGAAACCTGGACTGGTAAAAATAGCTGAATATTAAAAAAAAACAATTTGTTCACCCAGCAGGTGCATTTTAATTATAGAATGTTTAAGTATTGTCATGTCCTAAAAGCTGCTGTTGTATATTTGATGGTCGTGTGATGGGGGATGAGCAAAGAAGACGCCAACGAGGATTCGTTGAACAAAACCTACTCAGTGGCCTAGTGGTTAGAGTGTCTGCCCTGAGATCGGTAGGTCGTGAGTTCAAACCCCGGCCGAGTCATACCAAAGACTATAAAAATGGGAGCCATTACCTCCATACTTGGCACTCAGCATCAAGGGTTGGAATTGGGGGTTAAATCACCAAAAGTGATTCCCGGGCGCGGCACCGCTGCTGCTCACTGCTCCTCTCACCTCCCAGGGGGTGAACAAGGGGATGGGTCAAATGCAGAGGACACATTTCACCACACCTAGTGTGTGTGTGACAATCATTGGTACTTTAACTTTAAAAACTTTTTGTTTCAGCGAGCATCAGACTGGAACTGCAGATTTCAGGAGAAATAGTATGGGCCTGATTACTCTTCTGCTGTCTTCTCGGACCACTGTTCTTAAATACCTTTTACACGAAGACAGTTACTCTTTGTTGTTCTAGCCTTGGGGCCGGCCACTTTTGGACAACACCCGGTTTGTTGCTTGACCAGTCAGCCTATTTCCCCTGATCGATTTGAGTCGGGTTACTTCCGACTCCTATCCTCTACTTCTACTTGTGAGGGCTTCCTACCAGATGTTGCCAATGTCTTTACACTTCCTCCTAATATCCAAACCTGCATTCCCATAAGATTGCAATTTCCTGGGGGCAGGAGGCACCACTCTCTGGAGAACTTGTGATGGACATGTGCACTTTTGAAGCTATCTAAGGGCACATTTCCTTTGTAGAAAATAATCCTCTAAAGGATTCTGTGACCAAATACATGCTAGCTCACAATCATATAAGAAAATGGTACACAGTAGTGTTGTCCCGATACCGGTACCAAAACTTTTTCGATACTTTTCGATACTTTTCTAAATAAAGAGGACCACAAAAATTTAATTATTGGCTTTATTTTAAAAACAATTCTTAGGGTACATTACACATATGTTTATTATTGCAAGTTTGTCTTTAAATAAAATAGTCAACATACTAGACAACTTGTCTTTTAGTAGTAAGTAAACAAACAAAGACTCCTAATTAGTCTGCTGACATATGCAGGAACATATTGTGTCATTTTCCATTCTATTATTTTGTAAAAATTATTAAGGACAAGTGGTAGAAAATGAATTAATAATCTACTTGTTCATATACTGTTAATATCTGCTTACTTTCTATTTTAACATGTTCTATCTACACTTCTGTTAAAATGTAATAATCACTTATTCTTCTGTTTGGATGCTTTACATTAGTTTTGCATGATACCACAAATTTGGTTATCAATCCGATACCAAGTAGTTACAGGATCATACATTGGTCATATTCAAAGTCCTCATGTGTCCAGGGACATATTTCCTGAGTTTATAGAGATAATATACATTAAAAAAAAACGAAAGAAGATGTTGTGATGCCAAAAAATATTGACATAATCATAGTAGTATCGAGTAGAAACGCTCCTGCACTTGGTATCATTACAGTGGATGTCAGGCGTACATCCACCAATGGCGTTTGTTTACATTGTAATGCCGGTGAGCTACGGTGTGTAGTGAAGCATTTTTAGCTATTCCTCATCCTGCAGTGATAATGATACTTGTAAGAAACATACTTTATTTGTTGCCAAGGAGGCGAGTATTAGTGATTTAGAAGTAGCTAAAACACTGCAGACTGCGAATGGACGTTAGCCGCTAGCTAGCTAGCCATGTCTTAAAGCACCTCTTCCTGAGGGTGTTTCAGTGTTATAACTCCACCTTTATCTTTACTTTTTCAGCCAAAATGCGTCCGTTCTCGCTTTTCTGTCTACACACTGTGTCTGCTTGTAAGTACTCTGTGTGTGCGCGCTGCTGAACATGCTCGTCTGCTCGTAAATCAGCAATGACACCACGTGGCAACGACGCGGGCGCGGGGGGGTGGCGGACCGGTACTTTTCAGAGACGGTATAGTACCGAATATGATTCATTAGTATCGCGGCACTATACTAACACCAGTATACCGTACAACCCTAGTACACGGTTTAATTCACCACACTGCCCAATCATGTCCTCACTTTGTCTTTTTCTGTG
Source organism: Entelurus aequoreus (assembly GCF_033978785.1). Lineage (NCBI taxonomy): Eukaryota > Metazoa > Chordata > Actinopteri > Syngnathiformes > Syngnathidae > Entelurus > Entelurus aequoreus. Next base: position 21,319,658 of record NC_084740.1, read on the forward strand.
CAGAATCAATGACAATAACTTGTCTTTATCTCGTCTTGTATTTTGCTTTAAAAAAAGAGTGTTCATCTTCCTTTCAATACATTGCACTCCATTATAATAATCCAAGAGGTTCACGGGATGTTTGCCACACAAAGCAGAGAGCATCCTGCCTGAGCTCTAAACTTCATGCTGCCACCTCGTCACAAGCAAACACAGTTGTCTGACACGCTGTCGTCCAGCCACCCAGAGGGAATTGTGCCCTGAAAATCAAAAGACATTAACCAATTAGAGCTGATCAATAACTGCAGCCTGTGCGCGCGCACACACACACACACATTTGTGTACTTCTTACCTTCTTGAGCCCTCCTAAAAATGCCTACCTCTATAGGACCACCCTTTCTAGATATATAAAGATTTGTATTTACAACATTCATAATGTATACCTACTATGCAAATGTTGTGGAAAAATTATTTGGAATTTCACAAGAAAAAGGTCACAATTTTACAAGAAAAACTTAGAATTTTGACTATTATAATGAAAGTCGTCATTTTGCTCAACTCAAGTCAAAATTTTACAAGAAAAACTGAACATTTGCGCAATATTGTGATAAAAGTTGGAATTTAACTCAATAACAGTCGTAATTTTACAAGAAAAGCTAAACATTTTGGCAATTTTATGAAAATAATCGTAATTTTGCTCGACAAAAGTCACAATTTTATAAGAAAACTTTAACATTTTAGCAATATCATAATAATAATAATAATAATTGGAATCCATACTTGGCAAAATTGTGACAAAAGTCATAATTTTACTCAATAAATGTCACTATTTTACAAGAACGACAAAAAAATTGGCAATATTGTGATAAAAGTCAGAATTTTGTACGACAAATGTCACCATTTTGCATTAAAAAGTAATCATTTTACATAAAAAAGGAATAATTTTATGATAAAATATTGAAATATTACAGAAACAGAAAGCATATGAGAAATTGTTCCCAATTTTATAAGAAAAAAGTCGACACATTGTGAGAAAAAGTAAATCATATACATTATTTACTTCAAGTTATTACAGTATGTCTCTATATACATAGTGAAGTGAAGTAAATTATAGTTATATAGCGCTTTTCTCTAATAACTCAAAGCGCTTTTACATAGTGAAACCCAATATCTAAGTTGCATTTAAACCAGAGTGGGTGGCACTGGGAGCAGGTGGGTAAAGTGTCTTGCCCAAGGACACAACGGCAGTGACTAGGATGGCGGTAGCGGGGATCGAACCTGGAACCCTCAAGTTGCTGGCATGGCCACTCTACCAACCGAGCTATACATATTTATTTTATTTTTGTAATTAATTTTGACCAAAGGGGGCGCATTTCAATTTCTTACACACACTTGTTATTACATATGTTGGCCAGAGGGGGAGCACTTCAAATTTGTAAACACACTTGTTATTTCATTTGTTGACCAGAGGGGGAGCATTTTATAAAACCGACACACAGTCAAGTTGTAAAATCCCTCCTTTTTGGGACCACCCTCATTTTGATAGATTTCACCACCAGGGCTGCAAATGGGATCTCTATTTTTTGTTTTTAGTAATGTGCTTAAGGCCGATGACAAATGAGCACGGACCACAGATGGCCCCTGTGCCGCACTTTGGGCAACCCAGCTGTAGAAGCTAACTGTTAATGGCCAATATCGTCTTAATACCGTAGTCTATTTGTTTATCCCATGGTCACATATGGGACGCGGGTTGTCTTACGTCAGGACCGGAAGTCGTAAAATCAGCTGATCACCTGGCGGGTTTTTTCGGGGGATGACTAGGGAAGTCCTTCTTTAGCTGCCGTCTTGTTTTATCATATATTGCTGCCTTTGCACCTGTCAATGTTTACTTTTGTATGCACATTAAATCAACACAAAATCCTGACTTTGGAGCAATGTTCACAGACTCTAGTATTTGGCTCTCTATTAGATGCAATGGTTTTCCGTATTGGGACCATGATTTATGTCCTAACTTGTTTATTGGTCTTCATATGGAAGATACTTTTCCTTGTTGATGTCTCAAATAGGGTAGAAATACAACACACACAGACACACACACTCACACAAGCAACATGGGTAATGTGCGCCTCTGGCTCGTAACACCGCCATTCCCAGCCAATGAAATGCTGGGAGAACTCTTGACATTTCCTCCACAGCAAAGTGTCTTCTCGCGCTGTTGCTAGGCAGATTAGACTCTGCGGTGGGGAATAAAAGGAGTGTTTTTTTGCAGGTGCCACACATAGCTGTAATCTGATGCAGATACGCCGTGGCATGACAGGCAACCTTTAATTCCCCATGGGAGGTGGCGCTCTGGTTTCATTCAGACTAGAGTAATGAGGCACTGCATGCATGACCATGTCCACAGGTAACAACGCCGACCATACTCCTCCGTGTTCATCGACATGCATGTCAGCATCGGGGTCTCACACGTGACCGGAAAGGGAAAGAAGCGCTAAAGAAAATCCAACATATACTATATTGCCAAAAGTATTTGGCCACCTGCCTTGACTCACATATGAACTTGAAGTGCCATCCCATTCCTAACCCAGAGGGTTCAATATGACCTTTTGCAGCTATTACAGCTTCAACTCTTCTGGGAAGGCTGTCCACAAGGTTGCGGAGAGTGTTTATAGCAATTGTCCACCATTCTTCCAAAAGCGCACTGGTGAGGTCACACGCTGATGTTGGTGGAGAAGGCCTGGCTCTCAGTCTCCGTTCTAATTCATCCCAAAGGTGTTATATCGGGTTCAGGTCAGGACTCTGTGCAGGCCAGTCAAGTTCATCCACACCGGACTCTGTCATCCATGTCTTTATGGACCTTGCTTTGTGCACTGGTGCACAGTCATGTTAGAAGAGGAAGGGGCCCGCTCCAAACTGTCCCCACAAGGTTGGGAGCATGGAATTGTCCAAAATGTTTTGGTATCCTGGAGCATTCACAGTTCCTTTTACTGGAACTAAGGGGTCAAGCCCAACTCCTAAAAAAACAACCCCACACCATAATTCCTCCTCCAGCAAATTTCACACTCGGCACAATGCAGTCCGAAATGTAGCGTTCTCCTGGCAACCTCCAAACCCAGACTGGTCCATCAGATTGCCAGATGGAAAAGCGTGATTCATCAGTCCAGAGAAGGCGTCTCCACTGCTCTAGAGTGCAGTGGCGATGTGCTTTACACCACTTCATCCCACGCTTTGCATTGGACTTTGTGATGTATGGCTTAGATGCAGCTGCTTGGCCATGGAAACCCATTCCATGAAGCTCTCTGCATGCTGTATGTGGGCTAATTGGAAGGTCACATGAAGTTTGGAGCTCTGTAGCAACTGACTGTGCAGAAAGTCTTTGCACTATGCTGACCCCTCTGTCAGTTTACGTGGCCTATCACTTGGTGGCTGAGTTGCTGTTGTTCCCAAATTCTTCCATTTTCTTATAATAAAGCCGACAGTTGACTTTGGAATATTTAGGAGAGAGGAAATTTCACGACTGGATTTGTTGCACAGGTGGCATCCTATGACAGTTCCCCGCTGGAAATCACTGAGAGCGGCCCATTCTTTTACAAATGTTTGTAGAAACAGTCTCCATGCCTAAGTGCTTGATTTTATACACCTGTGATTAGGACACCTGGTTCTCATCATTTGGATGGGTGGCCAAATACTTTTAGCAATATATAGATTATTGCATCTCTTCAGCGGGCATCATAAGAGATTTAATTGCATTCCCACACCAGCACACCCATCACTCTCATCATAGGGCTGCCGACTACCGGGCGGATATAATGAGCGGCTGCAAATTGTTCCGTCCTTACAAGTCTGGAAGAGCATGATGGGGATTACAATCATGACTACATCCTGCATCATTGTATTTTAAATGATAAATAAATGATAAATGGGTTATACTTGTATAGCGTTTTTCTACCTTCAAGGTACTCAAAGCGCTTTGACAGTATTTCCACATTCACCCATTCACACACACATTCACACACTGATGGAGGGAGCTGCCATGCAAGGCGCTAACCAGCAGCCATCAGAGGCAAAGGGTGAAGTGTCTTGCCCAAGGACACAACGGACGTGACTAGGAAGGTAGAAGGTGGGAATTGAACCCCAGTAACCAGCAACACTCCGATTGCTGGCACAGCCACTCTGCCAACTTTGCCACGCCGTGAAATTATGTCAAATATTGACACTTGTCTCAATTGCAGGAGGATCAATAATGATTCAGCAGACATCCACCATCCACTCATGCCGCCTCTCAGCTGTTTGATGCTGATCGTGATAGTGGACACTGGATTGTTTTTTAGGAGGAGGGCTGCTGCGGCTAAATTTGAGCATTTCCTCTTGTTTGAACTTTAATTGCTCACTTCTGCCCCCAGAGAAAATAGTTGCAAATAAATGTTGCAAGAAACACAGGCTGAATGTCAATGAGTTCCAATGATCAGATGCATACTAGAAACTCTCAACCACTTTTGGGACGCTGGTCAACCTTGGATTTCTTCTGAGGAAATTATTTTTTAAACTTTTGTACGGGCATGGCTGTATGGATTTACATGGAGGAAATATGTGTAGAAATACTAAATCTAAATCTATCAACCAACTAGGGTTGTACGGTATACCGGTGCTAGTACAGTATCGCGGTACTAATTAATCAAAAACAGTACTATACTCTGTTTGAAAAGTACCGGTTCGCCATATTTTTTTACCGGCATTGCGACGCGTCGTCGTCACGTGGTGACATTGCTGGTTTTACGAGCAGAGGAGCATGTTCAGCAGCGCGCACACACAGAGTACTTACAAGCAGACACAATGTGTAGACAGAAAAGGGAGAATGGACGCATTTTGGCGTAAAAAGTAAAGATGAAGGTTAAGTTATAACACTGAAACACCCTCGGGAAGAGGTGCTTTAAGACATGCCTAGCTAGCTAGCAGTATTTTAGCTACTTCTAAATCACTAATCCTCGCCTCCATGGCGACAAATAAAGTAAGTTTCTTACAAGTATCGTTATCACTGCAGGATGAGGAATAGCTAAACATGCTTCACTACACACCGTAGGAGGATTCAATAGCTCACTGACGTCAGTAAACAAATGCCATGGGTGGATCTACACCTGACATCCACTGTAATGATACCAAGTACAAGAGCGTATCTCATCAATACTACTATGATTGCATCAATATTTTTTTATCGTCACAAAATGTTTTTTTCTTTTTTTCTTAAAATTCCTATTATGTTTATAAACTCAGGAAATATGTCCCTGGACACATGAGAACTTAAATTATAACCAATGTATGATCCTACTTGGTATCGGATCAATACCTAAATGCGTGGTATCATCCAAAACTAATGTCAAGTATCAAAGAAGAGAAGAATAAGTGATTATTACATTTTAACGGAAGTGTAGATAGAACATGTTAAAACAGAAAGTAAGCATATATTAACAGTAAATGAACAAGTAGATTAATAATCAATTTTTACAGTTTACAGCCTTTACAATTTTTACAAAATAATAGGTAGATAAATGATACAATATGTTACTGCATATGTCAGCAGACTAATTAGGAGTCTTTTTTTGTTTACTTACTATTAAAAGACAAGTTGTCTAGTATGTTCACTATTTTATTTAAGGACAAAATAGTTATTTGATTGCAATAATAAACATATGATTAATGTATCTTAACATTTTTTGTTGAAATAAAGTCAATAATGCATTTTTTACATGTTATGTAGAGACCACAAGGAAGTGTTTTCATTTCGAAAATAAAATTTAAAAAAAAGACTCCTTTAATGCGCCATATAATCCGGTGTGCCTTATATATAAAAAATATTGAAAATAAACCATTCATCGGTAGTGCACCTTATAATCCGGTGCGCCCTATGGTTCGGAAAATAGGGTAATTCTGCTCGGCCTGCGATCTAAAGTCTGCTTTGAAATGTTGCCCCATGTGCGATTGAGTTTGACACCCCTTCTGTAAATAGTATGTGTTGTGGTCAAGAGCGGAGCTGAGGGCACAATAAAGTCAACCCTAAGACCACTTCTGTATTTTAGGTCAAAGTTCGTTACTTATTCCCATTATCGGAATCATCTTCCCATCTTTATGCCAACAGGGTCGGTGTTCTCGGGATAACTGCAAGTATCTGCACCCCCCTCCACACCTGAAGACCCAGCTGGAGATCAATGGAAGGAACAACCTCATCCAGCAGAAGAACATGGCCATGCTGGCCCAACAGATGCAGATCGCAAACGCCATGATGCCTGGCACCCAGCTGCAGCCTGTGGTAAGATGACACATGTCCATGCACATACTGTGTAGGGTTGTACGGTATACCGGTACTAGTATAGTACCGCGATACTAATGAATCATATTCGGTATTATACAGACTCTGAAAAGTCCCACACCTCAAACCCACCCCTGTTATCGTCACGTCATGACATTGCTGGTTTTACGCACAGAGGAGCATGTTTGGCAGCGCACACACACAGAGTACTTACAAGCAGACACAGTGTGTAGACAGAAAAGGGAGAACGGACGCATTTTGGTGTAAAAAGTAAAGATAAAGGTGAAGTTATAACACTGAAACACCCTCAGGAAGAGGTGCTTTAAAAAATGGCTAGCTAGCTAGCAGCTAACATTCATCCGCAATCTGCAGTGTTTTAGCTACTTCTAAATCACTAATCCTCACCTCTAAGGCGACGAATAAAGTACGTTTCTTACAAGTATTATTATCACTGCAGGACGAGGAATAGCTAAACATGCTTCACTACACACCGTAGCTCACTGGCGTCACAATGTAAACAATTGCCATGGGTGGATCTACACCTAACATCCACTATAATGATACCAAGTACAATAGCGTATCTCGTCGATGCTACTATGATTACGTCAATATTTTTTGGCATCACAACATCTTCTTTTTTTTTTTTTTAAAGGTATATTATGTTTAGAAAGTCAGTAAATGTGTCCCTGGACACATGAGGACTTTGAATACGACCAATGTATGATCCTGTAACTACTTGGTATCGGATCGATACCCAAATGTGTGGTATCATCCAAAACTAATGTAAAGTATCAAAGAAGAGAAGAATAAGTGATTATTACATTTTAACAGAAGTGTAGATAGAACATGTTAAAAGAGAAAGTAAGCATATATTAACAGTAAATGAACAAGTAGATGAATAATCAATTTTTACAGTTTGTCCCTCATAATGTAGACAAAATAATAGGTAGATAAATGACACAATATGTTACTGCATATGTCAGCAGACTAATTAGGAGTCTTTGTTTGTTTACTTACTACTAAAAGACAAGTTGTCTAGTATATACACTATTTTATATAAGGACTAAACTGCAATAATAAACATATGTTTCATATACCCTAAAGCCAATAATGACATTTTTGTGGTCCCCTTGATTTAAAAAAAGTACAGAAAAGTATCGAAATAATTTTGGTACCGGTACCAAAATATTGGTATCGGGAAAAATCTAATAATGTACATGCACATTACTGTACTTTCTTCCACTTTCATTTCCTGGTAATGGGCAGGTTTCCCCAACTCTTTTGGGACTGAATGTTCTCATTAAAAGTTAGAAGCTCTTTCCCTTTGCCGTTTAATATTTTGGCTCCAGACAGCCCTTTTAATCATACCCCACCTGGAAACACCCACAATCGATCCCGGCATGCACATGCATGCGGTAAATCATATCTGGACTGGCTTTTGTGATGACATTGCGGGTGATAAAGGGTCCATGAGACCATGAGAACTGTCAGACTGTCTGAGCGCAGAGTAAATTTGTCTAACACTATTTAAAACAGGTTGCGCGCACACACACACACACACACACACACGCACACACACACACACACACACACACTTAGCACATGGCTTATCACCCACTTGGTGTGGAGAGCCCCTTGGAGAGGAACAGAGAAAAGCATGAAATGGTTTAAAGAGGCCATAGATCTCAGTGGGACTGCAAAGCCTCTCCTTTCTGTTTGTGTCATGGGGAGAGACAGACGGTGGCTAGACGGAGAAGGACACGGCGGAAGAGGAGAAAGAAGGAGAGAGGCAGAGAGAGATAAAGCCATTGAATGACAAGGGTGAGGGGAGACGGCGGCACTACAAAGTCAAGCAAACGCTTACCTGTGTTGTTTACAAAAGGGGGCAAAAGGTAAAACCAACAATGGGCCCCATTCAGCAACCGTTCTTTTTTTTTTTTGGTCTTGTCCAGCTTCTCAGGCAAATCATATTTTTGATGTAGAGCAGGGGTGGGCAATTAATTTTTACCGGGGGCCGCATGAGCAACCCGAGCACTGCTGGAGGGCCACATTGACAATATTTCAATAAAATTTTGCTCAATATTTTTTTTTTATACATACCGTAAGATAAATAATAATAATAATAATAATTAATAATAATAGTAATACTTCAACATAGTGTGTGTAACAGCATTCCATGACTAATATAAATAAATTAACATTAATAATAAATGACAGTAAAATAAGCACACGTATGACTGAGGAGTCATAGTGTAACTTTGTGTGGTGTTTGAGTTGTCCGACTTTTTGTGTGGCCATAAACGCACCAGTGGTTTAGTGCTATGCGTGTTGGTGACAGATGACAAGTTGGTTTTGGCCTGGTTTGTACGGCAGAAAATTACTAGTTTTTCGAGATAGAAGTGTTTTACTCATGTTTTTGGTGTGGTTATGTCCGAATATAAACAGTTTTGCTCAATAAAGTGATCGATATAATTCCTGTCCTCGAAGCATCTCGATAGACGTTACAATAATTGAACGGTGTTCAATTGAACGGTGTTGACGAACACCGTTAGGGCCGCTTGTTGTCACTGTCACTCAGAGTTGCATTGCAAAATTACATAGAATAAATATGTTTATTTTGTTTAGAATTCAGATGGGATTTGATTTGGTGCGCAGCATATATTTGCTGCGCGCAGCAGACGCTTGAGCAGTGCGCAATTGCGCAGGCACGCACCTTATAGGGAACGTTGCTTTTCAGTCAATGTCTTGTTGGAAACACGCCATTCTTCATCAACTTTTCTCTTTTTAGCGTCTCGGGTGTAAACCGTGCATCACTTGTCGCTGCATGTGCACCTTCACTCGCAGGTTACACACGGACACACGCCCATGAATAATACTTTTCAAAATAAAAGCAGCACAGTTGTATTGCGCGCACGACATAGATGTTTTTTCAACTTTATTTTGTAATTAATGATTGCAGCTGTTCACATTCACTCACAATCACGCACACGCATACGTCCACACGGAAGTAATACAAATAACGATTTTCAAAACAAAAGCAGCACCGTTGTATTGCACACTCGACATAGATACTTTTTAAAACTTATTTTGTAATTTATAATTGGCCTCACGCGGGCCGGACAGGGACGCACAAAGGGCCGGATGCGGCCCGCGGGCCGCAGAATGCCCAGGTCTGATGTAGAGGGTAGATGCCCATATTTACTTTACAAAAGAGAAGTGTGGGATACTTCTCTTGTTGCCTTATTTGTATTTGACTTTATTAAATGTATTTATGTTATCATTTGGTGCAGCCGGGCCGGAGCAGGAGGGAATAGAAAGAGGAAAAAAAGGAAGACAGAGGGTGAAATTGGGGGGGGGATTAGACAGAGAGACAAAAACAACAACAGCAAACACAACAATAACAACTTCCACAATATCTGGTATCAATCACCAGCATAGTGGGTTTTAAGAATAGACTAAGAGGAGAAGTATTGCGGAAAGAGATTATTCTAGATTGTACCTAATGTCATGACTGTTTTTATTGACTATTGACTATCTTATTGATTATGGGACAAGCAGTAGAAAATGGATGGATGGTACTTTTTCGTCACTTATTGTTTGTCTTTGGTACACCAATGTGTATATTTTGGGCCATTGGTTCTTTGTTTTATTTTTGAAAAAAATATATATAACTATTTTTATATTGCTCTTTTTATCTTTGGTATGAACATTATTATGTAGGCTCAAAATTGTTGTTTCTTTTTTTGGTTCTTTTTTGTTGCTATTTTTGTATTACAACATTTTATTGTTTGATCATGTTGTGCTGCATTTTAATCTTTTGTTTTGTGATTGTGTGATGTTTTTTGTCTGGACCCCAGGAAGAATAGTCTCCACTGTTGGTGTAGACTAATGGGGATCCTTAATAAACTAAACTAAACTGAACAACAACAACAATAGAGCAACATCAGCAAATAGGATATGTACAAATATGGTGGTAAAAGTTGTCATGATCCGTTACCCGGGTCATGACATGATTTATGTTTGGTCGTTTTTCTGTCTTAGTCTGTTTCCTGGGTGCACCCTCTTTCCTTGTTTTCTGTTGGTTTCCATGGGCACTGATTCTCCTCACCTGTCTTAGTTTTGCAATTAGTGTTCCCACCAGGTGTTTTAGTTAATCACTCCCCTTTATAATTTCCTGTCACCCAGCAGTAGTTGCTGGGTCAATGTTTGCAATTGGCAACAGTTACGTTCTCCTGGTTTTTCTCCTCGCTCTAGTGATTTTTGTACCTACTAGCTTTCCTCGTTTTTTTCACCCTTGGTGACATTTTGGTTTTGTTTAGCTCCACGCTTGCTAGCATCCTCAGTTTTGTATTTTTGCCCTGCGTTTAATTTATTGAAAACTTTAATCTTACTTGCACGCTACTCCTGCTTGTCTTCTGCCTTGGAAGGAACACTACCAGCGCAACTATGCGTCCCCGCAGACGTAACAAAAAGTGATAGCAAAGAAGCAGTTAGCGAAATAAATAATAATAAAGAAATGACAATGAGCATTATTACACTACAGAAATACAAATACCAATAGAAATATCACTATTGATAATGAATATTAACAATAATGTACCTCTATTATCAACAATACAGTTGTTCAAATGCAACAATACATATACATATTGATAACTAGAGATACACAATAATGCAGAAAAATGGAGGGGAAGAAAGAGAAGCCAGCTATATTAACCTTGTAGATTGTTATAGTAACAATATAAATAGTACTATTGATAATGAATAATACCAATAATTTACCTCTATTATCAACAATACAGTTGTTCAAAGGCAACAATACATATACGTAATGATAACTAGAGATACACAAGAATGCAGAAAATGGAGGGGAAGAAAGAGAAGCCAGCTATATTAACCTTGTAGATTGTTATAGCAACAATATAAATAGTACTATTGATAATGAATAATACCAATAATGTACCTCTTTTATCAACAATACAGTTGTTCAAATGCAACAATACATATACGTAATGATAACTAGACATACAAAAGAAAGCAGAAAAATGGAGGGGAAGAAGGAGAAGCCAGCTATATTAACCTTGTAGATTGTCATAGTGACAATATAAATATCACTATTGATAATGAATAATACCAATAATTTACCTCTTTTATCAACAATACAGTTGTTCAAATGCAACAATACATATACGTAATAATAACTAGAGATACAAAAGAATGCAGAACAATGGAGGGGAAGAAAGAGAAGCAACCTATGTTAACCTTGTAGATTGTTATAGTAACCATAGGTTAAGCTCTGTCAGTGTGCCATGTGTTATCCAGTTTACTCTAGGGCAACAACGTTAATTTATGTTTGACGAAATGTGATTATGTGCATGAGTGTATGTATGTATATGTACTTTTATATGTACAGTATGTGTATATGTATGTTTGTACAGTGAATGTATATTATGGACAGTATGTATATATGTATGTTTGTACAGTGAATGTATATGTACAGTATGTGTATATGTATGTTTGTACAGTGAATGTATATGTACAGTATGTATATACAGTATGTATGTATGTTTGTACAGTGAATGTATTTCTACATGTATGTGTATATGTATGTTTGTACAAGCAACCGTTCTTAAGAACTAAATTTGTTCTTAGGCCCACTTACCAAGTTTGTAAGGAGATTTTTGTATTCACCAATGTTTTCTTAGCTGGGATTTGTTCGTAGGTAAGAACAAAATCTACCAGTGCTCCAGAGCACTCTTAGGGTGGCCTATTTGTTCTTAAGTGTGACAAGTTCCCTTACTTCTATTGTCTAATGTTCATAGATAGATAGATAGATATAGACAAGACAGACAGACATATAGCAAAATGAGCAATATATAGACATTTCAAAATACACACACACACACACACCCACACACACACACACACACTCTTGCTGCTACTGCAAAATGCCGCAGATGGTGCCCCGGGAGGGAGCGCATACTTCACGACCATGTTTTGCCCAAAGTGACAAATATTTATTTGACGGCTTCAGGCTACCTCAGCAGTCCCCCCTTTCTTAAACTTACATTTTGACATTATGTATTTCCCCCTGTGGGATAATACAAATTTATCTTCTGTAATCTGCTTGTGTTTTCTCCGTGTGTCCGATGTTTGGCTTGTCCGCTGGAATTGTGCCCTTATATGGGGGATTAAAGGCCTACTGAAAGCCACTACTACCGACCACGCAGTCTGATAGTTTATATATCAATGATGAAATGTTAACATTGCAACACATGCCAATACGGGTTAACTTATAAAGTGACATTTTAAATCTCCCGGGAAATATCCGGCTGAAACGTCGCGGTATGATGACGTATGCGCGTGACGAAGTCAGAGTAACGGAAGTTATGGTACCCCGTAGAATCCTATACAAAAAGCTCTGTTTTCATTTCATAATTCCACAGTATTCTGGACATCTTTTGCAATTTTTTTAATGAACAATGAAGGCTGCAAAGAAGACAGTTGTAGGTGGGATCAGTGTAGCAACACAACCAGGAGGACTTTGTTGGAGCGCTAGCCGCGCTAGCTGCGCTAGCTGCGCTAGCCGCCGACCTCACCTTGACTTCCTACGTCTCCGGGCCGCCAAACGCATCGGGTGAAGTCCTTCGTCCTTCTGCCGATCGCTGGAACGCAGGTGAGCACGGGTGTTGATGAGCAAATGAGGGCTCTGTGCAGTCCGGTTGCTAAGTTAGCTTCAATGGCGTCGTTAGCACAGCATTGTTAACCTTCGCCAGCCTGGAAAGCATTAACTGTGTATTTACATGTCCACGGTTTAATAGTGTTGTTGATTTTCTATCTATCCTTCCAGTCAGGGGTTTATTTATTTTGTTTCTATATGCAGTTAAAGCAAGATGCTATCACGTTAGCTCGTAGCTAAAGCATTTCGCCGATGTATTGTCGTGGAGATAAAAGGCACTGAATGTCCATTTCGCGTTCTCGACTCTCATTTTCAAGAGGATGTAGTATCCGAGGTGGTTTAAAATACAAATCCGTGATCCACAATAGAAAAAGGAGAGTGTGGAATCCAATGAGCCAGCTTGTACCTAAGTTACGGTCAGAGCGAAAAAAGATACGTCCATCACTGCCTCTCAAGTCATTCACTGTAACGTTCCTCATCTACGAATCTTTCATCCTCGCTCAAATTAATGGGGTAATCATCACTTTCTCGGTCCGAATCTCTCTCGCTCCATTGTAAACAATGGGGAATTGTGAGGAATCCTAGCTCCTGTGACGTCACGCTACTTCCGGTACAGGCAAGCCTTTTTTTTATCAGCGAGCAAAAGTTGCGAACTTTATCGTCGATTTTCTCTACTAAATCCTTTCAGCAAAAATATGGCAATATCGCGAAATGATCAAGTATGACACATAGAATGGATCTGCTATTCCCGTTTAAATTAAAAAAAATCATTTCAGTAGGCCTTTAAGGGTGTTTACCTATGCAAAGTACAGAATTAAGGGCGTTTATATATGCATATTGGGGAAATAAGAGCGTGTTTGTATGAAAATTATGATAGACACGCACCAGCTAACCATTTGGCATTCAGCAACTTAAGAACAGCAGGTGGGAACAATTTGGGCGTTTAAGAACACGTCATGAATTTCAATGGACTCCTCTTAGGAATTCACTTAGGAAAAAAAGATAAGAGGAAAAAATTTGAAACTTATTGCTGAATGGGGCCCAATGTTTTTTCCAGACTTTGCCTCCTCTTTTGCGGTGTTATTGATTGATTGATTGAAACTTTTATTAGTAGATTGCACAGTACAGTACATATTCCGTACAATTGACCACTAAATGGTAACACTCGAATACGTTTTTCAACTAGTTTAAGTCGTGGTCCACGTTCCTCAATTCATGGTAGATCTTTTTCACCTTCCATTCTTTTATTTTCAAGCCACATTTTTGTATCATTCTCAGCCACTGACATACTGATTCTGTAGTGACCCCTCATTTCATTCACTTAGTGGTTTATTTTCTTACTGACTCGCAGACTAACTCACTAGTTCACTCACTGTGTTTATTTACTTACCCATGGACTCACTGAGTCACTCACTCTCATTTACTCGTTCACTCAGCTACCTATCCACTCACTCGCTTACACACATTTTTACCAGTGGCGGGCACGGCGTTTTACCACCTACATGGTCAAATTCAAGCACTTTTTAAGGACTTTCAAGATCAATTTTCCAGTTTTTCCAGTACCCTTCAAAAGGCGAAAACCAGTGTGAATCAATCCATAGCATTGTTGTTTGAGGTCACCAAATGCTGTCTGTAGGAAAAATAGGGAACATTTGCTAAAAGCTAAACCTAACATTGAAGCAGCAGTTATCATTAACTGAATGGGGCATAGAAAATGAAGCAGTGTGACTGTTCAATGTCATTGGTGTTTGCAAACGTGTCTCCATTTGTGGTTTTTTTTCAAATTTTAAATAATGTGATATAAATACACGCACCCTCAAAATGTCAATTTCACTCATTTATTAACGAAACTGTTATAATAATAATAGATTTTATTTCTAAAAAGCACTTTACATTGAGCAAACAACCTCAAAGTGCTACAGTGTATTAAAAAATAAATAAAAAGATAAAAAAAAAATAGAAATAAAAACTAGAACTAGCACGCATATATCTAAAAAAAGCTTTTTTTTTTAAAAAGAAGGGTTTTTAAGCCTTCTTTAAAAGCATCCACAGTCTGTGGTGCCCTCATGTGGTCAGGAAGAGTGTTCCACAGACTGGGAGCGGCTGAGCAGAAAGCCGGGTCCCCCATTGTTCGTAGCTTTGTCCTCTGAGTTTGGAGGAGGTTAGTCTGTCCGGAGCAGAGGTATTGTGTGGAGGATTTGGGGGTGAGCGGTTTTTTTGAGGTAGAGGGGGGCATTTTCATGGAGGCACTGGTTCCACATTAATATCAGGATAATAAATTAAAGGAAAATATTGTGTTTGTTTCACAACACCTCAGTCACCTTTCATGAAGCATATCTAACCTTAGAACTGTGGCTATGATAACAAATGAACAAAAAGACAAAAGTTAACTTTTTTTGCTTTCACTGCGGAAGCCAGACAATTTAAGTAGACAACGAAAATAACAGAGCAACCATCCATCCATCCATTTTCTACCGCTTATTCCCTTCGGGGTCGCGGGGGGGGGGGGGGGGGCGCTGGAGCCTATCTCAGCTACAATCGGGCGGAAGGCGGGGTACACCCTGGACAAGTCGCCACCTCATCGCAGGGCCAACACAGATAGACAGACAACATTCACACTCACATTCACCCACTAGAGCAACCATGTTGTGTAAAAACTACAAAAATAACTAATAGCTCTAAGTTGTGAAAAAGGTTACAAATGATACATTACGTGACCTTCACAGTACAAACAAGTCCAATAATGTAAGCATTTTAATGCAATTAACCAAAACGACAAAATGTAACTTACTTGCTTTAACTGAGGTAGTCAGACAAGTTAAGTAGACAACCAAAATAATGGAGCAAAAAATACATCCAATCATGTTGGATTTCCTTGTTGCATACTTTGCAGCAGGCTACACCTGGATTTGGTCCCCGTTTTATCCAAAGTTTGTATTTGTCATTTTCCATCCAATGTTCATTAAAACGACAACCTCCCGGCATGATGGACTGATGCACCACTGTCCTCTTGGGGGCGACACCGAGCCGTATATAAGGCTCTGGCATGAAAACCACCTAATGTAAGGGCTCGTGCAAAGCCAAGAGATCAAGTGTGTAGCTTTAATTTTTAAGGAAACTTGTTTAATTTGTTTCCATTTTATAATTAGCCTATTGAGTCAGACTGCTGAGAAAAATGATGAACATTTCCAAGCATTTACAAGCACTTCACCCAAAATTCAAACATTTTTTAAACCTTGAAAACACAACATTAAAATCCAAGCATTTTCAAGGTTTTTAAGCACCCATACGAACCCTGCACCTGGGCCTTCAATGATGTCCGACTTCAATGATTACCTCTCAAAATACCATCATTTATATCACCACATGACCATTGCTGGAGAAATACTATACAGAAACACATTTACACACTACTGTGCATTGAAGCACATCAACAGTGTACAAAATGGGTTATTTTCTGGCGCATTTAAAAATCAATAAGCCCGCATCAGCAATTAAAACATATCTTATGTGGTACTGTCAACATTGAAATCGCAAAAAACATATTAAATGTGTAAAAATAAAGAAATCAAATATTTGAATTGACAATCTGTAGCACCCATTCGAGCTTCCGGGTTTGGCCGACATGGTCTCAAAAGACGTAGTTTCTCTTTAAATATCCTTCTTGAAAATGGCCTTGCAAAGATTTGTGTTGTCTTGTCTAATCGTAAAAGATGCAGACGAGGCGTGTTGGCTGACTTCTTCAAGTTTACTCCACAGCGTGCTCATCAAAAACATACTGCGCATGTTCTTCACTACTGTGGCATGCTGGGAAATGGAGGTCTTATGTTACCTAGCTCATAACATCACAATATATATCTGCCTTAGGCCAGCTAGAAGGCCTTACTGACAACAACTCCTGATCTGATTGGCTATGGCAATTATCTATCAACTGTATGTGGCCGTTCACTTGCAGTGCACAGACATTGTTGATTCTGAAGGCAGATTTGGTACAGCATGGCAACATAAGCTAGCTGAATTCTGATTGGATAAAAACTAAAACTAAAAACAACAGCACTGGAAGGAGCATAATATGACGTGAAGAGAATATGAATACTTTTAGAGATTTAGGGAAAGTAAATAAAAAAATATTTGTATCTTTAATTATAATGATGATTTCTGGTTATGTTAGGCCTTGCTGGCCCTGACGGCACACCACTGATTTTTACTGACTTTTTTTCTCATTTACCCACCTGCTCATTCATTTGTTCACTCTATTACGCAGGCAGTCAGTGAGTTTGAATTCACTCGCTGACTCTTATCAGTCATTGACTCATTCATCCTCATTTTCTTGCTACCTGACTAACTTACTCACTCACTTACTTGCCAACTCAGGTACTCGCTTGCACTGTTACTTACTCATTATCTATCTCACCTGTTTCTGTCTCACTAGTTGTCTTACTCAATCCCTTATCTATTCACTAATTTACTTATTGGCTCATTCACTGGTTCATTTAGTTACTCACTCTTTCCCGCATGAATTCATTCATTCTGAATCACTCGTTTGCTTGATCCCTCCCTCACTCAATTCCATAACTCACTCACTTACTCCATGACTCTCTCATTTTCTTAATGACTCAATCATTCATCTATTCGCCCATACTCTACTCAATTATCAAACTTACTTGTTCACTAATTTGTCACAAAGCTTTCTTAGTTAACATTTTCACCCTCATACATTCACCCTCTTATTCTGACACGCTCAGGATTTGCTCAGTGCCTGACACACTCAATTGCAACTACCGGTAGTTGTTTATTAATGTGTTGGTTTAATCAGATATTCATTTACACTGTTACTAACTTACTGATTCATCACTCAGGGGTTCACACATGTTGTCACTTGCTCACCCAGCCACTCAGTGGCTTTTTTCATTCACGAAAACTTGTTGACGGAATCACTCTCTCACTGGTTCATTCACGAACGCAGTCACTAATTCACTGACACCTGCGTTAACTTCTCTATTTAGTCACTAGCGCCTCATGTATTCATTTAAACACTATTCACTTAGACCAGGGGGTCGGCAACCCGCAGCTCTTTGGCACTGCCCTAGTGGCTCCCTGGAGCATTTTCAAAAATGTGTAAAAATTGAAAAATATATATTTTTTTGTTTTAATATGGTTTCTGTAGGAGGGGCAGTCATTTTAATTCTAATTATTATAAATCCCACTCTTTATATTAAACATGCTTCACTGATGAGAGTATTTGGCGAGCGTCGTTTTGTCCTACTAATTTTGGCCGACATAGAACGCACCGTAGTTTGTTTACATGTACAACTTTCTCCGACGCTGCCACAGAAAGACGTGTTTTATGCCACACCTTCTTTGTCTCATTTTGTCCACCAAACTTTTTTATGCTGTGTGTGAATGCACAAAGGTGAACTTTGTTGATGTTATTGACTTGTCTATTATTCTAAAACAGTAATTTCCAGGAGTTACTACTCAGTGGCCTAGCGGTTAGAGTGTCCGCCCTGAGATGGGTAGGTTGTGAGTTCAAACCCCGGCCGAGTCACACCAAAGACTATAAAAATGGGAGCCATTACCTCCCTGCTTGGCACTCAGCATCAAGGGTTGGAATTGGGGGTTAAATCACCAAAAATGATTCCCGGGCGCGGCACTGCTGCTGCTCACTGCTCTCCTCACCTCCCAGGGGGTGATCAAGGGTGATGGGTCAAATGCAGAGGACAAATTTCACCACACCTAGTGTGTGTGTGAAAATCATTGGTACTTTAACTTATCTCACCCTCTGAGAAGCCTCAGTTTTACCAATGTTTTCCAATGTTGTAAAAATGTGTAGAATAAATATTACATTTCAACATCATGTGTTGCCTTCATTATAAGACTAATATAAGGCTTTTAATTTATTGCGGCTCCAGACAGATTTTTTTTTGTTGTATTTTTGGTCCAATTTGGCTCTTTCAACATTTTGGGTTGCCGACCCCTGACTTAGATACACTAAATAGACTCATAATAGGAAAATAAGTCGTTACATAAGTGTTGTAAAGTGCAGTCCGATGTTGCATAATTTAAAAGAAAAAAAAAACGTTAGTTAGTGTTTGCATGCAAAATGTCAAATATGGTATATGCTGCAGATAAACATATTTGATCCAAAAGTGAGTGCTGTAAATCTGCTGGTTGTATTAAATGTGTCATACATCAATGCTGCTGCATCAATTGCTGTGAAAAGGCACGGTGTGTGAATGTAATGCATCTCACGTAACAGCATGAAAGCCAATTTCAAGCAAAACGTGGTTGTAAGATAATATTCCAGTCATGGCTATGAGCGGAGTTTTTCAACAATTTACAGATGACATCATTTCACTGATCATCACTGCATTCCAATGACATCACGTCTGCTCCGTCCAAACCTTGAGCTACGACTGAAGTCTTAAACTGATATCACAGCACCTTGAGGGGCGTAAATCCACTTTTTTCAAGTGC